>NC_064920.1:463620477-463925227 GCF_023897955.1 Schistocerca gregaria | reverse complement strand
CCTTGTCCTGAAATCAGTGTGTGGTTACTTCTTCTGGTCTCAGGCTGTTTCCGATGGTCTTTCCTATAAACAAGGAATTTTGAGTTTAAGAAATGGCTAAACCATTTCACTGATGTGATTGCTGGCTGCCTGAAGATAAAACTAGAGCGGATTGAGATCGAAAATCTATGCTTTTGAATGCAAGTTTACTGAAAACATACGTAGGTAACTCTTTCCTTCTCTCTCTCTCTCTCTCTCTCTCTCTCTCTCTCTCTCTGTGTGTGTGTGTGTGTGTGTGTGTGTGTGTGTGTGTGTGTGTGTGTGTGTGTGTGTGTGTGTGTGTGTGTGTGTGTGTGTGTGTGAAATATGGCCGCTATCTATGGTGCTAAAAGTAAGACTGTTAACACATTCCAGTATGGACCCTGATGTCGGAGGATGATCATGAAAGAGCTCATACGATCCGTTTGGTACCTTCACTCCGAAGCTTAACAGGAGAGAATGGCTTGTAGTCGTGCTTCTGCAGCCCATCCTTCTTGATAGGCTAGTCCATATTTATTTGTGTTACAGGAGTCCACAGAGGGACGCAAGAGGGCATTTGCACCCAAGCACCCGCCCTAGAATCTGGACTAAAATGTTTTTATTCATTGTAGAATTCTCATTTACTGCAAGAAGTGAGTAGATAACCATCAGTTCTCTGTAAGAAGTTTTTCTTGCCGCCTGTTAAATTTAGTTCTTGTGGCACGACACTTCTCGGAATTGACGAATCCAGTTATATAAAAAATGGCAGTTTTAGAGACATATATTGTTATTAATGCGTTTCCTTGTTATAACCGTGTAAGACTTACTGATGAAAGCTGTTGTACTACTGGCTGAATGATGTGGCACATCCACAATCTTTCGGCATTCGTTACGATGGTTGCGCTCTTCAGTTACGTGTGACTCTTCACCAGTTGTGTAAGGCGAGCTATTTGGAAGTTTAATGTGGCACTTGTAGCCTGATTGAAACCGCACACAAGCATGTGGGAGAGAGGCCCAGTGACTGGACGCGTTATTTCTGAAAGCGATCAGCGCGCTGATAGCCGTTCGCCGTTGCTGCGCCAGTTGCGGAGGAGTTGCGCCTTGGGCGCTGCATTGCATTTTTCCAGCACAGAAGTTTAATCTGGAAATCAGCAGCATTCACAGAAACACACAAAACCCGACATTCCATATAGCGGTCAGATTTCGGGTTTACTTGTTGTAAATGTTGTTTTACTTTGCCTCATTCCAGGAGTTTCTCTTTCTAATGTCGTATTGACAAGCTATAAATAACGCAATAGATGATGATTGGGTAGCGTTGGAGACGAAATAGTGAAAGCAGCAGAGGGCCATATAGGCAGAAAGACAAGGCATAGCAGAAATCCTGTAATAATGCAATTGAATCTTTCTTTTGCTTATGCCTTTATCCCGCGAGTCGCAGGGTCGGCATGGTTAGGTATGGATTTGGCAAGGTTAATGTTAAGAGGTGGCCAGATGTCTTTCCTGCCGCGTATCCCTGGGACAGATTTAGTGTACTACAGCTGTCTGCGTCTAGTGTAATCCATGGAACAGTGCGAACATGTAGAGATGTCCACGAGTCGTGTAATTGAGGCGGGACGTGGGGACCAGCCCGGTATTCACCTAGGGGATGTGGAAAACCGCCTAAAAACCACATCCAGGCTGGCCGGCACGCCGGCCCTCGTCGTTAATCTGCTGGGCGGATTCGATCCAGGGCCGGCGCGCCTACCCGAGTCCAGGAAGCAGCGCATTAGCTCTCTCGGCTAACGTAGCTGGTCAATATTGCAACTGAATCTGATTGCCTAAAGCAGAAAATATGAAAATGCAGCAAATGAAGCAGGCCAAAGAGAATCCAAAAAATGGGATTGACAGTAAGTGTAAAATAGCTGATCGGCAATGGCTAGAGAACCAATGCAAGTCTGTAGAAGAATGCACAACAAGGGGAACGATAGTTGCGACCTGTAGGAAAATTAGAGAGACCTTTGGAGAAAAGAGAAGCAGCTGTACGAATATCAAGAATGCAGACAGGAAGCTAGTACGAAGCAAAGAACGGATAGCTGAAAGGTGAAAAGAATAAGCAGAGGGGCCGCAGGGCGATTTTACTAAATGGGAACAAACTGCGGGAAACAATTCCTGGGAGGATAAAGGAGCAAAAAAGGGTCATATGGACATATGGTCGCAAATGCGTCTCAGGGTAGATGCATAAACTGGAAAATGGAGGAAGAAAAAACTTGACCGAGCAGGTTTCAGTGATAGGAAGAACAATTGAGAACACACCAGGCAATTCTCTGTTGTTTTAGCTCCACGGTCAACAGAGCAGAAACGTCTATGACGGTGGCGCGCACACACGTCGGCACTAGGCTTCCCTCTAGTGCTACGCAGGGATGATACCGGTACTTTAGTTCTCAATAACCGCTATTTTTCGATACTCGTTTGTTTCGGTTATAACATTTTTAAATTTGTTACTAATAACCGAGTAGAAAAACGAAAAGTCAACTAGCCATTTCTAAATCAACGGCATTTTTTTTTAAAGGAGTAATTCTTATTCGTAAAATTTGCATTGGTTTAAAATATTGCATTCTTACAGAAAATGGGGAAAAGCGATCAGTGCTGTTTGCAGAGAGAAACGAGCAACAACCACGTGGAGTAAGAACTCCGAATTTGTGAAGCTGAATTAGGGTTTAGTTTCGCCATTCTGGCTTCTGACGGGCTTAGCACAGCTCTTCAGACTTTTGCCGGTATTGCAGATCCTGAAGCTGCTATTTCTCAATCAGTATCTCCTAGATTAGCATCACGAGGCTGAGTAAACCTCTTTTCAGTCCTCCCAGCAACGAAAAACTCCCAGCAGTACCAGGAATTGAAGCCGGGTCCTTCACAAGGCAACAAGTCACGGAAACCACTCAGCTGAAGACGCGGACAGTGATGGTTTACTAGTCTTACTTTTTGTCTGACGTTATCCTACGTATTTGTCCGCCAGTTCAGCAATTGTAGTGTTCTTTGGTTTAAAGTTAAGTTAGACTAAGGATCGTCCCATGGATACTTGTTTCGCTTTTCGGCCATATTGTCTCTCTCTGTATTACTAGTAACGTTAGGAGCTTTTTTGGGGCGGAAGGGGGGGGGGGAGTAGAGGGTGGAATTACTGACTATGAAATATGTACCAGGGTAAGTCAATTATTATCCGTAAAGCAGTTATAAAATTTTATTATAATCATTTTTCGACATAGTCTCCTTGCGTTTCAGTGCAGTTGGTCAATCGTCGTACAAGCTTTCTGATACCCTCATTTGAAGGTTCTCGGTTGAGCTGCGATCCAGGAATGCACCGCTTCTCACTGCTTCGTCCGAGGCAAATCAACTTAATGCCTGTTTGAGGGGACCAAACAAGTGATAGTCGAAGGGGAAAGATCGGGATTATATGGAGGATGATCCAGTGCTTCAAATTTGAGTTTCTGGAGCGTTTCAGCAGTGTGGGCAGCAGTGAGCGGACGGGCATTGTCGTGCAACAACACAACACCTTTTGACAGAAATCCTCGGTGTTTGCTTGGGATTACAGGCTTTAGCCTAGTAGTAAGCATCTCACTGTAGCGTACACTGTTTATTTTGTGCCCCTTTCCCCGTAATGTTCCAGTACTGGACCTTCTGCGTCCCAAAAAACCGTAAGTATCAGTTTTCCTGCGGACGTTGGGTCTTGAACTTTTTCTTGACGGCGAATCTGGATGTTTAAATTCCGTACTCCGCCGTTTACTCTGCGGCTCGTAATGATGGATCCATGTTTCGTCACAAGTAATGATCCTATCTAAGAAGTTGCCCCCTTCGTAGCGATCCAAATGTTTTTTTGCAGATGTCCAAGCGTGTTGGTTCATGCATCTGTGTGAATTGTTTTGGGACCCTCTTGCACAGACTTCATGAAACCAAAGTCTGTTGTGGATTATTTTGTAGGCAGACCCGTGACTATTTTGCAGACGATGTGCCACTTCATCAGTAGTTAATCGTCTGTCTAAGGGAATCATTTCACGTGAACGCTCAATGGTTTCTTCATTTGTAGTGGTAAACGGTCGCCCGGCTCCTTCATCGTGCGTAGCACTTGTGCGACCATTTCGGAATGTTTCAATCCATTCGTAGACACTCAGTTGTGGCAAAACACTGACCCCGTACTTTACCGAAAGTTTTCGATGAATTTCGGCCCCTAATACGCCTTCCTACCACAAAAAGGAGCGGATCACTGAACGTTGCTCTTCTTTGGTGCAAATAGACAGCGGAGCAGCCATGATTAATAGCACGGCAGCGATAACGAAACTAACCTAGCAGCTTGAAAATTGCAAAGATATAACAAAAAATTAACAAAGCATGCGTCATCAACGTAAAACGACAGTACTACCAAAATAAACAAAAATATAACATAATTGCGGATAATAATTGATTTACCCTCGTATTTAGTAGCTACGTACCCATAGCCCCTGAGAGATGCAGGTTACTGAGATGAGCACCTTCAAAACACAATTGTTAGAATACGCTGTTGATTATCAGACTCAAAACCCATTTAGTACTGCGGTCTTTGTACAGGAGGTGTAATTTATCGTCTGTTGTTTTACTGAATACTGTGTATTGTAAAACTGTCACATGACAAAATGCGGAGGAGGAGATTAGTGTTTAGCGTCCCGTCGACAACGAGATCATTAGAGACGTGCCCTTTCAAAGGAACCATCCTAGCATTTGCCTGAAGCGATTTAGAAACATCACGGAAAACCTAAATCAGGATGGCTAGACGCGTGCTTTGAAGTATCATCCTCCTGAATGCAAGTCCAGTGTGCTAACCACCAAAGTCGAGACGCACTATAAACTGGTCTGCAGCGAGTAAGAGGGGAAAAAAAAACATTAATTTTAGGGCGCGCGGCAAAAGGACGCATACGCAAAATTAAAAGCCTGCACCTCGTTCGGCTGACAAAATGCATTATTATTTTCGTTTTCAATTTGATTTGGAGCATTTTGATTTAGTTTCCTATTATATTCTCTGTTTTACACAGAGCAGAGTCATGCAGATGTATGCTAATGTGAAACAAGGAAAATGTAAAAAAGAGAAAATGAAAAAGGGAAAAGTTTGGTTTTGTAATGAGGATGGAATCAGGAACCAAAGAGAGACCTGTTTTCCAGATCTCTGTGGGATTTTTTCCCCAAACTTTACCTCGAAGAATTTAGGATTCTTGGTGGTGATCTTACTTTGCATATAAAGCCTATTATGTCAAGAGCCGCTCCGTATTTGCAGAAATATTAGGTATTGGCTACCATGATGAGCTATTTCTCCTAAAAGTAAAGTGATTTTATTATTTGGAAGTAATACCGACGTTTTTTTAGCTAGATGCAAATAAAATTGTATTACTAAAAATTTCTTTCGTCAGAATTTAAAAGATATGTTAACTGTATGAATTAAAAGAAGGGCAAGTGATAAAAACCTTTTTAGACTGATAAAATTCGTATTACAGTGTTGTTTCTGTCTGATGTTTGTGCTTATGCCCTATTAATTAATATGACACACAAGACGCCCACTTGGTTTATCTTCTTCTCTTCTTGTTTTTCCTTTTTTATGCCTAATCCTTTCTGGCGGCGCCGGGTTTGGTTGGCATTGCTTCAGTTTTGTTACGGTTCTTAGTATTTCTACTTTGTTATTGTAACTAACCTATTTTTCTTATCCTACTCTTCACTTTACTTCGTGCTAATATGTGCTGTTCCACATTTTCAATTGTTTTGTTCTGTGTCTATAAGATAGATCAAGCTTTCTTTCTAAGTGGGACCATCTACCATATATGTAATTTTGGAAACTTTTTCTTTAATGATAGGCTAGAATGTGAAAGAGTAATCATTTACGAAGAAAGTTTTTTGTGTAATCTGAGTCTTATGTATTCTATGCATCGGAAACTTTGTATGTTTGGTGAAAAGAACAACGAATTACATCTATGTGTTTTCTTCCTTCTTCGCTGCTCTGTATAGCCGCGCGGTGTTGGGCGCCTTGCCACAGTCCTCGCGCCCTCCCCCCCCCCCCCCCCCCCTCAATTAGGTAGATTAAGTAGTGTGTAAGCCCAGGGACCGATGACCTCAGCAGTTCGGTCCCATAGGAACTTACTACTTACTCCCCTTTCTTCTTCATGTTTTTCTTTTACGTCGCGGCAGTAACGCGATCTATAATCGAAAGTGTTGTTTCCTGGCCCCCTGACCTTTACACAATATTTTTCTCAAGTTTACAGAGTTTTTGTTTTGTTTGTTAAACTTTAACATACAAATTAAACCACAAACATAAAACTTTTATGTGGCTCATTCTTTGAAGACGGAAATGAAATCAAACTTCCTAATATTTTGAGTTAGCGGTCCCCTGTAACTGTTATGTATGTAACCATAGAGATGAATGACTTATCTTGCTACCAGTTTCGAATTTGAATGATCATCCCGAGGCACATAAGCCTTCATCTGTGCAACAGTGTGAGCAAACAGTCACAGCGTCAGAAATGACCGGTCTGTGTCGGATCATTTAACATACGTTCAAATCTGCTTGAAAATACTTATTACTTCTCGATAGTAACATTTATAAAAGACGTGACCTGCATTAAAATTCCTTTCGTCTAATAAGTTACTGCTGTCGTCGAAAAGCAAGATGAAAATGAGCCAGCATCATCACCTGGGCAAATTTTCAACATGCGAGGTCTACTCAGGGTGGATCACCCGAAACTTACACCGCAAATATTACAGAAATGGAAAGTGCTATTGATGTGCGGTTTCCACAGAATGGACTGGTTGTCAGGGGCTTGTCTTGTTAGCCAGTCATCAGATTGTAATAAACTTTGAAAGTGCATTTTTTGTGCAAACACAGTTTTTGAACACAACAATACGTATTGACATTAACAACCTCGAAGTAGGGTAACTTAGAATGTGAGTGGTGCCTGTTCGTAGGATTCTAGAGCTAGTCGTTTACGAGATATCGCATTGTGTAAAGTTTCCACATTGACATTTGTTTGTGTCGTTCAACCAGTTTAGTTGCTAGGCACGATGTTGTTACGTTTGCTTACCGTGTGCTTGTGTGTTCTTTGAGTGTATTGCAGTTAGTTTGTGACAGTCCAAGTAGAAAATCGTGAATGGATAATGGGATTTACCTACGCGGAAAAAAACGACATGCTCATGGCGTATAGAGTGTGTAGGAAGAATACAGTTAGTTCTTGTAAGGTGTATGCGGCAAGATATCCCAATAGATGTCGAACTCTTCAAGCATTTACGTGAAAGTGGTAGTGTAACACCTAGACAATGCAACACAAGGAAACAAGTAACGACAGAAGAGGAGGGAATTAATGTTCTTGCTGTTGTTGACTTGGCCTTCACGTTAGCCCCCGCGCAATTAAAAACGAGGAAGTGTCATGAGTTAGGCAAGCGTCATCCATATCACATCTCTCTCCGTCATGAGCTGCATGGAAACGATTGTGAAAATCGTATTAACTTCTGTACAATGCCATTAAGACGAGATACTGCAGAGATATAATGTATCTTGTTTCGTGATGAAGCCACATTACCAATCACGAGACTAGGAAGAACCTGTGGTACCAGTAGGACGGCTATCCAGCCCATAGTGCGCAAAGTCCTACAGCGTGCCTTCACAATTGTTTCCAAGTCGTTGGATTGGGGGCAGATGATCTGTATCGTGGCCGACCTATTCTCCAGATTTGACGCCTGTGGATTTTTTCTGTAGGGGAAGCTGAAAGACCTTACAAACTACACTCGATAGTACACAACGACGTATTACTGAAACCTGCTGGGACTTCCCCACTGAAATGCTAGCATGTGTGCAGCAGTCGTTCAAATGGCTCTAAGCACTATGGGACTTAACTTCTGAGGTCATCAGTCCCCTAGAACTTAGAACTACTTAAACCTAACTAACCTAAGGACATCACACACACCCATGCCCGAGGCAGGATTCGAACCTGCGACCGTAGCAGCCCCGCGGTTCCGGACTGCAGCGCCAGAAGCGCACGGCCACCGCGGCCGGCTGCAGCAGTCGTTCCGGAAGTATGTATTGCCATTGCCGGTGGTAATTTTGGACACAATCTGTGATGGCCAATTGTCTTATTATTGGTCAGAATCTACATAACTTGTGTATGCACTTCTGTTGTTCTGTAGTGTTTGTAGTCTGTGTGGGAACTTTTCAAAACGACTCGCATGAGACTCCTGCAACAAACACCACTGACGTTCTAATTTACTCTACTTTTAGTTTGCTAATATCAATAAGCATTATGCTATTTAAAAAAGCACACGTTTGCACAAAGAAACACTTTCGAAGTATTATTAGCAAGTGTTCTCCGCCTCCGGTAGCTGAGTGGTTAGTGCGACAGAATGTCAATCCTAAGGGCCCAGGTTCGATTCCCGGCTGGGTCGGAGATTTTCTCCGCCCAGGAACTGGGTGTCGTGTTGTCATCATCATCATCTTCTTCATCATCTTCATCATTTTCTTCATCATCATTTCGTCCCCATCGACGCGCAAGTCACCGAAGTGGCGTCAAATCGAAAGACTTGCACCCAGTTAACGGTCTACCCGACGGGAGACCCTAGTCACATGGCATTTACTTTTTTTTTATCAACTGTTTATTCGCTAACAATAAGAGCCCATGATTACAATTCTAGTCTGTGAAAACCGCAAATCAATAGCATTTTACGATTGCGCAACATTTTTCGGTGCCAGTTTTAGGTGATTCACCCTGTATATGAGTGCAGCCTTTGTAAGTTATTACAAAATTAACAAACGAAATACTTTTTTTGTATAGATCTTTTGGTTTGAGTCTCAAAATAGTCTTTAAAAGTCCGCCTGCTTAGCTCGGTGGTAACGTGCTTGCTCCTGTGGAAGCGGGTCCGGGTTCGATTCCCGACCGGGTTGGAGGTTTTGGGTGTTGTGTTGTCCTCCTCATCATTTCATCCTCATCACCGACGTACACGTCGCCCAGTGTGGCGTCGACTGAAATAAGACTTGCACTTGGGGGGGCCGAACTTCCCCAGATGGGCCTAACAGCCAACCATTATATATATATATATTCCATAACGCAGTTTAGCAATTTCGAAGTCTCGGTGCGACGAAAATTGTTAGTCGATCTCCTGAAAACATTTGTAATAATTATTAACTTTCGGTGATGACATGGGGAAGACCGGAGATCTGCTGGTAAGACTAGCTCAACGATTAATACATATACATCCTCCTCCTTTCACAGCTAATCGGGAAGCACTGCTTCATTCTTTTCGTAAGAGAAAACATAGATAGCAGAGATGCTATTCCAAGGAGTAAATGGACGCTCCAAGGAGTAATAGGGCTTTAAACTACTTTGCATTGATAATCATCGTATATTAAAGTTTAGGAATCGGTAAGATAAGAAGAGATATTTCGAGATATGTACTGAGTTATATAATTTATAAAATTTCTGAAAATATCGCGGAGAGACCGCTGCAAGAGACATTACGAGTACCATACGCTCATTTCATTTTTTTTTTTTTTTTTTTTTTTTTTGCAGTCTTTAAAATGTACGTGTTTTTACATGCATTCGAACCAATCCTGGAAATAATTTTTACACTCTTATTTGGGACCTTAAAAACACAGTTTTTGAAGTATTCAACAGTTTCATGACCTGATGAAAATCGGTGTCCTCTCGTTATATTTTTTTTGTGACTTAAGTGAACTAAAAGAAGTGATTAGAGAATACTGTAGGCGAATGCGGATAATGAAACATTGATTATGGGTTGATGATGTACATCCTAACGGAGTCGCAGCCAATTCTATTCCGCATTGCCGTCCTCGCGGGCCGTAGAGGCGGCACGGCACGGACCTTGACGATGGCGGAGTGCAGCGGCGTGCGGCCGTCGTCGTCCTCCGCGTCGGGGCGCGCGCCGCGCTGCAGCAGCAGCTCGAGCGTGCCGGCGGCCTGCGCGAGCGCGGCCAGGTGCAGCGGCGTCTGGCGGCGGCGCGACTGCGCGTTGGGGTCGGCGCCCGCGTCGAGCAGCATCCGCGCGCAGTCCGCGTTGCCGTCCTCGGCGGCCAGGTGCAGCGGCGTGCAGCGCGCCGCGCCCACCGCCACGCGCACGTCAGCGCCGCCCTCCAGCAGCAGCCGCGCGCACTCGCTGTACCCCATCGCCGCCGCCACGTGCAGCGGTGTCTCCGTGTACACCTGACACACATCACATTACTCTCGTCGCGTAAGTTCCGTTTACGCCGACGACTTACTTATCGAAATCGACTACTGAGCTGGTGCACTTCACGTGGCTGAGTGCAAATTAGTCCTCATCCAAATTCATGAGTGGCTCAGTGACATAAAAAAAGGGAAAGCATACACTGTGGGTAAATAAGAATATAAATAGATGCTCTTTCTATATTCGGACTCCTTGTAAGAATGATAGTCCGTCATAACTTCGCTTTTACGATTTTGGCACCAGACTGCGCAGCAGACAGTATTTCATAATACATCTAATATTTTTACCGTGATATAAACAAAAATCACACTTGTGACAAGTGAGACTCGGCACAGAAATATGCCAAGGGCACTGGAATTGACTCACTTTTCACGAGAAGTGATTGAGACAAGAAAGTCGCTCGAATGAGATTTTCACTCTGCAGCGGAGTGTGCGCTGATATGAAACTTCCTGGCAGATTAAAACTGTGTGCTGGACCGTTGGTAGAGCAGTTGCCCGCGAAAGGCAAAGGTCCCGAGTTCGAGTCTCGGTCGGGCACACAGTTTTAATCTGCCAGGAAGTTTCACATCACCGCTGCAGAGTGGAAATCTCAATCTGGAAACATCCCCCAGGCTGTGGCTACGCCATGTCTCAGCAATATCCTTTCTTTCAGCAGTGCTAGTTCTGCAAGGTTCACACGAGAGCTTCTGTAAAGTTTGAAAGGTAGGAGACGAGATACTGCCAGAAGTAAAGCTGTGAGGCCCGGGCGTGAGTCGTGCTTCGGTAGCTCAGATGGTAGAGCACTTGCCAGCGAAAGGCAAAGGTCCCGAGTTCGAGTCTCGGTCCGGCT
Organism: Schistocerca gregaria; assembly: GCF_023897955.1. Taxonomy (NCBI): domain Eukaryota; kingdom Metazoa; phylum Arthropoda; class Insecta; order Orthoptera; family Acrididae; genus Schistocerca; species Schistocerca gregaria. The sequence continues at coordinate 463,914,186 of NC_064920.1, read as the reverse complement.
CACAGTTTTAATCTGCGAGGAAGTTTCAAGAAAGTCGCTTGTTTAAAAAGAGCTTTTATATCAAGCAGGAAGTCGCAAAAGAATTATTATTAACCTGTTATTATAAACGCGTATGTTGAACTCAGTTCGACAAATTATGTTGATATAGATTAAAACTTAGACAGTTCCAGAGTACTTTCTGCCACTTACACTGGTCGTCTTGTGTGCAGTAGGTTGGACACAGTCGGCACTTCAGTATAATCCTACCTTCCAAGATTAACCCTTGATCTGCCCTCTCCTGATTTCTACCTATTCAGGAATATCGGAGTCAGTCAGTCCTCACTGTGAGCAGGAGTTAGCGTTTCAGAAACTGTTTTGCATCCCGTTCAACCGAGTGAGGTGGCGCAGTAGTTAGCACACTGGACTCGCATCTGGGAGGGCAATCGTTCAAACCCGCGTCCTGCCATCCAGATTTGCATGGTCCGTTATTTCCCTAAATCACTCCAGACAAATACCGGAATGGTTCCTTTGAAAGGGCACGGCCCATTTCCTTCCTCGTACTTGATACAATACGAGTTTGTGCTCCATCTCTAACAAAGTCGATGTTGATGGAACGTTAAACCCAATCTTCCTTCCTTCCATCCCATTCGAAAACTTGTCATTGGCCCCCATAGCTGCAACCTGTTTTCCACAGTCGTTGTGAATTTCTTCAAAATGTAAAATATAAATTGAAACAATGATCTGTGTCAGCCACTTTTATTTTCTACCACGACATGTTTTGAGGTTCTACACCCTCATCTTCAGGTTGGCCAGTGCTTTAAATTAAAATTTTGTTTGTTGGATGTAGCCAGTTGTCTGATTAAACTTCATTTCGAAAATGTTACAGCAGAAAGAACCTTGAGGGCCATTATAAATATACATTTTTATCGTTAAATTACACGCAAACATGAAACAATAGCACAAAAATAATTTCATGTTTATGTGCCATTTAATATTTAAAATCTGTATTTATAATTATTCATACGCCATTTGTAATTCTGTTTCTCGCTAACTGAGAGTAACAATTTAAAAATCTCGTGTGTCACCTATAGCCCCTATAGATTAACTGCACGAAGAGTCGAAATGGAAGGAAATTTATTTACACTGTAGAGAACTACAGCTTTCAGGCTAACTTTGTTGCAATCTGTGAACGAGCCTGACTCATTTAGTCTGAAATCAGGACCAAGAGTCTCCATAACAAACACGACATCGGTACATTGAATCTTGTTTCCTTCCTTGGAGTATAATCAACATCGTGGTTTCAATAAACAGACTTCCATATCTCAAGAATAAGATGCTATGCATTTAATCCTAAAAGCTCATCTTGTTGCTTCAACAAGTTTAGATCACAAAAGAGACCACTTACAGCCCATTAAGATAAAATATGTGGATCATTTGAGCACACTTTCCTTGAAATGATGGGTCGCCATGCATCTCCCCTTCGCTGTCTTCTGCGTGTTCGTCACTGGTCTAGTTCACTCAAAGTAACTTGGCCCCAGTGCAAAAACACATTCTCATTCACAGCGTGGTGAGTCCACCCATCAGTCTGGTGTCGTCTACTGATGCGAGCCGTTCGCTTCGTTCATTATGAACGAAACATTCGCTGCCCATTTGGCACAGCAGTTGGCTGACACCCTACACTGCAAGAACGGAGAAGTGCACATGCCAGCTGCAAGCTTTGCCAAACGATTTCAAAGAAACTATTCGGTAAAAAAAATTAGACACTCGCGCATCTCATAGCTTCATATGCTAGATTCATGGTAAACTGTCTATCATTTCGTTAATGGTCATAGTGTTTTATTTTAGTATTAAATAAGTTACTTTGTGAAATTCGAATAGTGTGCAATGAACAATAGGGGTCGTTACGAGTTTGCGTTTGGTGCATGCTAGGTAATTACATTACTGTGTATGAATGTTAGCTAACTAATTTTTCTTTAAATTGAAGATCTATCTCCAGACTCGAGAAAATCGATTGTATGTAGTGCACTCACTTCCACACTGCGGCGCAAACGATTGCTTGAAAGTGGAATATTCATAACGTCCCTCTCATCTCATAAATGGTTCCAGATACTGAAACGAGTTTTTGAGAATTAATAGTTTGCATAGTGGAAAAATTTTGCCATAACTGCGACACTTCCTTATCTACAGTGATGTACCAGTAACTACAATTTTTTAAAGAAATAATGTAATTATTTCAATGGCAATCAATAGCTGGTGAAGTGAGATTAAGATGGTTTGCAACAAACTGAAGAAGTTACACGTTTATTATTATACTGAGCATGAGCTTTTGATAAGCTATTGACATCACTTGTCATCAGCTCTTGTATAGTAATTGACTGTTTCAGGATTATGTCACAATTTCAACTGCATTAGCATGTTAGTGAGGTGAAATTTTGCGAACCGTGCTGTTTTGGCAAATGGTGCAAATTTTATGATGGTAACGAGAGAAGGAAATTAAAGGTTGACAAGTCAGTTGAAAAAATCGCTCCTGTTCCAGTTTCATCTTATTCCTGTAGCCAATTGTGTTATTAATAACAAGCAGTTAGTTTGTCGAATTAATGACATAACTTGTTAATAAAATCGTTTGCAGGATCGCTAGCTGTAGCCAACAAGTTTCTTGAGTAACCTTCAGGTTTTGACCTGCTTCTCCTCTACCGCGCGGTGGCTGACCACAGTACAACCCCTACGATTACCGTTGTCCGCTCCTCTATTGCACTGTCTGCACAGGTACGAGTCAAGTTATTTTGTATGCTCTGTTATCGGCAGTTCTTCACTGTATCGAACAAGCTTTACAGCAGATGGTAAATTAGGATATTGAACAGTTCTACTTGTTTTCGATCTGATTCCATATATTTTTGTCAGACAAAAATAACAGTCGGTGAGCCATTTGTTTACCCGTCCAAACCTTGGCAACAGCAAAGGGCGTGCGACGTGAGCCTCTTAACAAACGAGTCAGGAGTGTAATACCTGACGAACAGTTTATGTTAAGGACCCAGTTCGTGTCCTGGTCGCAAACCTTACACCCCAAATAAATTTTGTTGTGCTTCTTTACAAGGATATTAAGTTTCCATTCTTGCGATTTCATAGTTAACCTTCCATAGATATGACAAAACTAATTTGCTCTGTATGCACAGGTATGAAGCATTTCCTTTCCTGAATTAACACAAATCACAAATCTTTTCGAACTTAGGACAACGGGCACTACCTTCAAACAAATTCTCACGAGGAGAATACGGCAAGTGCCATCGCCTGATTTCCCAGAAACTTCGCTCAGTGGAAGAGGGGTCGAAATAAGTGAAAAAGTTTCATGGCTTATTTGTAGGTACTCGTCCGTTTCTGAGAAAACGACGGTCTACGTTTTCGAGTATTTTCAAGTAATTTAAGTGCGCTTTACCGCGATGTATCCTCAGGCGAAATGGTGACACAGTGGTTAGCGTCATGACTTCTTAATTTTGCATTCCGTGTTCGAAAACCGATTATTGCTTTTTGTTTTTCATTTACCTACTCATGTCTTAGAAGATTACTAAACGACTGTTTTCCAGGTTATATTGATATACCGTTGTCCTTTTTTGTCTACTAGTTGTACGTCAGATGAGTGAATTTAAAAAATGAGAAAATCATTTGAAATTGTTTCCGTTGAAATTCTTATAATGTATCTTGATTCACAATCAGTAGCAAGCACCAGTTTACGGAAAAGTGATCCGTTATGCATGGTTTGCCGCCAAATTATTTCTAGAGTGCGAAATCTTTGCCTATATTAACGAAGTTTCTTTCCCGAGTAAGGTTCATATGAGGAAAAACCACTATGGCAAATCTACCTTCACACGATGCCCGTGGTGTTTGGAATGTCTGCGTTTCAAATGTGTCTACAATCGTTATCGTCAAAGGGTACACCAGATCATCCTGAAGAATAAATATGTGAGTAAAGTATAGGATTTAATATAAGACAATTGATACAAGAATGAAATATTAAAATATTAGAATTTTAAAAAAATGGAACTCCGAACATTACACAACACACACACACACACACACACACATTAATATATATTTTTTAAATACCAGTACGTAGAATCCAGTTATAATTTTACGGTTAATATAACACTTTTTTTCCTAATTTGATAAGAAACATTCAAGTAGTAATCTTCTATAGACTTGGGTTCATAAATTAAAACAATAAAAATAAAGTAAATAACAACAATAATCGGGTTTCGAATATGAGGCGCAAAATTGAGAAGCCACGACACTTAACACTGAGCCACAATTACGTCTGAGGATAACGCACGGTAAAAGGCACATAGAATTTTTTGCAAACTTGATAGTCTTTTTTTCAGAAACAGTAATGTACCGATAAGTCGAGGCACGTGTTCGCTTATTTGACTCCTCTTCCACCGAGTGAACTTCCTGAGAAACCGGGCGATGCCATTTGCCGTGCCCTCCTCGTCGGTGCTGAGATGAAAGTGCCAACAACACAATGTAATGATTCGACAACTTATAACATGAATCATCGGTAGCGGTGCCAAACCACCTTCATTTCCTGGAGGCATATTTCTGAACTGAGAGTTGTGTGGTAATACGATTTACTTACTTCGATTATTTTTCAAGAATTAAATCTGCAGCATATTTAAGTTAAACCACAAGAGAATAACCAATGTTCAGCATTGTCAATGATTTCGATAAATGGAGGGTAGTATGTCACAGTAAAACTGAGTCCAGTAACCAAACACTGATTTCATTTTCGACTTGACCATCCACAGCTAAGCTGAGAACACCATTCGCACTGTTTGTAACATCATTCGTGTTGACCAGTGTGATTGTTCGTCTGTAGCCTAGTCTCATCAGCCTTAAAATTAATCTTTTACTTGTCACTCTTCTTCTTGAGGCATCTACGTAGCGAATATGGGGATGGTTTGGTCTTTATGGCTGTGGATTCCTCTACTATACAGCTTTGAGTGGAACAAAGAAGCTGTGAGAACAGAGTTTCTGTTTGTCTTATATCTGATTCTAAACTTTCTTTATCATAAAATCTCATGTAAACTTTGGAAAGTTGGCACTCATCGGCGTTTTTCCTAGACCTTAGATTAATGATAGACACTAGTATGGTCTGTTACAAAAATTGCCGCCCTCTCGCAGTTAGCAACCATAAAACGGCTGTGAACGAAGAGCTTGCCTCAGTTTACAGAAAGGGAGGAAGGGGAAAATTAACATGCTGTTGGGATCTAAATCACCTTTGTGATCAGTCCCAACCCGGAAAAAGCATCGGCTTTGTACCCACTTACAGTGGTCCCTGATTAATCAGAAGGCTGAGGGAGGGACTTAGGGTTTGCAGCTCAAATTTAAAAGGACATTAAAGATTAACAGTGAGATGCATACCGATAATAGAAAGTCGTAAAAGTGAACTGAGAAGCAGCTTCACTGATGTTTTAGCAATACGCAGCAACACAGGGTATATCGATAGAGACGTCAAGTAGATATTAACAGCATCCACATATAAAGAAACAATGCTATATGAACCTAACCACCACTAGTACTCTGCTTGCGAGAGAATGCATTAATAGATCATTTCGTGCAAGAGAAAGAGTACTGAACCCATGAGTTTGCGATGGAAGTGAAAAAAGGGATGGTTGTGATGATTTCTTGCCACATGGCTCGTACTGTCGGTGTTCAGTAAAGACGAAAAGAAGTCACGCATGCTGAATAACGAATGTGGCATTCTGTACTCTAGTAACATTTTGACATTTTGCTTAAATTAACGAACGCGCAAGCTGTAACTATCTGCGAGGTGGCATGTGATTTCGCGTCTGTGTTAGCTCTTGGCGATCTTCGGTGTGGATAGAAATAATCAGAATTTCCAACCGTATGGAATAGGGCTGTTGGCAACAAAGGGAAGGAGCAGATTACCTGCTGTGTAGTAGGGAAATGAGCAGCTCATTTTTCTGGCAGAGGTTTTAAGTTTTGTTTGAGTTCCAACCTTCAAGAATAGATCACTGTATGTCTATAACCCTTTGAAGAAGAAGAAGAAGAAGAAGAAGAAGAAGAAATTTGGAAGTTTACAGGTTTTTATAGCTACCATCAATGTGAGAAAGATATCAATTTCTCTCTGAATCACTGCAACCATTATCTTGGCTGCGAATTTTAGTTATTGAGTGCTTCTAAAATCTGTTCATTACAGCCTCAGTTCTCTTATAATTTTTATTAAGGAGTAAATTTGCATTTCAAATTTAAGGAAACTCGGGTAGAATTGACAAGCTGAAACAAATTCATCACCGAGTTGGTCTATTCAAATGACTCTGAGCACCATGGGACTTAACATCTGAAGTCATCAGTCCCCTAGAACTTAGAGCTACTTAAACCTAACTAACCTAAGGACATGACACACGTCCATGTCTGGGGCAGGATTCGAACCTGCGACCGTAGCAGCAGCACGGTTCCGGACTGAAGCGCCTAGAACCACTCGGCCAGAGCGGCCGGCAGTCGGTCTAGAATGTGATGGCCACGGGCGCAGGCCGGTGGCGGCAGCCTGTGCGGACTGACCTGCGGCGTGTTGGGGCAGGCGCCGGCGGCGAGCAGCTCGCGGACGCAGGCGGGCGCGTCGCTGAGCACGGCGCAGTGCAGCGGCGAGCGCGAGCCCGCCTGCAGGCCGGCGTTGACGTCGGCGCCCGCGGCCAGCAGCAGCCGCACGGCGCGCTCACAGCCCGCGCTGGCCGCGCAGTGCAGCGCCGTGGCGCGCCCCGCCGCGTCCCAGCGGCGCGCCGCCGCGTTGCCGCCCGCGCGCAACACCGCCTCCGCCGCCTCCGCCTCGCCCGCGTAGCACGCCAGGTGCAGCGCGCTCCTGCCGACACCCCCCCCGCCACATTGCATCTCACCTGTGTGCTCTCCGAAGGCAACTCGCAACTCCATTTTAAATTGCTTTTCTGCTTTAAAATATTCAAACTGGTACCTAGGGTCCTGATGTTGTTTTAAGGATGAAACATCAGTTCTTCAAAAAATTCCAATCTATTCCGCTACGTTGACCACCTTCAGAGGTACGTATGGGTAAACAGTAAGTTTAAGAGCACAAAGGAAGCTGGTAGTCTACATGCCAACTCACCGAGCTGTCAGGCGCTGCTATGCTCGCCTACTGCTATACGTACAGAACACTGGCTAGCTGCTAGTCAGAATGTAACAGTGCCATTAGGAATAGACCAATGTCATGTGCGCACTGTTGGCTCTGCTGTTTTTCTAACACGATTTTACAGAAACTATTTGGCAACAAAAATTCATTTATACCTTACATACAGCTTTACACAGGTCAGCCAGAACCTTCTGACCACCTACATAATAGCCAATATGTCTATGTCCACCTTCGGCACAGATAACAGTAGTGACACTTCGTGGCATGGAAGCAATGAGTCCTTGCTAGGTCGCTGGAAGGAGTTGGCACCACATCTGCACGCACAAGTCAGCGAATTCCCGTAAATTCCGGGGACGGGCGAAGACCACTCTCACCACCTTCAGTCACATCCCAGATGCGTTCGATCGGATTCGGATCTGGCGAGTTGGGGGGCCAGTACAGCAATTGGAACTCGCCACTGTGTCCCTCAAACCACTCCATCACACTCTTGACTTTGTGACATGATGCATTATCTTGTAAAATGCTACTGCCTTCGGCAAATACTATAATCGTGAAGGCTCATATGGCTCTGAGCACTATGGGACTTAACGTCTGAGGTCATCAGTCGCTTAGAACATAGAACTACTTAAACCTAACTAACCTAAGGACATCAGACACATCCACGCTCGAGGCACGATTCGAACCTGCGGCCGGACCGGTCGCTCGACTCCAGATTGTAGCACCTAGAACCGCACGGCCACTCCGGCCGGCCAATCGTGAAGGGGTGTACATGGTCTGCAACCAGTCTATGATAGTCCTTGGCTGTCATGGTGCCTTGCACACGAGCACCATGTCACCCATTGATGTCTACATGAATGTTCGCCGACACATTACGGAGCTATCGCCAGCTTGTTTCTGTCCCGCAGTACAGATGTCGAGGAGATGTTCCTGTGAAAGACGATTTCTTCGCGACCTCCCATCGGCATGATCAAAGAGGTGTCAGGATTCATCTCACCGTGAAACTCTCTGCCACTGCGCCAGTGTCCAGTGCCGATGGTCACGTGTCCGTTTCTGTCGTAGTTGCCAATGTTGTGGTGTTAACATTGGCATGTGCGTGGGTCTTTCCTGTTTCACCAGTCTGCCCAGCCTACGCTTTCCTGTAGTGAGGGGTGGCCACCCGACCCCACGATGTCTGGTCATGGTTTCACTTTGGTTTTGCCATGTACTGAAGACACTCACCACAACACTCCTCGAACATTGGACAAGTGTTGCAGTTTCTGAAATGTTCATAACGGATCTCCTGGCCGTCACAGTCCTTCCATGGTCAAACTCAGGTAGATCGTGCACCTTCCCCGTACTACACACAGACACCATGCTCACCGGTACGAAATGTACCGTGTGTGTGTGTGTGTGTGTGTGTGTGTGTGTGTGTGTGTGTGTATATGTGTGTCTGTCTGACTAGTAGTCATTCCTCGCCGGTGACACTGCTATCGCTTGGATTGGTTTATATCGGTTGTAAATCGGTGGTCACAACGTTCTGGATGATAAGTGTATATATCAGCTTCGTGGTGCAGTGGCCATCATGTTTCTAATGCTCATATTTATTGCGATATGCTCATTTACATAAGATACTGTGCAAAAATGTGGGTCGCTGTGGTTTTGCGTTTAGTGCATATTACACCATATGTTGCTGTAGATGAAATTCAGCTAACATATCAAATTTTTCTTTGATTTGGGAGGATGTGTCTATTTGTCTCCAATCTCGAGAAAATTTATTTTATGTAGCACATTCACTTCCGACCATACGCACACCAGAATGAAATACGCGTAACATACCTCATCTCTCCTACACCATTCACGAGAGGTTTTGGCAGATGATAGCACAGAGAGAGGACAAGCATTTTTTGGAATGTTTAACATTTGGAACTTTATCTGCGATGATATAGCCGAATTGTAGTTTTTATTTAATTTTTTTCAACACAGTATTGCAGTTTTCAAAAAGTCATCGACAGATAGTGAAAAGAGAATTTGTCAGTACGAAAATAAACGTGTTATTTCTTCTCTTATCTTACTTCAAACTTACACAGTAAGATTTTCCATAAGGTATTGACCTCTGTAGTTGCCTATTGCCTGTTTAACAAGTCACTCTGTTTCAAGATTCTGTCGCAATAGCTATCGGAAAGTGCGTTTTTGCAATTTACACTGGTTCAGCAAAAGAAACAAACCTGTCAACGCCGCGCGGGATAGCCGCTTGTCTTGTCACGATCCGCGCGGCTTCCCCCGTCGGAGGTTCGAGTCCTCCCACGGGCATTAGTGTGTGTGTCGTCCTTATCGTAAGTTAGATTAAATAATGTGTAGGCTTAGGGGCCGATGACCTCAGCATAAGAATGTTCAAATGTGTATGAAATCTTATGGGACTTAACTGTTAAGGTCATCAGTCCCTAAGCTTACACACTACGTAACCTAAGTTATCCTAAGGACAAACACACACCCATGTCCGAGGGAGGACTCGAACCTCCGCCGGGACCAGCCGCACAGTCCATGACTACAGCGTCCTAGACCGTGTGGCTAATCCCGCGCGGCTCTGCATAAGACCTTACTACAAATTTCCAATTTTTTCCCAAATCTGTCAACAAGAGAAATATAGCTGGTACTCGTAACTGATGATGATTCTTCAAGTGAGGAATAGTTAATAAATCAGATAAAAATAAGTCGCCAATTGTGTCTCAGTTCAGGCGGAATCATCTCGTCCTTCAAATTTTTAATAGTGAGCAACTGGAATGCAAACTTAGCAAAGGATTTTCTCCGTCTTCTTTATCTGAGAAATATGAAAATAATGTGCAACAAACAGTGTACCACATTTTTGTTCCTATCTCCATTCAGAGTGAAGTGGTGAACTTCTTCACCATAATTATCTTTTAATTTTTAATATGGATTATATATATCTAGAATCCATTTTAACGTTAATGAGTAGTCTCAAGTGTTTATAAAGTAATGACTATTATGTTTTTGTACCTTTATCATCCAGAGATAAAAACACATAAAATTTGTTTTTCTAATAGAACAATACTGCAGACCTGGTAAAACTTTCGCTCCTCTGAAGCTGTGAACACACTGACGACTTGCAGAACCTTGTGAACTGTTCGTTCAAATCAGTATCACTGATGAATTAAAAGATATTTATAGTAAGAAGATTCATTTGCTCACTCTGTACAGGGAGATGAACGGAAAGATGGTACGCTATTTGTTGTACTTTTTCGTAAGTCAAACATAAATGAAGTGTAAAAATAAAAACTTTTGGAAAGTTTCAGTCCCAGATGTTCATTGTTAATGATACACTAGGCTACAGAATTCTTCTGAAATTGCAACAGAATTAGTGATTATTTTCATCTGACTTGTTGAACTTTTTTCTTCAGAAGTGTCATCAGTGGTGAGTTTTAAGTAACGCATATGGTACATTTATCCATCCCTAGATGCCACTTACATTTTGCTTCTTTACCCAAACTAAAACAGAAATTGAAATACTTAATGATTATAGGCGTAAATGGAAATATGGTTTGTTATTAAGCTACACAGTGAGGGTATAAATACTTTTTCGGCAAATTGTTTCTTTAAAATCACAAGAATAAGGTTGTGAGATTAGTCAAGCACCTGCCAATGAAACAATAATGTGATCTTGTATTTCCGGTACTGCTAGGGTGCTTCTGCTCAACAGCAGTGATTTCACACCTTTGTTTTGATAGTAATCTATGCGTGCAATTTCTACTTACAAGGATACTGTCTGTACTGCCCACAGAAGACACAGAGTTTCTCATGTTGCGCTGTATATTTTAAAAGTTTTGATCAGTTCGGTATTACTCTGTAACATCTCAATATCATTGCACATTCGAAAGCATCGATTCATATACTATCCTGGCTCCTGAAGAAGTCGGAGCAACGTGTAGGAATGTCAGTCGTTGATGCTACAGCCTGAACTGTCGATCTTTTGCCTAGTTACATCACTAACGTTGAGGTGGTTGACCTTCGCCAAAGCACCTACACTAATTATTTACAGAACAATGGGAATAGTCAAAGAAGCCAGTCTCAGGGAATATTAGTTTGGGTTTCAGAGGAATAGCAAGGAAAAGGATTTTTGAAAAAGGGAATCATGTTGACTTCGAATATAAGTATCAGTATTGGGAAATTTTTATTTTATCTTCTTCGACTTTAATTCCTTTTTCGAATTTCTTCTTGGTTTTCTTAACACATTGCCGTCCGCACGTCTCGTACAAATTTATTCGCTTGGCGCCTGCAGCGCTAATTCGGATTACTTGGCTTGTCGCCGCTCGCTTGTCACCTTTCCGTTGATGACAAGCTTCAAACACATTGACTTTGCGCGCTTTAATTTTTCCGGAAATCCTCTATTTTGCCATATCGTTCCACAAATTCGAATTTTCTTTTCAAGTAACTTCTCTGCAAGTTCTACTCTGTTATAATAATTACCCAGGGAGGGGTGATGCCACATTCCATAAGAAGGTGTCAATAGTTCCATACTGTTTTTGCTAAAGGTTGTCCAGCGCCGGAATATATCTTGAATGAGGAAATGTACCCTGTACTCGAATCACACAGCATCCGAATGAGTTTGCCATATTTCGTAATTTTCGACAGATTGTAAACTTAAAAATTTAACTGTACACGCCACGGTATCATTCCTTCATCAACTGAGATGTTTTGACTTAGATTAAACGTTTCTTTAAACTTTTTGGAAAAATAATCAGGCACGAATTGTACTTTGAAAAGCCGGTCGGCATTATTCGGTTTATTGTTATTGTCGAAAAAATGTAAAAATTATAATATTTGTCTGAATCGGTTGCGGGACATCGTTTTGCGAAGCATAGGTGTGTCTATTAACGGATTCGTTGACCAGTAATCATCGATCCTTGCGTTTTTTTTTTACAATTCCCATCCCATAAGGATAGCAAGCCTAAGCCATTTTCTAAGTTCGGGTCCCGTAACGTCGACAAATTTGGCATTTTTTTATCCACTTTCCTTCTATTGCAATTTTGACTGTATTACTTGTTGGCTTCGTTGCAAATATATTCAAATAGATCGTTCCCAATATAAAATTGTACGATATCCAAGACGCTCTGCGTATCTATGGGAAATATGTGTGGACCCGGAGATCCTCCAAATTTATTATTGGTACTCAGTAGATCACAGTCTGTCTTCTTCGTCTGATTCATCCTAATCAGTTGGCAACCGTAGCGTTCGCCGAATTCTTCTTGGACGTATTTCACTATCTTCCTACGAGTCTGCTTATTTTTCATTTTTTTTATATCCAATGTCTTCTTCCCAACCGGCAAAGTCGTCCGGAACGTCAGACAAGTCATCCGCGCAATCATCATAAATAATCGTTTCGTCTCTGTCGTCTGCCATGGTGAAAGTGCACAAGTACTTATTAAAAAAAATCTCGTTGACGTGTGTAACTTATTGTTACCTAAACAAAACACCAACAGAATGAAAAGGATACTAAAGTGCTGTCACCGGCCACTGCGCGATACTATGCACACTACACCACTGTGGTGTCGCCGAGTACGGAGCGATACTATGCATACTACACCAGTGTTGGTGGTGTCGCCGGGCGGCAAAGTGTTAATAGGTGGCTCAATGAATAGATTGAATAAAATCGGGGATGCTACAATCATGTTTCAGTCCTTTCTCAACTTCTGACTCCGTTTCATGTCATCCAACTCTTATCACTGTAGTCTGGTTTTTGCACAAGATTTAAATAATCCATTCCTGAAAGTATTTCACCGTTGCCACCTTCAGAAATTCAGAGATAGCATTGTAGGGAACACTGTCAAAACCTTTCTCTAAATTGACGAATAGAGGTTTTATCCTTCTTCAATCGTAGAGTCAGTTTGCCATGTGTGTTCCTGTATCATTGCCTAATATTCTTTTTGAAACACTAAAAAATATCTGATTCCACCACTTTACCTTGGTCTCATTTCCTTAATTTTCCACTATTCTACAATTTATTCAGTTGTACTCTGAATTTAGTAGCCAATATATTGGCTACGAATAACTTGTCCCTTGAAATGTTTTGCAGGTCACTTCGTTTCAGAAAGCCGTGGGCCAACGCTGATTTTTACTCTTACTTTTCCGGGTATCTAGCAATGCCAAAGTATTCCGTGCTTGCCGCAATTGGAGTAATCTATTCAAAGAACCCACTAAATGTTAGGATTATGTCGCTTTCAGTACATTTGCCATTTTATTAAGAAATTATGACCTGATATTCCTGGAGCAGCTAGTGCTGCAGCATCAGAATCTGTATTCAACCTTTCAAGTAAAGCTAAGTCTTATTAGTAATTAGTCCCGTAGACATGAAAATATGTTATCTAGGCACTTGTCATTGGTCATGCAGAGATAATCCAACAAAAGTACAAGACTTTCCTGGCCAGTACATCACTGACGTACCTCTTTTTTAAATGTAATAAGTATACTGAGTATAGACAATGGCGTGGACATCAGATCTGTAGTGTCTACGTCATAGTCTGTAGCGAAGAAAAGTGGCAGTTTCTAATTATTACGAGTCGTCATATTGCATTAAAAACGTACCTTGCAGCGGAGCTAGGAGGAGAGCAGATTTTGGTTCTCGCGCTCGCACAGCTGGCGCTGGCTACTGGGCCTGTCGAGCTTAACGCTGCGTGCAATACTTTAAACACACACTCTACGAATATGAAGAAGTACTATCATATATTAATCGTTCGTTTTCATGCCTTGTATACTATATTCTATGGATAAAACAACCATACTGTTAAAGTTTCAAATCAGTAACTTCCTTACTTTCGAAGATATAAATTTTTACCTGAAACACATAATAACCGTGATGGCATTGTCAAACTGAATTAGGCACCGGCGGGTATTCATCTGCAGTATCAGTTGAAACTATAAACAAAAAGGTAGGTTCATATAATTTAATTTTCTGGAAGTTTCTTTAGTTTCATTGCCACAGATTTCGGGCGTAATTAACAGTACAAAAAAAAAGTGAATGGAGGACACATGTAAACTGAAAATGTGATATTTTATTGAAACTGTGTAAATGCAAGCGCGAGAAAGTTGTTGTGTAACAGAGGAATTTGTGACATATGTCCAAGTGAGCTTGATTTTGTAAAAGGCAGCCAGAAGGGGCGTTGAGTATTAAATTTATCAGCAATTTACTTTGTGGAAAGGAATCGTATTTTGTTTTCGTTAAATTTTATCTAGTTTCGGAATTACGAGATTTATAGTCTAAACTAAGTGTGGTAATTGATCGGCTGACATTAGAAATACCGCGACCATAGAAATGCTCGAGGTGATCTAATTTGCTAATTATCATACTAGCCAATTTCCCGCGGCCCGCATCTCGTGGTCGTGCGGTAGCGTTCTCGCTTCCCACGCCCGGGTTCCCGGGTTCGATTCCCGGCGGGGTCACGGATTTTCTCTGCCTCGTGATGACTGTGTGTTGTGTGATGTCCTTAGGTTAGTTAGGTTTAAGTAGTTCTAAGTTCTAGGGGACTGATAACCATAGATGTTAAGTCCCATAGTGCTCAGAGCTATTTGAACCAATTTCCCGCGCGTTTAACTAGGGCTTGGTAGCTCTGATGTATGAGTCGATATCGTTGCTCGGGAGCTGCCTTCTGGTAAACACCTGTGTTAAATCGCGCTGATAACATTTGTACCAAAATGAAGAAATCCGCGCATTTGATCGATTCTCGTGTGTTGATGAAAAGCGTAGACAGTGCTGAGTATTTTGAGAAAATTGAGTCTTGTGAGTGATTTATTTTAGGCGGTTTCGCGAGTGAACTTCTCAAGTCGTAAGTAAACTCCGCGTGGCGTGTATCGTCCAAATTACGAGACATTGTAACGAGCACTTCTGTACCAGAAGATTACTGAACGACTGATTGTTTTAACTCGCAAGTAGGCGTGGGTCAGTGACTGTTTAGGGCGTTTAAAATATCGGGCTGCTTTTGGGTGTGAACTTATTACAGAGACAGTCAGCAACATTTCATAACTAGCGTCGGTATATTAAATACGGACTTGATAGCACTTTTCCTTGTTTTAGAGACAATAAACCAACTAAAAGGAAATTTTAGACATTTTTTCGAAGGGATTATGCAAGAATCCCGAACGCTCGGAAGTTTTAACTAACTTTCAGCTACTGCCCATGGACTGGAGTTTTTGCCTGGTAGGCGTTCAGTTGAATTTTTGTCACGACAGCTTTTGTCGGCTACACCAGTATCTACCATCGCAGAGTAAAGGGGCAGACAACCTGAAGCCTATCCAGATAGGTGAAAAGATTGTTTAAAGGAAGTGAGAGAGGAACCCGCCCCGCCCTGTGAACCGAAAATTACTTTCAAGTACATTTGAGGTTCATATAACGGCAACATTATTACTAGCCGTAAGTTTAACTAATCAAACGAAAACTAATAAACCCATGGATTCTTTACAAAATTTGTGAATAGAAAAAAGCTTATTGATAAATAATAATTTATAAGAGATTTAACTATTTTACGATAATACATCACATTTTTATGGCTTGAACTTAATAGTATTACAAAAAATGTTTTCCACAAAATTCTAATTTTTGATTCTTTTGAACAAACCAAATGTGCATTTGACAAAAATGAATACAATTTAGGTCTTTTGTAAACCTCCTGTCATCTTTAGACTTTACTTTGCCCATTTTCATTGTAAAAAGTATTTTTCGCAATAGAAAAACTTTCTAAACTAATTCACTAAAATCATATTTATATAAAATTCACTTTGTTGTGTGTCCTTCATTACAAATGTAAGCTATTCCCGAAGTCAGTTATTGTGAGCGTTCATCACAAAAAAGAAAGAGATCATTACTTAAACTACGCTATGTGAAGATCCACGGAGGGTGTCTCTTTTAACTAAGCACAGTTTTTCACAACATTCTCATAAAAAGCGCAATTATTGGCGTCCTTATCCTGTTTGACAATAGTATGACGGGGGAATCATTTCCTATTATATGTCACAAATTTTTTTCCACTGTGGTGAGCTTCTATATAAATGACATATTTTTCAGCACTACTTTTCGATAAAACAGCGTGGATACTTCGTTTCACATTTGCTCTTACATCAGTTCCACTCCTGGGTGCTTTACAAACATCAACGTCCAATCATCTGCCAGGTACAAGTGAGTCTCGTGTCCGGTTTCCAGAATGGGCGTACCTGCAAAATCCAGTACATCTAAGCCAAACAATAAATATTTCTCCCAAATACGTCTATTTGTTTCTGGTCGTAATGGGCATGTTTTCATAGACAAATTTCTGGCTTTCATTGACTATAAAGTCAAAGTAGTATCATTACTCCTCTAAAGTATTATTCTGAATAAATTCTTTTTCAGAAAAAACGTGAACTAACCTACACTAATCAAAAGTGGTACTCTTAACTACCCCTATCTTTACCCAACTCAAATTTATAAACAGCAGTTATTAATAGACATTTCAGATTCAAATTTACTCAAGCAAGTTACTTCTGGAAAAGCATTCACTCTTCACTATGCAAGTTCTTGGCGTCTGATCATAATTTTTTCCAACTTTACCCTCAAATACTATTAAAAACATTTGATAACTTCTAGAAAATCTTTACACGGGAAGGGTAACATCTGCTATTTTATAAGCTTTACGTGATAAAATAAAAAGTTTTGAACATTTACAATAAGTGCCTCAGTTGGCAGTTGTCACAAAATACTCATGTTCACCTTTACGTCTGTACTGAATCTCTTGGCTTGTTCATTGACAGTCATAATAGTATTGCCTCTGTTCTGAAACTTTTTAATAAGCAGGTAGAAACACATATCACCGCAATTCCAGTTTACATTATCTCATTATGCTTTCACGTATTCTTCTCAATCATTCCTTTAATATGTTAGTAGTTTTATTTCGTACTGAAATTTACTTGTCAATAACTCTTTATCTCCTACGAAAAAATATGTACAATATATATAAGATAGTAAAGAAAGTACAGTGGATAGTAGACGTTCTGAATGAAGAAGAGGCAGGTTGACGATACGAAAACGAAATAATATTTCTAACAACTCTGGATGCCTGGTGTTCGTCAAACATTTATCATCGCAAATATGAGCTTCCACTGAGGCCAGTTAGCTATTACTGCCCATACTTCTGTCTGTATATACTTCTTTAGGTCAATAACCTCCCTTTCTCCACATTCATTGTTCCACACTATACCCCCCTTTTTTTCCTGCATCAACGTATAGGCACATCACATTCCTCAACCTGCCAGATATCGCTTTCTAACCTGCAAATGGCACTGCCAAGCGCTTTCCATTTACTATAACGACAGCTTCGTTATTTGTAAAATCGCCATTCCCTTTGTATGTTTGCGGAAAAACTGACCCAGCCAACATTTCTGCACTCAGCCCGAAAATTATCAGGAAATTCTGGTGCAGTTACTCACCCTGAACCATTACAGGTAACATGACCTCATGAGTTACTGCTTTCTTACTTTTATCTGTGGCTACTAGAATGTTAATTGTGGAGTCGGGCATAATAACTTTTTCTTTCCGATTGGAAATAGCATCTACAAAATTTTTTGATACTGCACATACATCTGAACCGATATCAAGTAAGCAAGGAAGTTTTTCACCAAAAAAAAGTTAACTCCTATAATCAGTTGCCCTGATGATCCTTCAACAGTTTCAGGATCTGGTTCGTCCAATAAATCCCGCACTACCTCACGTCTGTCGAATCCTATACCTTCCGCGGAAATGACACACACATTTATCAGATCTTATATCTTTAATTGTGGCAACTTTAATTATTCTGTCTACTAGTGAGAAGTCAAAACATTTCTCCAAAAATTCACCTTCTCTAATCCTCTCAGATTCGGCAGCACTTCCTTTTATGTTGTCAGAATTTTCAAAATAACTCCCAGCTTCACATATACTTTTGTAGCTGCATCATTATCCCATGAATTTTCTTCCATTATACTTACGCCTTCTTCGACATCTGAAACTCCTCCACCGCTATCAGACAGAATCTCCTTTATTCTACCTAAAACTGCATTGCCGGTGTATCTTCGTTCTCTATTATACTTTCCGCACATACAGTGCTTTCTTCCGTGTTCCCTATAGGACGCAGTACTCAGTTATGCTAAGATCTTGCACCACAATCGTATCAGATATGGCAGTCTGCAAACGCTAGACTGCTATTAGTTTTCCTCATAGCCTACTCTGCCATTAGCCCTAGTGTTGTGTTCATTCAGCTGTCTGGAATGTTGTTCCGCTCTCTCAGCTGACTGCTGATTTTGATGACTGTCATTCCCGTTCCTGTCGTAATTTCTACACTCCTGGAAATTGAAATAAGAACACCGTGAATTCATTGTCCTAGGGAGGGGAAACTTTATTGACACATTCCTGGGGTCAGATACATCACATGATCACACTGACAGAACCGCAGGCACATAGACACAGGCAACAGAGCATGCACAATGTCGGCACTAGTACAGTGTATATACACCTTTCGCAACAATGCAGGCTGCTATTCTCCCATGGAGATGATCGTAGAGATGCTGGATGTAGTCCTGTGGAACGGCTTGCCATGCCATTTCCGCCTGGCGCCTCAGTTGGACCAGCGTTCGTGCTGGACGTGCAGACCGCGTGAGACGACGCTTCATCCAGTCCCAAACATGCTCAATGGGCGACAGATCCGGAGATCTTGCTGGCCAGGGTAGTTGACTTACACCTTCTAGAGCACGTTGGGTGGCACAGGATACATGCGGACGTGCATTGTGTGTTGGAACAGCAAGTTCCCTTGCCGGTCTAGGAATGGTAGAACGATGGGTTCGATGACGGTTTGGATGTACCGTGCACTATTCAGTGTCCCCTCGACGATCACCAGAGGTGTACGGCCATTGTAGGAGATCGCTCCCCACACCATGATGCCGGGTGTTGGCCCTGTGTGCCTCGGTCGTATGCAGTCCTGATTGTGGCGCTCACCTGCACGGCGCCAAACACGCATACGACCATCATTGGCACCAAGGCAGAAGCGACTCTCATCGCTGAATACGACACGTCTCAATTGGTCCCTCCATTCACGCCTGTCGCGACACCACTGGAGACGGGCTGCACAATGCTGGGGCGTGAGCGGAAGACGGCCTAACGGTGTGCGGGACCGTAGCCTAGCTTCATGGAGACGGTTGCGAATGGTCCTCGCCGATACCCCAGGAGCCAACAGTGTCCCTAATTTGCTGGGAAGTGGCGGTGCGGTCCCCTACGGCACTGCGTAGGATCCTACGGTCTTGGCGTGCATCCGTGCGTCGCTGCGGTCCGGTCCCAGGTCGACGGGCACGTGCACCTTCCGCCGACCACTGGCGACAACATCGATGTACTGTGGAGACCTCACGCCCCACGTGTTGAGCAATTCGGCGGTACGTCCGCCCGGCCTCCCGCATGCCCAC
Source organism: Schistocerca gregaria (assembly GCF_023897955.1). Classification (NCBI taxonomy): domain Eukaryota; kingdom Metazoa; phylum Arthropoda; class Insecta; order Orthoptera; family Acrididae; genus Schistocerca; species Schistocerca gregaria. The sequence goes on along the minus strand of NC_064920.1, from coordinate 463,894,610 downwards.
TACACGCCCTCGCTCAAAGTCCGTCAACTGCACATACGGTTCACGTCCACGCTGTCGCGGCATGCTACCAGTGTTAAAGACTGCGATGGAGCTCCGTATGCCACGGCAAACTGGCTGACACTGACGGCGGCGGTGCACAAATGCTGCGCAGCTAGCGCCATTCGACGGCCAACACCGCGGTTCCTGGTGTGACCGCTGTGCCGTGCGTGTGATCATTGCTTGTACAGCCCTCTCGCAGTGTCCGGAGCAAGTATGGTGGGTCTGACACACCGGTGTCAATGTGTTCTTTTTTCCATTTCCAGGAGTGTATATCCAGTAAAGCCCCCTCGTCCTCTGCACCTTCCTCTGTGACAGCTCTTGTACACCTACTCTGTTTACTTGCACTTCACTTTGCCTAGTAGGAGCTCTATAATTTCTATCATTATTTTCCTCCCCTTTCAGGAGATTCTCTACGCGTTCCAAGTAACCAACGAACTCGTTTATGTCCTCTGTGGGTGCAGAAACTATTTTATTTCACCAGTACAAATACAACTTATTTTCTAACCCCTTTACCAAGCCAGGAGGAGGACAAATTATTGTCATGTAAAACTAAACAGCCACGTCTGCACAAACCTGTTAACAGTGTCTTTCTTTGGGTTAAACATTGCACCTGACCAAAAGCTGTTTAACACTGCCATCTGTTTTCTTTTTCCCCAGTATTCCTGAATGAACGCCTGTTTAAAACTTTCCATGTTGCCGTACTTGTGTACAGCTAAATTTCCCCAAACACATGCCTCTCCCATAAGATTAGATGCCACAAAACCTATTTTCTGTCGTCATTCCATGACCTAGGCAACACATCCTCAAAATCACTTCAAAACTCTTTGGGATGCACACTCTTAATGGGATCAAATCTCAAAACCTGTCTGTGGTTAACGTAGGTAATTTAGAGGACACTGCGATACTATTTGTTATTACACGATTACTACAGTTAGTAATTTTCTGTTCTATGTTTGTTAGTCTAATGTCATGCTCTTGTAAGTTACCATTCACTGCTGTACTAAATTCTGACAAGTTAGTTTCTAAATCAGTCATTCTTACACATACCTGCCGTCCAAAAATTTTAAATTTGTCTTTTTCCTCCTTAATTTTATTAGCCAGAATTTTAAGTTCCTAATTACACTGTTTTTCAACATCATCTACTCGGGCCTATACTTTTGTGTAGTCAGCACTTAACTGTTCACCTAGCTATTTACTGTCTCCAGCAACTTGCTTTATGTGATTAAGTACTTCACCTTTTAGTTTTACAATATCATTCTTGCTTTCTTGTTTCGCATGGCAAATTTGCCCACTCACGCTTTCGCTAAGCTGTGATACATCATTTTCTTACAGAATCACTTAAGCCTGAAATTCTGTGATCCATTTCCTCCTGAATTTCCTTTTCAAATTTTTTTTAAATTTATTTTCAAACTGTTCTGACGGTTTATAAGCCCCTGATTCATATGAGAAACTATTCCATTTGTTTTACTATCCATTTTCTTACACAGTCCACTTATTTTTGTATTCATATTATTATTAATTTCAGACCCAAGATCATTTATTTTACTATTAATACCCTCCATCTGTTTCATAATGTTATTGAACATGGTTTCTAGGCAAACATTCTGCTCACGAGGCGCCAATGCTGGCTCTATTTTCGCCTCACTGACAGTAGATGGTACTAATTTGACATTAGGACGAGGTGTCTGTTCCCTACTTATTTCTTTGTTTTTCTGCCATCAACTTAGAAAATGATTCCCTAATTTTTCCTTCACAAGACCGAGTGCCAACTTAACATCAGCTTCCCCCGTATTTTGCTTATTAATTGACTCATACGTATCAGATACCAAATTTGGATAACCACTGTCATTAATCTGAGACATATCAAAACTAAAATTTCCTCTCATATTATCATCTGCAGATACTGCATCAGCAAAATCAACCACCTCCTCCTTTCTCTTATTACAGGGTTCTCACTTTTCCCCATGTTGACAAATTTCTTTCCACTCCCCTGCCACACACTCATACACGCCAAATGAAGCTAAATACTACTTAGCTTTTTCTACACTGCTGCGAGTCCGTCCGTCAAAGACTGCCAGTTCCACTGCAGTTTCTGGACCCCACAGCACTATCCACGTCTGCCAACTGCTCCTGCTACTGATCTGATCTGCTGCGGACGCTACTGCCAGCTGCTATCGTCGTCGTTGCTGAAGTTCGCTGACCTCTCTGCCTGCTCTGTCCAGAACCTCCGCTAATATTGTTCACAATTCTGCACTGGGTTTAAGTCGTCGTCCTATCGCTTCACTTCAAAAGTCTATCTGCACACGCTTGTGTCTTTCTAACGCGGATTTTACACTGCGGCCTTTAAAGTTCATTCGACAGTGAACTTTATTTTCGCGGTCGCTAAAGGCATCGTATGAGGCGGAGCAGGTTGCTCTCTCACTATCCCTTATAGTCTTTCCACCTACCTGGATAGGCTTCAAATTATCTGTCCCTTGAGTCTGCGATGGCAGATACTGGTTTAGCCGAGAAAAGCAGGCTTGAAAAAAAATCGATTAAATACCTGCCACGTAAAGACCACATAAATCCAGTCCATGGGCAGTAGCTGAAAGTTCGTTAAACTACCGAGCGTTCGGGATTCTTGCACGACTCGTTCGAAAAAATGTCTAAAATTTCCTTTTAGTTGGTTTATTGTCTCTAAAACAACGAAAAAGGCTGTCAAGTCCTTATTTAATATCCCAATGCTAATTATGAAATGTTGCTGACTGTCTCTGTAGTAAGATCACTCCCAAAAGCAGCCAGAAGATGTTTAGTCCGACCCGATATTTTAAACGTCCTAAACATTCCCTGACCCACGCCTACTTGCGAGTTAACACAGTCAGTCTTTTTCCAGAACGTCATTGATACTCTTCCTGCACTTCTCGCAGTGGTCCACGCTGCAAAAGGTGGTTATTTAGGCATTTGACGGATGATCATATTAATGTGAGCGGGAAGTATACATCGACAGCTACAGTAGATCAATATCAAAATATAAGAGATGTCGAGAAAATAAATGAAGCCAGTAGCAGTCAAAGTAGTTAATTTGTATTACTGATTAACAAGTTCTAACAACTGCTGCAGATGGAGATCGCCACAAGAAATTGTGACAAGATCCAAGACGTGTCCCCTTGCAACCGTGCAAGTAGTCAAGCTGTCGTTTTGTCCCGGAACATTACAAGAGTAATGGCTCCTGATGAAGCCAGTGAGGATGTGTTGTTGGATGCTGAGATAGCGTTACTGTGAATGTGTAGAACCGTCGATGTGGTACACTATGTGATCAAAAGTATCCGACCATCCCCAAAAACGTACGAATTTCATGTTAGTTATATTGTGCTGCCACCTACTGCCAGGTATTCCATATCAGCTCCCTCAGTAGTTATTAGACATCGTGAGAGAGCAGAATGAGGCGCTCCGCGCTGACAGAGACCGCGAACAGTTGAAGAGGGTCGTAATGTGTAATAGGCAGACATCTATCCAGACCATCACACACGATTTCCAAACTGCATCAGTATCTACTGCATGTACTATAACAGTTAGTTGGATTTTATGGTCGAGCGGCTGCTCATAGCCACACATCATGCTGGTAAATGCCAAACGACGCCTCGCTTGGTGTAAGGAGCGCAAGCATCGGACGACTGAACAGTGGAAAAACGTTGTGTGAAGTAACGAATCACGGTACACAATGTGACGATCCGATGGCAGGTTGTGGGTATTTCTAATGCCTGGTGAATATCATCTGCCAGCGTGTGTAGTGCGAACAGTAAAATTCGGAGGCGATGGTGTTATGGTGTGATCGTGTTTTTCATGGAGGAGGCTTGCACCCCATGTTGTTTAGCGTGCCACTATCACAGCACAGGTCTATGTTGATGTTTTAAGCACCTTCTTGTTCCCACTGTTGAAGAGAAATTAAGGGATGCCGATTGCATCTTTCAACACCTATGCATAATGCACGGCCTGTAGCCGAGTGGTTACACGACAATAAATCGCTGTAATAGACTGGCCTGCATAGAATCCTGACCTGAATCCTATAGAATACTTTTGGGAAGTTTTGGAACGCCGACTTCGTGCCAGGCCTCATCGACCGACATAGATACCTCTCCTTGGTGCAGCACTCCGTGAAGAATGGGCTGCCATTTGCCAAGAAACTTTCCAGCACCTGACTGAACGTACGAGTGCGAGAGTGGAAGCTGTCATCAAGGTTGAGGGTGGGCCAACACCATACTGGATTCCAGCATAACCGATGGAGGGCGCCGCGAACTTGTAAGCCATTTTCAGCCAGGTTTCCGGATACTTCTGATCATACAGTGTATGTAACGGAATAGAACACGGCATCAGTCAAGACATTCGACGGAGCGCTAGTATCCGACAACTGACCATTGGCGATACAGGCACTCGGCAGAAGCCACCGCCTCCGTGCTGCTGTTTCTGCGTGCGAACAACACGGGACGTTGATAACTCTTCAGGAAGTTTCTGCAGTTAGACACACTGCCGCATGAGAGACGACAGACGGCGGTCACAGACCCTGTTCTAGACGTTTCCATGATAACAAAGAAATTCAGGCCTTCCGGCAGCTCATCACCTAGCAGTGGTCAAGCGCAGTCTACGATTCCAACCGTGTGCTTTGATCCATGGCGTCGCGTGCGACTTCATGAGATACGTTGCGAAGGGTGTAAGCCGCCAGCATAGAGGGCAGCCTGTTATTAAATGTTATCTGTGGTTGTCTCAGTTAGTAGTGTAATCTGTGGTGTTTGTGAACTATGCGTAGCTTCAGTAGTTGGGAGTGAATCTAATATTAATGTTATTCATAATTTTGCTTTTCACAAATATATGGCTGTCTTTTTCCGAATGTAACATCGTTGAGGCGCTGCGTATATCAAATCGTTTGCTCTTATAGGGTTTGTTTTGTTACCGGTAGCTCACTCATATGGTACATGTTTGTTTTTGTGGCTTGGTCTGTCGTAATGGGATTGTCTGTTTGGTATTTATTCGTTATTTGTTATTTATAGGTTTTGGCCATGTTAATTTTTGTTTGTAGTGCGATTCATTTCTTTTTATGTACAGTATTTTTTTTGGGTTCATTCTGGAGGAATTTGTGTGCATTATTTTTCCATTATGTCGTTTTGTGCAGGTGTTTCTGGTATCGCTGTCTTCGTTTGAGGTATATGTTAATGTTATGCGACCAAAAAGTCCGGAATAGGTATGCCAATCAGGCAAAATCGCCGTTAGCATTGAGGAAGTCATCCCATCGGGGCACCACGTTGAAGATACGCGTCTGGTTAAACGGGCCTGTTTTGACCGTAGCTGCCTGCTGCACATCCTCGTCCGACGGGAATCACCTACCGTTCAAGGCGTTTTTTAAGTGACCGAGGGCGTGATAAACACACGAGGAGGGATCAGGACTATAGGGCGTGTGCTGGAGTGTCTCTTACGTGAGTGTATGTAACTTCTGCCGAACGACATTTGCTATAAGGGGACCTGCATTGTCATGAAACACCAACACCCCTTGTCCCAATTTTTCCTGCTTTCGACAGACATGCTTCTTGATACACATTCTTCTTTCTGCGATGGCTGCCCGTGGTGTTTTCCTACGGAAGCCAAGGAAAAATAACATCATGTTGGTCCTGTTTGAACACATTTGCTAATAACGTCACCATAGTTCAAGTTTCCGCATTTACCGCATGCACGGCGGAAAGACAGACGGCTTCTCTGGTAGTTTGCTATACAGGGCGAAAGTATTTAAACAGACAAACTCTAGGACAAATATTTTTCCCTCATGTCATTTTTCCAATGAGGATTATTTAAACCGGTGGAGGACATATTACACTCTTTAGTTGTAGGCAACTGCTGTCCACCAATGTTGTAGTGCATTGTCTCTGATTACTAATTGAGCGATACACCTGGAGTGAGTACACTGATATGGTTGGTGCGTACTACGTAGCGCACCACAACAGACGAGCTGCACAGCAGGTTTATCAACAACAATGTCCTAATCGCCGTGTCCTGCATCATACGACCTTTGCTGCTGTCTACCAACGTCTGCGTGAGACCGCGTCATTTAGCAGATAACCTGGGCAGGGACGCCGTCGCACGGTAAGAACGCTGCAGTTTGAGGAAGCTGTCTTGCAGCATGTGGAGCGGGATCCTTCAATCAGCACTCGTGCAGTTGCACATGACATGGGGACGAATCAGACGAATGTAAGAACAGTCCTTCGAGAGCAATTGTTATGTCCATTTCACTTACAGCGTGTCCACAACCTGTAACCAGTTGATTATCCACCCAGAGCACAGATTTCGCAGTGGTACCTGGAACTGTGTGAAATGCATCCTACATTTCCATCCTCTGTGTTGTTTACCTATGAAGCAACGTTCGGGCGTGATGGAGTCTTCAACATGTACAATTCGCATGTTTAGAGTGAGGATAACCCATATGCCACAGTTACTAACGCTCATCAGGTGTTGTTCTTCGTTAATGTGCTGGTCGGTGTTGTTGGGGACTGTTTAATTGGGCCGTATCTGCTACCTGGGTCATTAAATGGCAGGCACTATGTGGTGTGCGTACTGTAAGACCTTCGGTACACACACCATCAGATTATTTGACTTGTCGCTCTAACGAAGTAGGCGAGTGTGAGCAATATGTCTCGTGGTCTTATCGTGGCGTGTTTATCTTCTGCCGTTAGGTCAGACGATAGAAATGCCTCTTGCTCGCTTAGAGTAGCAGATTGACGGTGACCAATTTTAAGCCGAACTTGATTAGTTTTCGTACACATTTATTAAAATAATAAAAAGCATAGACATTATTACGTAACTTGATTCTGGGTGCTGTTTACAATTGACTATCTGAAGTTCCTTTGGTATTGGTACGTTAATCTTATTCTCACATATCTCTGATACTTGACAAAGTGTCTGTACATTTATCTTCATGGCTATGTACAGGAATATGATAATCTTCTTAGGTGCAGACTGAAACTTGACTATAGACTGGTATAGACTAATGCAGACTGACTAATCGGAGGTATGTACACTCGTTATAATACCTCGCGCGTTCAGGTATCACTGCGCGAGTGTGATCCACGAGGAGAATAGGTTCTACGTTAGCAGCAATCTCATTGGCTGCATTACATATTAATACGCGGATCGGCGGAAGCAGAATTTGGTCCGTCTCTAAGACAGCGCCATCTCTCTGTGCGGAGACGGACGAGCGCTGCGCCTGCGCTGTTGTGCTTAGCGGGGCGCGCTCTAGTGGGAAAGTTGTGTACGCGCTGACTACACGGAATATGTACACAACACACTATTACAATTTTCTCGCCAGGGCATTGCCAGAATTGCCGGAAGACGTCCCGCTCCCTACAAGCAACGCATCTGGTTCCTAGATGACGGGGTGCCGGCACATTTCAGTCGTCGTGTGCGTCGATTCCTGGACCGACAGTTCCCAGAAACGTGGATTGGCAGAGGTGGTCCTTTATTATGGCCTGCTCGATCCCCAGATATGTCCCCTTTGGACTTTTTTACGTGGGGAGAGATGCGCAACTTTGTTTACGCAACTCCTGTTGCATCAGAAGAGGATCTGGTTGCCCTGATAGTAGCAGCAACAGGAACAGTTCAGGATACTCCTCGGGTTTTTGCCCGTGTCAGACAGAACATGATCCGACGGTGTAACATTTGTTTACGTGTCAATGGAGGCATTGTTGAAAATTTACTGTAATTGAAATTGGGTTGTGTTAATGTGTTGTCTCTTGGTCATAAAAAATATGGAAAATTGTTTGTTGGTTTAATTAATTTGCCGCCAGAGAAATCTTCCTCAACCGATTTAAATACTCCTCATAAGAAAAAATGACGTTAGGGAAAAATATTTGTCTTGATGTCCGCTACAACCTCCCAGAATTTGTCGGTTTAACTACTTTTCACCCTGTATGTCGATGCTTATATGCCCTCACCGGAGTCGCGGTACGTCACAATGTGTTGTGGACAGTATCATATGACTCCACTGGCAGTGTGGCCTAGTTTGCACCATATTTTAAATATATGTGACGATACTGATTTTGTGACTATGCCATTATGCCTTTACTATATTAGGACATGTTATAAAACAATGGTCATTGCTGAGCGAAACGAAGAATTTAGTGATCACTGACGGGAATAAGAGAAATTTGTTCTACTTTTACACGTGAGACGTCTTCCTTAGGACTCGGTAAAGTAACACTGGACGCAGTAAATCGCTAGGGCAGTGTAGAAATGTGTCTACGAGAGTGGAGCAGTGTGGCGCACCTGCCGTCAGCGTCTGTGGCGGCGAGCAGGCGGTCGGTGCGGCCGCGCAGCAGCAGCTGGTGGACGAGCGCGGCGCGGCCCTGCCAGGCGGCGAGCAGCAGCGCCGCGTCCTGCTGGTCGGCCGGCCGCTGCAGCAGCGCCTCGGCGTCGCCTGCGGCCACGAGCGGCGCGGCGGCGTCGGCGCCGGGCAGCGCGCGCAGCCCCGCCTCCACGTCGGCGCGCGCCCACAGCTCTCCCGAGCCCGAGCCCGAGCGCGGACACGCTGGCGCCGCGCCGCCCCCCGCCGCGCTGCAGTTGCCGCTGCCTTCGTCACCGCCGCCTCTCGCAGTTTGCGCCGGACTGCCGTCGTGCCTGTTGATGCTGACGCCAGTCGCTCTCTGCTTGGCCTCGGCCCCCAGTGCACCGCTCTCGACGTCCTCCTCGCTCGAGATGTCGCCGCAGTCATCAGAGCCGTCCTGCCAATGCACGCGCGTGTCCTAGCGGAAACGTCGATAACAGTTAGCGTTTCTTAGCTGCGGCAACATCATCTGACCCTAAATCCAAGCTACATAAGGAAGAACCATTATTAACCTTAGAAATACTAACGTATTTTCCATAACACGTACTACGAGGCTTGAGGGAGGGGGCTGGGGGGTACTGCATAAAAACCTAATGAGAAAAATAAATTTCTTTAATTGTTGTGAACTTTTTCTAACAACATTCTTTTTACTTAGATACTGGAATATAAGTAGGTTCCAGAGCCTGAAAATAAGTTTAGCACAATCTTACAAGGGAACCTGCACATCGCACCCACCTCAGCTTTAGTTATAAGTTGGCACAGTGGATAGGCCTTGAAGAACTGAACTCAGATCAATCGAGAGAACAGGAAGAAGTTGTGTAGAACTATGAAAAAAATAAGCAAAATATACGAACTGAGTAGTCCATGTGCAACATATGCAATATCAAATTTCCTGTGAGCTCAGGAGTGCCGTGGTTAGCGTGAGCAGCTGTGGAACAAGAGGTCCTTGGTTCAGATCTTCCCTCGAGTCCAAATGTTTAATTTTTTATTTTCAGTTTATGTGACAAACTCTTATCTTTTCATCACTTTTTTGGGAGTGATTATCACATCCACAAGAAAACCTAAATCGGGCAAGGTAGAAGAATCTTTTAAGCCATTCGCCAAGTGTACAAGTTAGGTGGGTCGACAACATATTCCTGTCGTGTGACGCACATGCCGTCACCAGTGTCGTATAGAATATATCGGACGTGTTTTCCTGTGGAGGAATCGGTTGACCTATTACCTTGCGATCAAATGTTTTCGGTTCCCATTGGAGAGGCACGTCCTTTCGTCTACTAATCGCACGGTTTTGCGGTGCGGTTTCAAAACATAGACACTAAATTTATTACAGTGAACAGAGACGTCAATAAACTAACAGACAGATCATAACTTTGCGAAAATAAATAAACTTTTCTCTCGAGAGAAGACTTGAACCAAGGACCTCTCGTTCCGCAGCTGCTCACGGGACCATAGCGCTCCTGAGACCATACTGTCCTTGATGTTGCATATCTTGCGCTTGGACTACTCAGTTGGTATATTTTGCTTATTTTTTTTTTTTTTTTTTTTTTTTTCATAGTTCCACACAACTTCTTCCTCTTTTGTCGATTGATCAGTGTTCAGTTTTTGAAGGCCTGTCCACTGTGCCAACTTATAATTAAATTTGAGGGGGGGGGGGGGGGGGGGGGTGCGATGGGGAGGTTCCCTTGTTAGCAGTGTCAAAGCATCTTCCGTAGTGTGTACACTGAACGGAGTGGTTCTCTATTATCACCACGACTTTTTTTAAAAAAAGATACATATTTCGTTAATTATCGTTGAGTGTTGTTCGCAGTATAGTTATTAAAGATATATGGATGTGTAAGACTGGTCCTGAACTTGAAATTATGAATATGACATTTGTTGCAGAATGTCAGATTTACTGCTAAGACTTAAGTTTTTGGCTTATTTTGTTCTGAAAAATTAAAAACAATTACTGAATGTGGCACAGGAAATCATTAAAAACAGTAAATATTTTTTCGAAATTTTAATATGTAAAGTATGTGACTAGATTACTTTATCCGAAAGGTAGGCATAAGATATTTACACATACATCTACGTAGATACTCCGCAAACCACCGTACAGCGCGTGGCGAAGGGTACCCTGTTCCACTCGAAAATAGAACGAGGGAAAAACGACTATCTATATGCCTCCATATGAGCCCTTATACCTCGTATCTTATCTTCGTGGTACTTCCGCGCAGTGCTTGTTCAAGGCAACAGAATCATTACGCAGTCAGCTTCACATGCCGGTTCTCAAAATTTTCTCGACAGGTTTCCTCGAAAAGAATGTCGCCTTCCTTCCAGGACTTTCCATTTCAGTTCCCGATGCATCTTCGTAATACTTATGTGGTTTCCGAATCTACCAGTAACAAATCTAGCAACCCGTCTCTGAATTGCTTCACTGCCTTCCTCGAAACTGACCTGGTACGTATCCTAAACACCCGAGCAATACTCAAGAATAGGTTGCACTAGCGTCGTATATGCGGTCTCCTTTACAGATGAACCATACTTTCCTAGAATTCCCCCAATAAACTGAAGTCAGCTATTCGCCATCCCTACCCCAATCCTCACGTGCTCGTTCCATGTAACATCGCTTTGGAACATCACCTCTAGGTATTTAAATGACGTGACTGTGTCAAGCAGGACACTACTAATGCTGTACATTATAGGTTTGTTTCCCCTGCTCATGCGCATTAATTTACATTTTTCTACATTTAGAGCTAGCTGCCACTCATCACACCAACTGGAAGTTTTTGTTTAAGTCATCTTGTATCCTCCTACAGTCATTCAACTTCGACACCTTACTGTATACGACAGCATCATCTGCAAACAACTGCTGATTGCTGCCCACTCTGTTCGCCAAATCATTTCCGTGTGAATACAATTATAGCGGTCCTGTCACATATCACGATAACTTTATCTCTGATGAACACTCGCCGTCAAGGACAACATACTAGGTTCTATTACTTACGAAGTCTTCGAGCCATTCACATATCTGTGAAATTTTTCCATAAGCTGGTACCTTCTTTAACAGCCTGCAGTGACGCACTGTGTCAAACGCTTTCCGGAAATCTAGAAATATTCGCAGTATATCACTTGAGGGAAGTGCAAACTGAGTTTCGCACGACCGATGCTTTGTAAGACCATGCTGATTCGTGGACATATGCTACTCGCTCACAAGTAAATTTATTTTATTCGAAATGACAGTTTGCTCAAGGATTCTGCAGCAAACCTATGTTGGGGATATTGGTCTGTAATTTTGCGGGTCCGTTCTTTTTGTACTTAAATGCAGGAGTCATAACATGCGCTTTTCTCTAGTAGCTTGGGTCTTTTCTCTGGGCGAAAGATCCGCGATAAACGCAATTTAAGCAAGGGGCGAGTGTTGTACAGCACTGTTTTAAAAACGGAATTTGTATTCCATTCGGACTTAATGATTTAAATGACTTATTTGTTTTCGACTCCTTGAATTATTTCTCTACGCCTAGGATGGTTATTACAATGCCGTCCATAGGGGAGTCTGTTCGAGGGAACTGCGAGGGTTAAAAATCCACGAATTCTGAAATTAATCTTTCGTACTGTATCGGACTGCGTCCATTACTAAACTTTCTGATGTGCAAAAAAGTTAGCAAACTGGACATCTGTAAGTGGTCCTTTATATTTCCCAACCAGAACTCTTACTAACTTTGCCACCTTGTAACGTATCATTTATTGGCCACACCTATGTTGTCGTACTGTGCCTACTGTGTCGTCTAGAGCCTATCTTTGGAAAGGGGCGGTCTGAATCCTAGATTCACATCTACACTCTGTAAACTTCAGTGAAGAGAATTGTAGATGTTACTTCCCATTCTACGAGTTTTGGGCTCCTCCCCTTTCGAATGTAGGAAGAAAGATTGCTTAAAACCCTCTGTGCGTGCTGTGCTTAACCAAACGTTGTCGTCATCATCCTTACGGTAGTGAGTGATACGTCAGGACTTTGTAGTACGTTCCTACATTCATCACTTTACGTTAGTTCGTAAAATTCTGTAAGTACATCTTCGCTGGATGTTTTGCATCTGTCTTAAAGATTTCGCCAGCTAATTTTTTTTCTCCCTCTGACACACTCCCATGATCAAACAAAACTGTCAGCATTCCTGCTGCCCTTCTGTGCATAAATTCAATACTCTCCGTTATTCCTATTTGATTTGATTCCCACACACGAGCAGTATTTTAAGAGGTGGCACACGAGTGTTTTGTAAGCAATCACCTTCGTGACCCGCAACCTGCCACATTCTGGAAATGGTATGGAAGCCTGCGAGCCTGTCTCTGCAGCGAGTCGTATTCCCAGAGTTCTAGGAGTCTCCCAACACCTGTTGGAAATAGACTTCTCGAAAGCCCTTGTAGGAAGCAGCGTTTTTGCAGTGGAGTGTTATTAGTTCGAACGGGAAATAACCAGTGAAATTGCCTGTGTGCGCCAAATAAGTCTGATTTGCTGAAAGTCATTGATGATAAACAGTTTCGTTGAGGGGTTTTGGAGCTCATCAAACCAGAAGTCGGCCGGCAGCCATCGTTGGTGTGGGATAGGGAGTCTCTTACCCTACCTGGCAGAAGTGACTGTTTAACTGTTTATAAGCATTTAAGATTTGTGAGTTCAGGAGTGAGTGATGCTTGTTCTTAGTCTTCTTCTACTTCTTCTGCTGCTGCTGCTGCTGCTGCTGCTGCTGCTGCTGGCCAGTGTTGTCCCTGTTTGTCTGTCTCATTCCGAGGATGTACTGGACGAACTGCTGTCCCATCTCTTTGGTGCTCGCCCAAGTAGTCGTTTCCCATCGTCCATGTTTACAAAGTTTAGCTAGTCTTGTGGGTTCCACCATTTACACATAATCCTTTAAATTACTTTTTCTTGTCTTCATCCGTGTATTTATATTTTGTACTCCACTCTGTTCCCTTACCGACACATTCGTTCTTTTGTCCTACCTTCATTTCACCTACCTTTTGTTTTATCTTTTTCGTTTCTGCTCTAGTTTGTGATGCTTATGTCAAAACAGGGTTCACCATCGTTTTATATATTTTTATTTTCTCCCCAGTTATCATAAATTTGTATCTCCATACTGTATTTTGCAGGCATCTGGCTACCCATGCTGCCTTTGTCACTTGATTTTTCACTTCCGCGGCTAAGTCTTTATAGCTGGTGATAACAGCCTCTAGAAAATTAAAGCTCAATAGTCGTTTAACCGTACAGGTGCTTTTGATATTACCATACTCATAATATTTTGTAGTGAGATGTTATATTGGTTGGCTGTTTTATTTAACTGGTGAAGTAACCTTTGTAAACTGTCCTTCTTGAACCATATAATTATCTTTTCCATACAGAAAGCTAAAGAGTTGATTTCGAGAGTGCTACCAAACGTAATTTCATCTTTACAACACTGCAGTCCACAGCGTTCTCTACAAAAAGTTACCAATTTTATTAGATCTTGAACACATGTAAAAATTTTAACGTTTGGAACCGGTGAAGACAACATTTAAAAAATGAAGTAAAATACTTCCCGTGCAAGTTTATAAGTGATATGTATAACATTTTAGTCAGAAAATTGAAAATTTTATAATGAGATAAAAATCCGAAAAATGTGAGAACTTTTTTTTCAAGCTCCCAAAATACTATTAAAGGTCTCACCAGCTTATCGTAAATTGTTGAATGCCGCCACAGGTTCAAAATGAGCTCTTTTGAGGCTGCACTAATGCGAGACTAGCAAAACTCGAATTTCCACTTAGGCAAATATAGCTGCTTTCTCCAAGAATCCGTTGCTATCCAAATACATTCTCAAGCTCTATCCTAGCCGAATATGGGCGAGTTGCCAAGTTGGGTAGTTCGTGAAAAAGTTATCAAGGCATCATCCAGCATGATTTATCTACTGCTAAGACTTTATGAATCGCTACTGTTAATATCGCGGTCCCGTAATCTGACATACGACTGGGAGATCGGTGCGCGGACCACGTGCACCTCCGTAACCGTATCCAGTGACGCTTGTAGGCTGAGGATGACTCGGCGGCCAGTCGTTGCCGTTGGACCTTCATGGCCTCTTCGGGAGGAGTTTAGTTTTTTAATGCTAATAAAGACCGTCGCACGCAAAGTGATCCAACAAAATGCAAGGAATAAAGAAATTTTGTTCGTTTTAAGCGTAAGAAGATAAGTAAACGACTGGGTATATTATTGAGACAGAAGACAGTTTATCAAGAGCGACGTTTTCCACGTTGACTAGCGAATTTGCATTAACTTATCATAACACTGGCTTGAAAAGTCTGTTTTTAATTTACTTCAAGTGCACATATTATATCCGACCGACTCGTCGAAAAGGGCAGTAAATGTAGCTAGATGTCTAAAGGAAGAAACGTTGACGTCGAGGAATGCCTTCGTCCTCGCACGTAAATAGCTGCGTTCTCTAAAAGGTCAGTCCTTTTGGGGAAGAAAGGAGAGAATTTCGAAACAAGGGATGAATTTTAGAGTAAGTGTGTGTGTGTGTGTGTGTGTGTGTGTGTGTGTGTGTGTGTGTGTGTGTGTGTGTGTGTGTGCGCGACATTAAAGTCAGTGCATCACCTTGCTCAAATAGGTAGTTACTTGTAAGAAAACTCAGTGGCATGACTAATGGTCGGGGCAAATCCGCTGTTGTGCTATCAAGCTTTTACGTGGAAGTGTATATGAAAGCACAGCTGTTGTTGAATTTGGCGAGCAGCCCAGAAATGTCGGCACTGCTGAGCGATGTAGGCCAGATACTCCTCTAACAGGAACAGCGGCACCAACGAAACTAGTTCAGGCTTCCAGATTCCCGGAAAAACAGACATGGTCGGCACTGCGTTACTTCTCTCTTTTTTAAGTGTCTGACGAACGCGCTAGTGGCGTGGATCGCTACATACTACAATAGCTTCAACCATTTCATAAAAAGCTGTCGTCCAAGTATCTAAGCTACATTGCATTAAACGACCATTTCCCTGTTAAGTAGAGAACTGTATATCTCCAATAAACAGTCGTGCTGAACTTTATCCTACTCATTGATAGGGGTTGGAAACGTGATGATCAAAATTTTTCAAATGTGTGTGAAATCTTATGGGACTTAACTGCTAAGCTCATCAGTCCTTAAGCTTGCACACTACTTAACCTAAATTATCATAAGGACAAACAAACACACCCATGCCCGAGGGAGGACTCGAACCTCCGCCGGGATCAACCGCACAGTCCATGACTGCAGCGCCCTAGACCGCTCAGCTAATCCCGCGCGGCGGGAAACTTGATCTCTTTAGTAAAAACATATGTGGGACACTGGGAAGTAGCTATAAACAACGTTTCCGCCCTTGGAAGTGAAGAAGTTTAACACTACTTCGTGCCAATTTTTTTGCCGATAGTCACTGGAACTTATTCCTCCACAAAAGGAATGAGCTATGACCGACTGCGGTAGGTGATTCTTACATGAAAACTGTTTCAACTAATGAGTTTGATTAGAAACACAGTAAATACTCTTTTTGCAACATTCAGTTAAATTCAATATATCGTTTGTTGTTCAAAGATTTCTGGTGGGCCGCGTTTTCTTATTTTCTAGTAGATCTTCTGCTGTCTATTTTGACTTCATTGAATTCTTTTCTCGTGTTTCAGTCAAGCATTGGCTAATGCTCCCTTTGAAGTTCTAACCACCTCTTCTTCTTTCAATTTATCCAAGTCCCATTTCCTTCTTTTCTGCAATTTTCTTCAGTTTTAATCTGCAGTTCATAACGAATAAATTGCGGTCACTGTCGACATCTGCCTCTGGAAATACTGTACAGTTTAAAATCTATGGTTTTGAAATCTCCATCTTATCATTATATAAGCTACCTGAAACCTCTCTGTGTCTCTAGGCCTCGCGACATATACAACCGTTTTTCATGATTCTTAAACCAAATATTAGCAATGATTAGATTGTGCTCTATCCAGAATTCTACCAGACGACTTGCTCTTTCGTTCCCTTCCCCCAGTCCATGTTCTACTATCTTTCTTTCTTTTCCTGCTGCGAACTCCACTCGTTCGTAACAATTAAATTTTTGTCTCCCTTAACTATATGAATCATTTCTCTTAGCTCGTCATACATTCTTTCGACCGAGGGAGGTGGCGCAGTGGTTAGCACACTGAACTCGCGTGCGGGAGGACGACGGTTGAAACACGCGTCCGGCCATCATTTAGATTTTCCTTGATTTCCCTAAATCGCTTCAGGTAAATGCCGGGACGGTTCCTGTGAAAGAGCACGGCCGACTTCCTTCCAAGTCCTTCCCTAATCCGATGGGACTGATGACATCGCTGTTTGGTCCCCTCCCGCAAATCAACCAACCTGGTATATAAACTTGTACTACTGCTGTACGTGAGAGTTGTGTCTGCCTTGGTTGTGATAATGTGTTCACTATGTTGCTCACGATAGCTCCCCAGTTTTCCTATTTTCTTATTCATTGTGCGACCTATACCTCCACTACCCTCACTTGATTTTTAATTTATAACCTTGTATTCCCCGGATCAGAAGTTCTGTTGTTCCTGTTGCCATATTTCAATAAATTCCTCTATATCTTTTCACATGTCCATTTTCCGTTTTTAAATCCTGTAACATACTTACCCAATTAAATTATCTAGCATTCCACAGTCTGGCTCACATAACGCCATTTTTTTTACCTTATGACGACATCCTGCTGAGCTGTCCCAATCCAGAGATCCCAATAGGGGACTGTTTTGCCTCCAGAATATTTTAACAAAGACGACGCCAATTTTAATTATGCCATACGACAAAGTTCGATGCCCTCGGGGAAAATAGCAGCTTTAGTTTCCATCTACTTTCAGTCGTTCGCATTATCATAATGGCAATAACAGTTTGGCTGAAGTTTCAAGGCCAGATCCGTTAATCAACCTGACAGTTGTCGCTCCAACTCCTGAAAAACCAGCTGCCTCATTTCAGGAACAAAAGGATAGCGCGACCTCTCCGTGGTGATTGCATCTACTTTACGGCTGTCTGTATCACCGAGTTCTGCAAAACTACCCTACCTCGACTCTGTCCATGGTGGCCAGGTCATTTATTCCCTCAGTAACAGTTTATTTCAAAAATGTGCAAATGTGTGTGAAATCTTATGGGACTTAACTGCTAAGGTCATCAGTCCCTAAGCTTACACACTACTTGACCTAAATTATCTTAAGGACAAACACACACCAATGGCCGAGGGAGGACTCGGACTTCCGCCGGGACCAGCCGCACAGACCATGACTGCAGCGCCCTTGACCGCTTGGCTAATCCCGCGCGGCAGTTTATTTCAGCTTTACGGAATATTCGTTTTCAATACAGATTACTCGTGAGAGTTTATTTCCTTCAATCTATGTTTTAAGAGTTAGGTATCATAACGAAGTCACTGGTTCTAAATCTGGAGAATATTCTGGGTGAAACAATAATCTGAAACCTCAAGATAGTAACGGTTGATGCAAGAGCACTTTTGCGAATCAATCTTCGTCGCTTCTGTTTCCACTCCCTAATCGAATAACCTATCATGAATTTTTCAATAAAAGCCAATTATTTTTTTACCTTGTTCTAAATAATCAGTTCACTCTGATAAACAAACAGCAACAATTTTTTTTTTCGCTCTCGAAACTGTTTTTGGTTTCCTCGGTGCACTTTCCTTATTTTTGCTAACGTATTGTTATACTGCGATTTTGTCTCCAGTTTGTAGCAGTTGGTCCACTGTGTAGGAAATTTGGGGCCCGGCTTGATCCAAAAACATCCTCAATCCTGTACCCTGGAGTTTTCCTCCTTGCAGACATCGATGCTTCGTGGCGAACTTGCTTATTTATTCCTTTGTACTCTGGTCTTGTAACTTCTTGGCGAACACATGTGACCCACAACAGAAATAGGTTGCAATATACCGGGAAAACGACCTTAAGTAACGGGAATTTCCTTGCTCCGAAGAGAAAAGTCAATCGAAAAGTCGACTTTTGTTATGTAATTGCTGTATTTCATTTTACTTAATGACAGCAAGTACTTTATTAGAAGAATAATTCAAAAATTATAAATTTGTTTGGCGCACATACATGTCATTACATGATTCTTCTGAACTAGAATTTCTGTAGGATCTGTGGGAAATTGAAATACAATGGAATTACATAAAGAATTTCGGGAACAGGTGCAGCCCCTGCAGTAATCAGGAATTCAGTGGTACTCTAACAGCGTGGCCGGCTGTGGGCTGACATACTGAAAATGCGCACATATTTCTCGCTGTTGTGAGTGCTTGAATTAGTTAGTACTTGACCGTGTTTGAAAGAGTACTTTTGCGTTGTAAAGGCTTTGCTCATTTATTGAATTTCTAATACATTTCAACGCCTGAAATGATTCACATACACTGCGTAAGTGCCTGGTAGAGTATAAGAATAATTCTTGATATTTAGCAAAGACTTTTATTTATTGAGTTACCGGTCTACGGCCTCACAGCCATCACAAAATTTTACAGAAGTGAGTTTTTATCTGACAATAGCAAAAGAAGCCGAAAAGTCATTAGTGAATAAATATAAATTGTTTCGAAGGTCAAAAAAGTGTTTCTTTGTTGTAATATTGTGACGCTTCTAATTCGCCTTTCCACTGAGGTGTTATCTAGGCAGAAAATGCTAGCTTTTATGTCCTTCTGAATTTTTAAAATCATTTTCCCACAGTGGTAGATCCCGCCACTGTCCAAGCGTCATCACCCCAGAAGAACAGTCTCAGTGTCCGATTAGATTCGAAAACAAAATCTGTATTTGCATTACACATAAGACGTGGGTTATTGTTTACACAAATTCAAAACATGAAACCGAACATACTTATCGTTGTACTATTGGGACCAAATCATGCGCCGGCCGTGGTGGCCGAGCTGTTCTAGGCGCTCAGTCCGGAACTGCGCGACTGCTACGGTCGCAGGTTCGAATCCTGCCTGCGGCATGGATGTGTGTGATGTCCTTAGGTTAGTTAGGTCTAATTAGTTCTAAGTTCTAGGGGACTGATGACCATAGATGTTAAGTCCCATAATGCTCTGAACCATTTGAACCAAATCATGCGAGTATTACTCGCACAAACATGTACCTGAAGAACTGAATTCAGTATGAAACAATCTACATCTACATGCGTACGCACTCTGGACATTATCGTGAACTGAATGGCAAACGTTACTTAGCATGGTACCATACATTAGGATTTGTTCCTTTTCCAATCGCATATGGAGTATCTGGAAATGACTACTTAAAATCCTCTGAGCGTGGTATAGTCAGTCTTGATAGACATCTCACACGAATAAGTGCGATGTACTGCCATTTGGAAACTTGTGCTTAGTTTTCTACTGCATGCAGAAGAACCAACATACACTTGAAAACCAAACGTTAATGAAAGTAAGTGAGAAAGAAAATCAAATAATTTTCTTTATTTTATAGACCTCTGATGACGCCCAATATGTATAGGTGGGAACGTGTTTCGTTGAAAACAAAATTGAGTTGCAAAAGACGGATAACATTTGTTCCTATCCACAGGATAAGTATATCCCACTAATTACTAGCAACCACATCCGTGCCTAGGGCTATAACGGAAAAATTTAAAGTGTGAAACTGTCCGCTGACACTTTCATGCTGCTAAGTTTCATTTCCGCTAGGAAACCATCAGTATGTCTTGTCATCAAGAAGTATACATAGCGCTCTGTATCCACTACTTTCCAGCTGGCAAATACTTCTAAGAGTTTGTGGTGTCACTGTCCGAGAAAAAAATATTTGTTCCGACTAGAATGGCAGACGGTCTTCAAACCTCTTTGCCACTGCACTCAAACTGGAAGGATACATTTGGCAGCCTGGACTTGGATGACTTCAACTCTGGTAAGAGAATTGTTTCAAGTTTCATCCAGGATGGACTCGGAGGAAAACGCACACGTTGTAGAAGAATGTATACTGCCAACTGACCTCTCTCTTTGTCTAGCAGAACTGGTGCCTATCATCCACAGTGTGCACATATATATAAAAAAATTGAAAACCGGCTGAAAATACATACTCATGTATCGGCTCTAGAATGACTCCTAAAGTCTCCAAACTTAATATGTCTGGGTGCTGATTATTATTCAAGATTGGAAACTGCGTTAGAAACGTTTTGCAGCGTGTCTCCCGAATGATGTATTTAACACGTGGGTGAACATTCGGTGACGTCAGCGTAGTTGTAGCCCCGTTCACTCTCGATCCGTCGTAGACGAAGTGTTGGGGGTATGGTGTATGGCGCACTAGGTATTAAAAATAAAAGAAATATCTTTCTTTTAAATTTGATTATTTATATAAATCCGGTTTTTTTAGTTTCATTCGCAAACAAAGCAGTGATTCCCACATCAAATTATTTGATGCCACCCACATGCTGCAAGCTTATTAAATATATGCAAAACAATCGTTCGAATTATGGATAAAATTTTAGAGCCATTCAGTTATACGACTTATTTTTTGTAAAGAGATCAGTCTGGTGGACTTTTGAGTATAATGCTCGTTCAACTTAACATGACATTATATTTAAGAAAATGACATGCATATAAAAAATATGAGTATTTATCTAATAAATCTGTTACTATGTTCATATTTCAAACTAAACATGGCTTTTTCTGATGATAAATGAAAGAATGCTACTTTAATGTCTCCGGATGTTTGTGGAGAATCGTGTTGTATCACTGTTAGCAGCCACGAAATTTTCAGTTATTGGTACTAGTTTCGATTGTCACTAATCATCGTAAAACACAAAAGTGACAATTCAAACTGGTAGCTATAAATAAAGGTTTTTCATTGCCACCCGCAGCTTGTGTTGTTGACATCGCCATCCTGACCATTGACCTAAGGGCTGTACACTGCCGTGCTGTTAAGTTACCAGGCTCAGTTCCCAGCTGTATTAGGACAGTGCCTTTAACTGTACAGCAACGAGGTGTCACGAACAGAATGACCTGCTTCGTACCAACCAGCATGATGTCATAAAACTTCGCTCTTCTCATACAGCGCCCTAAAAGCTGTGAATCAAAGCGAAAAGGCAGATGCAGTGTATCTTCATTTCCTAAAAGCATTTGACTCAGTAAATTAGCGCTTGTCAGCTATGGAATCTCAAACAAAATTCTGGACTGGACTGAGAGGATTTCTCTTTCGAATGCGTAAAAATTTTGTTGACACCCAACTACAGAGGGAGAAATGATCATAATAATAAAATAAGAGTAATCAGAGCTCGAACGGAAACATTTAGGTGTTCCTTTTTCCCATGTCCCATTTGAGAATGGAACTGTAGGGAAGTAATATGAAAATGCCTCTGCCAGTCACTTAAGTGTGAATTGTAGAGTAACCATGTACATGTGGATGTAGATGAAGCACGCAGAAAGGTAAAACTTTTATCCATTCTGGATTTGGAACACTGCGACTGTCTTGTTAAAGTTTTCAGGAATTACTGGAACCAATCGCCGTTTTTTCTTTCTTCAATTTTTATTTATTCATGACCGGTTTCGAATCGCCTGGCGATTCATCATCAGATGGTACAATTTAGTTTGGAGTATTGTGGGGGTCGTGCATCTGTGGCGATTGGTTGTAGCAATTCCTGAAACCTTACGCATAAAGTTATCTTGTATGGAGAGTTATCGACAGTTGTACAGTTGAGTACTGGCGTGCCTCAGTGAAGTGTGTTGGGATTGTTGCTGTTCATATTGTATGTGGCAAATAATATTAATACTAAACTCAGACGCATATTTGATATATTTTCGCCTGACTGGCCTACACTTTGTGTACTGGGTGCAGCAGACTTTTCGCAGATGACGAAGTTTTCTAATACGAATTACTGGCTGAAAACGTTGCACAAATATCCAGTATGATCTTGAAAAGAATTCAAAGTGATGCAGAGGTTGGCAACTCACCTTAAATGTTCAGAAATGTCAAATTGTGCACTCCATCAATAGAAAAAATGTTGTATCCTATGACTACAATTTCAGTGAGTCACAACTGGAATCAGTGAACTAGTACCTGGGATTAGCAATTTGTTAAGATTTGAAATAGAATGTTCGCATGGGCAGGTGGCAGGTAAACTAGGTGAAAGACTTACATTAAGTCACAGAATACCGGGAAAATGCAATGAATGTATAAAGAAGACTACTTCAAAACCATTCAAAAATATTTCTCATATGCATTCGATGGATATCAGGCAAGACTAACATTGGGTAATGAACTGGTTCAAAGGAGGGCAGCACGAATTGTCATATGTGTATTTGACGCACGAGAGGACCGTTGCGATACTTCAAACCCTGAACTGAAAGACACTTGAAGATGTGCAACAACTATTCCGGAAAACTCTAATTATAATGATTCGAAAATCAGTATTAATTGGGGATCTAGAACTATACTACAGCTTCATACCATTGCTCCCGTAGGTATTTCGAAGACAAGATTAATCTAATTACAGCGCACACAGATGCTTTTAAAGTTTTTCTTCCCGCGCTCATACGCGAATGGAACGAGAAGCAGCCTAAATTTGTGATACAGTGGTACCTAACCACTTCCATGCATTTCACCGACTTTTGCAAAGTACGAATATAGCTATAAAGACAGTAAGTATACACCAGTTGAGAGTGTCCGCGGAGTACGTGGCTGGAACCACTTGTAGTTTGAACCACTTGAAGACGATAGAAGTTCCAGAGTACATTATTAGTTAAACCACAGTGATGATGGAATTAATTCGTTCTCATATTTCGGGAAAAAGATATTCTTATTACGCAATGTTAGGAAAAAGAAGATGCTACTGTGCCCAGAGATCTGACAAACAAATGCTGCAGGATACACAACACTTTAACATCTGGTGTCGCCACGATGACGTGTAATTTATACTGGTGTTGAAAACAACGGAAACGAGGTCGTCTGCGTGTGTTGTATATTGTAGCCATTTGCTTCGGAGGAGCGCCGACGTGCACGCATTTCTCTCACGCGAGGAGTCGGTGGAACACGGCGGAGCTACTGTTACCTCTCACTTCCTGCACTATAAATAGCCTGCCGGCCAATGCAACGCTGCTGCACCCAGTACACAAAGTCTAGGCCAGTGAGGCGAAAATATATGAGATCTGCGTCTGCTTTTGACATCATAGTTGCCACAAAGCGCACCGACGTTACCCGTCTGCATGGTGTGGCTGGCACAAGCAGTTTTGTTGCGTGGCCCTTTCACCGCGATCTGATAACTATCGGACACCGGCGAATTTTACGACAATAGGTATAATTATGCCACTGCTTATCTTCGTCGGAAGTGCGACACAGACCTGAGATCCAGTCACTCATAAATCTTTCTGAATCTCACAACTGAAGAGTGGAAATCGAAAACGTTCTAAGTTCCAAATCTGGCATTTGTCTGGAGAATAAAATAAAATATATCCCCGTTTTTACATAACTGAATTGCATCCAAAAAATTGTGTAGGTATCCTGACACAACAACGCGCCACCGCGAAAAAGAATGAGACCAATTATAAAATAAATAATTTATTATGAACGTTGTGTCATACCAGGAAACTGACTCATTGCAAGTGTCAAAAGAAAGTGCATCTTCAGAAAACTGTTGGTGTTTATATTGCATTTGTTGTTGTGAAAGAAAGCAGTCAGCAACTAATGTGAACAACAGATGTGATATAAACTTGAGAAACCGTCTGAAGGTGAATCCGTCCATTCGAAACCGGCAAGGGCGCTATTTGTGTAAGTAAAGAGCATTATGTAACGTGGCTGGTGGCTGTTTTCTTCTTTGCGGGAATCAACTTGTATTTTGTACACAGCCACCGGTTAAAAAATGTCAGTTTTCGTCAAAATAGAAGAAACGTTTTGTCCCAAATGTCATTAATACTGAGGCACTACGTTTTATTTGTTATAATACTTATACACGAATACTGCATTATATTACTAACTACTAGAAAGGTAGTCAAGAAAAAGCACTTCTCATACCTTTTAAATTTTGGAGTTCTCGAGGGAAGTACAACAAGGCTTGCAAATCATGCGCCGTCTACTAACGCATATTTAAAAGAGTGTCTCTGCGTTTTCAGTTTGCACTCTTCTCTTACATAGTATCTCGTAAATAGACGGCCCTAAGCGTCTAATTTCGTCTCATTTATGCAGGGCAACACTGTGACAAATGCTAAAGCACAGGACTCCATAATATCAAGCGTCGTTCATTATTTTATATTTTTTGTGGCATTTCGTATTTGACGTTCGCAGAATACTTATGTGATATGAAGAGTTTGTCACAGGAGAGGAAGTCATGGTGGGCCGCATGAATCAGAGGACTGATGATGATGAAAAAAGTGCCATCTTCAAAATTCAGAACTGAGCTGACCAACGGAAGCATATACATTCTCTAAATCTGAATTCATATAAAATATTGGAGCAATTATCGACGTAAAGCACATTTTCCTATGAATCGACGTGCCTCTCAGTCGAAAGAAGGAAGATTATGGTTTAACGTCCCGCCAACGACGAAGTCAGCAAAGAAAGTGCAAGATGGGATTGAGGGAGATTATAGGCAAGGTCCTTTTTAGTTTGCCGTAAGGAGCGAGGCCACGAAAAACATTTTTTTTTCTACGTAACTAATACCCATATCACTTTGAGTTACGTATTTGATACAATGTAGGTCAATTTCCTTACAGATGTATCTTTATTTTAGTTCGCGAGACGTCGTGAGACCAGTATATGCGCTCCCTTGATGGAACGACAGTGACGGTGCTTTGGCATTCGATTTATGAAGCACTGCTGACGGGTACCTCAATATGAGATACAATTTTCTCGAAATCTTTTGTACGTACTAGATATAAACATCAAAATAAAAGAGAAAAGCACAGCTGTAAGTAAATCCGCATGGCCGGACGTGAATTTGAACCGCTGTCCTCCCGACTACTTTCCATTGTCTTACCGTAGAGCCAATTCCCTTGGAAGTGATTAATGTGAGCTGAGAATTTATTAACAAGTATTTTTGTTGTGAATCGACCTTTCTTCCATGTAGTGATCTGCACAGGGACGTCTGTGTCTCCATCTGATTTCTTCCCTGACAGTTTAAAGTACCAAAATGCTTGCCGTAGTGTGCGGCATAATCATCACGATATTTTGGGAAAGGAAGGCGAGTAGAGGCGGCGGGAAATGAATACGTGTGAAGGACCTCCCGTCCAGTGTCATAGAGGGATAACTGTGAAAGCACTCCTTAATTAATACTTATTTTGAATTCTTCGGTGTACGCTGTTTCGAATCATCTGGTTTTGAGCGCTCTAACTAATTGCCTACTAGTGGCTGTAGTCACTGTTCACTGCAACCGAAATGTTTGTTCTGATATAACATAATACATTTTCGGCTACAATGGAAAATTGCTTGAAATTATCCCTCTCTTTTCATATGAGTATATTTTTATTAGTTTTCTTCGTGTCACTCATATTTTTTTCGTTTGGTTTCGCATTTAGAAATTATCCACAGTATTAGTAACATTTATTAAAATTCAGAAGCACGTCTTAAGTTCGTTGTGACGTAACATGTTTTGTGGGGAATAGGAGCTATGAACTAACCCCGTGAAGCCTGATATGAGATCAGTGCTCATTGTACTAATTGACGCTTTGAAAAGCATTCTGAAGCTATTTAGTATCATTACCCATGAAGGATGTCGAAATACGTCTATACACGTAATACTTTCATTTAAGGATTGTTTTTTTAACTGATATAAACTAATTAAAACATTGGTGCAAATGCATCTATAACTGTGCATCGAATCCAGTATTTTGAGATACAGCGATGAGCCAAACCTTACGCCCACTCCCTACAGCGAGATCGAATGCCGCCTGATGGCGTTGAGGTCACGTGACGCGCTAACGAAAATATGCAAGCTGAGCAGAGACGAATAGGAAGACATTATAGCGATCATACGGGCCGCAAATGGGGAAATCCACTGACATGGACTTTGGTAAAAGGAGGACTGTTATGAACCAGCGCCTGGAAACGAGCATCTCGAAAACGGCGAAGCTGTTCATGCTGTTCGCGTGTTGCTGTCGTGAGGAATCGTGGAAAGTGGTTGACGGACAATGGAGCCACAGGTTGCGACAAGGTGTTAGACGTTCATGCCAAATGACAAAACGTGGACGTCGGAGGTTTCCCCGCTGTGGCAAGCAGCATAAACGGCAATCTCTTGGCAGATCTGACGATAGAATATAATACTGGTGCAGTCGCAAGAGTTTCGGAGCACTCTGTTCAGCGCACATTGTTGGACTTGGTCCTTCGCAACAGTCGACCCACACGTATTCCCATGTTAACCCAACGATTTCGTCAATTACGCTGCATTGGGTACGAGTTAATCTAGATTGGACCATGGGTCAATGGAAAAGTATCGCACGGATCTGTTGTAGCAATTGAAGGCACCATGATAGCTGTGGGCTACGTGAATTTTACTGCGGACCATCTGCATCGCGTCATGCTTGATACCTTCCCAAATAGTGATGGCATATTACAACAAGATAACTGTCGCTTTAAAGAGGCCAGAATCGTGCTACAGTAGTTAGAGAATAGTGAAATCTCTTTGATGCCTTGGCCACTAATTCTTCTGATCCGTACCCGATGTAACACATGTGGGATGCTATTGGCCGCCAATTCCGTGCCTACAACCTACCAGCCCATAATTTGCGAGAATCGGGTGAGGTGTGCGTAGACATCTGCAGCCATGTGCCTCCGAAAAAGTATCAAGGAGATGTCGAATCCATGCCAAGCAGAACCGATACTGTATTACGTTCCAAAGATCGACCAACACACTGAGGTGATAAAAGTCATGAAATACGTCCTTTTGCCCGGACTAATGCAGCAATCCTGTGTGACGTGGACTCAACAAGTCGCTAGAAGTCCTCTGGAGAAATATTGTGAGCCATGCTGCCTCTGTAGCCATCCAGAATTGCGAAAAAGTTGCCGGCGCACTATTTTGTGCACGAAATGACCACTAGATTATGTCACATAAATGTTCGGTGGGATTCATGTCGGGGGATCTGGGTGGCCAAATCATTTGCTCCAATTGTTCAGTGTGTTAATCAAACCAGTCGCGAACATTTATGGCCCGGTGACATCATTGTTTCGGAACATGAAGACCATAAATTCAAATATCCATTTTCAGCCTCTTATCGGTTCAGTAGGATCACAGGACCCAGTCAATTCCATGTAAACACAATCCGCACGATTGTGGAGCCTCCACCAGCCTGCATAGTGCCTTGTTGACAAATTCGATCCGTGACTTTGTGGCGTCTGCGCTACACTCGAACCCTTCAGTCAGCCCTTACCAACTGAAATCTGGGACTCATCTGACCAGGCCACGGTTTTCCAGTCGTCTAGCGTCCAACCCCTATGGCCACGAGCCCAGGAGAGGCGCTGCGGGCGAGGTCGTGCTGTTAGCAAAGGTACTCGTGTCGGTCGTCTGCTGCCATAGCCCATAACGCCAAAATTCGCCGCACTGCCCTGACGGACACGTTCGTCGTACGTCCCAAATTGATTTCTGGGTTTATTTTATGTAGTACTGCTCGGCTATCAGCACTTACAACGCTATGCAACGCCGCTGCTTTCTGTCGTTAAGTGAACACCGTCGACAATTGCGTTGTCCGTGGTGAGAGGTAATAACTGAAATTTGGTCCTCCCGGCACGCTCTTGACACTACGGATCTGGGAGTATTGAATTCCCGGAATGGAATGTCCCATGCGTCTAGCTTCGACTACCATTCTGCGCTCGAAGTCTTTTAATTCTCGTTGTACGGCCTGAATCACATCGGAAACCGTTTCACATTAATCACCTTAGTACAAATGACAGCTCTGCCAGTGCACTGTACGCGATACTACCGCCATCTGTGTAAGTGCATAACGCTATCCCATGACGTATAGTGTACTATTAAACAGGTGGTATCTATGTTGTGGCATACTACTGTGTGTATCAACTGTTTTTAACAGAACCAGCATTTGCACTGATTCATACAGAAAACTGGCAGTCACTGTTATTTGACGGCCGTTGTGACCGAGCGATTCTAGGCGCTTCAGTCCGGAACCGCGCTACTGCTACGGTCGCAGGTTCGAATCCTGCCTACGGCATGGATGTGTGTGATGTCTCATAAAACACTTCGTAATTTTGACCTAGGAGGTGGCTAGCGCCCTGAGTGATGTAATAAGCCACAATAATAGAAGACACTGTCTTAGCTGAAAGTGGCGGCACTGGTAGAGTTTTATACTGAGTTACGGCTGGTGGGAGCGACGTCTTCGGATGAAACTATGCATATGCGTCTTCGATAAGTGCTGTGGTAGCAACAATGACGACTAACATATTGAAGTGGAGCAATATATTTTTATTCTGCGTTGAATGATATTAAGCAAATATTACACAGAAGTTTTGTTTGTCTTTCAAACTTCTGTGTCATACGAAACATCAAATGAATCCGTGGATCTGCAACTCTGGACAAATCAACAAACACAAGATAAGCCTATCCACAGGAGTTGATGCTTTTAGAGACTAGTAGATGGGAGCTCGAGTTTTATGGTAAAACATTAAAACGAAGGTACATCTCAAAACGTCCTATTGGCTTTCTTTGTAGCAGAAATCTAGAGTAACATTCTGAGAAGACATAGTGCTAACGAAGAATCTCGTGGAGACCGTTCACACAGAAATAAGACAATAAGACGGCACAAGTAGCTTTCAGCTTTATTGGAGGTAAGCACAATATGTGAAAGGACTTAACACGTGGCGCTGATAACAGAGATTTGCAAGAACACTGGTTGCAGCGGCGGCGGCGGCGCTGTACTAACCTGGCCGGCGCCCCTTTCTGAACCCCCGCCGTGTTGAGGCATGGTTGTTTTCTGTGTCCTGAAATGAGAAGGTTTCCAGTTAAATACTTAAAACGCCGTATCAAAACATGGCTTACTTTCAATTGGAATATTTTTTAAATTTTATTTCTATTTGTTAATGTCCTCTTCTTTATATTTATTTAGGAGACGCTCACACAGCCTGAGTGGTAGGTAAGGTATCAGACTTCAGCTCATTGGTACAATCTAGGGAAATACAGTCAGTCTACCTACAAAGGAGATGTCGTGCGAATATTGCTCAAGTGTATGGGACCCGTACCGGATAAGACTGACTGCAGATAAAGAACGTACACGGAGATTAGCAACACAAATGGTCACGGGTTTTTTGGCCCGTGGGAGACTATTACGGTGATGCTGAAGAACCTGAACTGATGAACACTTGAAGAGAGATGCTAAAATTCTCCGGGGACCTACTTAGAAAGTTTCAAGTACCTACATTAAGTAATGTAGGCTATAGATCCTAACGTATATCGCTTCTGCGGGCTTCGCGAAGATCATGCTAATTACAGCGCAGACTGCGGCATTTCAGCAGTCATTCTTCCTGTGATCATCATATGAATGGAACGGGAAGAAGCCCTAATACTGGTATAATGGGATGTACCTTCTTGCCCTACATTTGACAGTGTTTTGCAAAGTGTGGATGTACCTGTAAATATAGATGATACCCTTAGTTAGGTTTGAAATGGCAGTTTTCCTGTACTTCATTACGCATTTTTACGTCGCTCGAGTACAGTTTTCTACGTCTATATTCATGTTGCTCATGCCATTCAGGGATTACTTCTGATCTTTGTTAACGTTTGTGGTATTAGCTAATAAACTAACAAATAAGCCAAAGTTTCATCTAAAGCTTGTAATTTAGATGTGTTGATTTAGATAGTTTGGTATCATGGTCACGAAGTAGCACTGTTCAAAGATAATCATTTGTCAGGCATTTCCCGACTCTCTCGAGAACGTCGTTTCCATTCTGTTGTGGATTACTTGTCAGAAAAGGAGCTACAGTTGATGAAATCTTATTGTTTAGTCGTGATTTTACAAGCACTGTGTGTTGCATTATACTTGCTTTTGTAGAAGGGG
Organism: Schistocerca gregaria; assembly: GCF_023897955.1. Classification (NCBI taxonomy): domain Eukaryota; kingdom Metazoa; phylum Arthropoda; class Insecta; order Orthoptera; family Acrididae; genus Schistocerca; species Schistocerca gregaria. The sequence continues at coordinate 463,864,282 of NC_064920.1, read as the reverse complement.
ATCTCAATGAAGCGTTAGTTGCGAAATGTTGGTATCCTGGATACTGGAAAAGCAAAACATAGATTATACCACCAATGACTGAAAGACGTTTCAGCAATCAAAAGCAGCAAATTAAGTTAATGGTGTGAAATTAATCCTCCAGCTGCGGTATTACTGCTAGCGCCATTGATTGCCGTCTGTTAGACTCAACAATGCACAGTGCCGGACAGGCAAATTAGTGGGTCAAAGCATATTGTTCCTGGAAGTATAAGATGAAATATGGTCAGGTGTGTGTCCAAGAGTGCAGTACAGAGGAAACTCTATTATCCACATCTCACACATACAGATTCGCGATTAACGAAATTGTCAGCCGCGAGCAGATACCTCTGAAGTCTAGACCGTGCGTGCACGGATGTCGCGCTGGCAGGACGCGTCCGCGACGCAGCCAATCTCTGCCATGCGCGCCTCATCGCTGTTTCGAGTTAGTTGTCAGTCGCTATGCCACTGCGCCGTGTCGCGTCTGTGCTGAAAAATGACAAAGTGTGAAAGAGGGATTCCATCGGTCAAAGATGACATCAACATTATTGTCCCATTAAAAAAAGAAGAAACTGGTCCTAAATTAGCCGGTAAGTGTAGGTACTTCTACGATAAGCGATAATTCTTAAGAAGAACGCCGATTTAATTTTGAACTACACCTGCATTGATAGTTAAGACGGAATTAAACAACGGAAAGTGATGAAGATTCGAAAAATGAACTTTTGGAAGCTTTATATTGTTGGTTTTTACAAAAACGGTCAACTGGGCAACCGATACCCGTTCCTTTGCTCTTTTCATTTAGTTAAATAAAAAAAAAAGTACAGATGAATCAATTGTGGCAAGTAACGCATGGTTGTACAAGTTTAAATCTCATCGGGGAATTCGCGAATTGTAAATACAAAGTGAAAAATGTTAACTGATGTATATGCAGAAAATTTAAAAAAAGAATTGGGCGTAAATGACTTTCACTTTGTCTGGGACTTGGTTCACAACGCTGATGAAACCGCATTAAATTTGAAATCATTTCCATCAAATTGATTTGCTTCTCGGCGAGAGAGTTTAGTTCCGGGGTGTAAAACTAGTAAAGATTGAGTAACAACGCAAATGCTACCAGGAGCTCTAAAATACCATTGCTCCTCATCTGCAAATCCAATTACCGCCTGTGGTTCAAAAATTTCAGGTTTTCCTTAATTTATAAAAAGCAAAAAAGCGCATGGATGAACACGGAAATATTCTTTGACTGGTATGACAGCACTTTTATCCCTGAAGTAAAAAGCAAAAATTCAAAACGTAATTGGTAAGGAAGCAAAAGTCCCACTTTTACTGTAAAGTGCGGCAACCCATCCTTCAGCTGAACTCTTAGAGAGAGTAAATACAATGTTTACAGTAAAATTTTTGCCTCCTAATGTGAGATTCTTAGAAAAACCAATGGATCAAAGAGTTGCTGAAACATTAAAACGACGTAATAGAAGACAACTTCTACGTCGGCTGTTATCTGTGATGAAGATAACATAGAAGTCTTTTTGTCATTTTTCAAGCGAATTAATTTAAAGGATGAGCTGATGACAAACATACAAATTTGCCAGGAATTTGATGCCGATGATATGAATGAGTGGTTCATTTATGACAGGATGATAAAAGTTTTCAAATGGCTCTGAGCACTATGGGACTTAACATCTGAGGTCATCAGTGCCCTAGAACTTAGAACTACTTAAACCTAACCAACCTACGGACATCACACACATCCATGCCCGAGGCAGGATTCGAACCTGCGACCGTAGTGGTCGCGCGGTTCCAGACTGAACCGCCTAGGATGGCTCGGTCACAGCGGTCGGCAAAAGTTTTCAGATCATGTAGGAAAATGAAATTGTTGAAAACACATTGCATTCGAAAGAACAGTGGGAAACGCGAAGAGAGGAAGCAGGAGAACGCGTGGGTGGAGAAAACGACGCAAGACTATCTCCTGCATAAGCATTTCCAGCTCTGTGAACAGCTTTCAAATGGTTCGAAAAACGGTGTATGCCACCATCAATTCAGTGCAATTAAAACGAAGTCGTGATGTGGCAGCAACGAAGAAAGAAAATTGTTTGTGTCAGATGCCGATTATCAAATATTTTAAACAAAATTAAACTACTGTGGCTGTCCTATGAAACTTTTATTAGGTGTATCATGACTAAGGTAATCATAAGAAAATATGTATATACATACGAATATGTGTTTCTTATGTCTTAGTAATGATTGATTTTTATTGATTTTAATAAGTTTAACTCGTTTTTATTATTTTCAGTGAACACTTAATATTATGCACTGACGCTAGAAAGATAACCATATGACAACGTACCTAAAAGATGACCATAGGCGGGTCATTTAGGTTATCTTTCTAGAGTTAATAATACAAAAAAAAGCCTCCATCGCAAATTCAGTTATCCGGATTTTCGATTATGCAAATGACTCACCGCAACAATTAGTCTGGTTAATCTAATCTCCACTGTATTATACTTCGATAGAGGCCGGGGTGGTAGGTCGCTATGGCGGGTGGTGGAACCGCATTGGCAGACGTCTAGAGGCCAGCACCCTGAGCAGGGTAAAGTGGAGTAGTGAATGAATGCTTGGTAGTCGTCCGACGCGTTGTCATGAAAACATCGTTGTTGCTCAACAAACGATAACAGTCATGACGTTATTCAGACAAGCAACATCCCCTGCAAGTAAGCTGTAGGCACCATGTGAAGGAGCTGCTGCCGGCAGAAGCTTCATGCTACCTATGGGGTGACGATGGCAGCGAGTCAGCAAGGACACTGACCACAGCAGCGGATAATACGGAGTTTGCTCACAGAGCGGACCAAAGGGTGCCTGGCTGGAATGCCGGACATTTGCCACACTTGCCCATTCGCCAGGTAGCTTGAGTAGCGATCCCTCAGGTAAGGGACGCCCTTCTCCGCACTAACTCTGTCCGCTTTCAAACCGCCGTCTCCACATCTTACTCGATACTACCAGTACGTAAGCAACCTCCTTCTTCGACATCCTGGCCAAACACAAAGCTTCTTTTCCGAAATCGAAATATTCATAACTTTTGGGAAACGAAAGCAACACCGACGATTATGTCAGTATATAATTAGTTCTGCCAAGTATAAATACAGATTCCTCTGTCTGTATGGTAGCTTCCTTTCACGCTTACTGATTGCGATACAAACAGTCCATCGGCATGGGAGCTATAAGAAAGGAACGATGAAACGAGAATGCAAATGTACGCTAATCATTTCTTTTTTTATCGCTGCATTTGTGCCTACTTTAATTACTACAACTGCATACCCAAAAGACAATAGGGAAAGAATAAATGGGTTTGTGATTGTTTGGAAAGAAGAACGACCACACTCCATATTAATTTACTCTCTAAAAACATTAGGTAATAAAGTGTAGCGGGGCAATGTTCAAAACATGACTGAAAACACGTTCACTAAATAGAGATAAGAACATCTATGATTGACATGTCATCTAAAGTCGACTTACAATTTTAAAATGTTAGAAATAAGGAAATGAAGTAATACAGAATACTACGCTTGTAACGTACGTTGTTGTTCTACATAGTTTAGCTCTGGTATTTACAGGGTCACAGAGAAAGCATCTTAGGTTCTGGAGGGAAAAGCCGTAATTGTAATTATCTGCACTACAACAGAAACAAGGACAACTTAAGGAAAAATAATGTAAGCTCACAATGGACTTTAAAGCAGATAGTTCCTGTCACTTAGTATGGGCAGAGGTTATATTCGACAACCGGAATAAATTAATAACTGGCTCCTTTACCGACCCCCTGTCTCAGATGAAACAGTTGCTGAACAGTTCAAAGAAAAGAAAACCTGAGTCTCATCACAAATAGATGTCCGCCCCCGGTAGCTGAGTGGTCAGCGTGACAGACTATCAATCCTAAGCGCCCGGGTTCGATTCCCGGCTGGGTCGGAGATTTTCTCTGCTCAGGGACTGGGTGTTGTGTTGTTCTAATCATCATCATTTCATCCCCATCGACGCGCAAGTCGCCGAAGTGGCGTCAAATCGAAAGACTTGCACCAGACGAACGGTCTACCTGACGGGAGGCCCTCGTCACACGTCATTTCATTTTATCACAAATAGATACCCTACTCATACAATTATAGTCGGCAGTTACTTCAACCTACCTTCCGCATGTTGACAAAAATACATTTTCATATCCTATTGTAAATAGAAAACAACTTCCGTAATTGTTCTAAATGCTTTTTTTAAAATTATTATTAACAATTAGTTGACGAGGCCATTCAAATTGTAAATGGTTACGAAAGCACCACTTGACTTCTTAGCCACAAATAATCCTGAGCCGCGCGGGATTAGCCGTGCGATCTAGAGCGCTGCAGTCATGGACTTTGCGGCTGGTCCCGGCGGAGGTTCGAGTCCTCCTTCATGCATGGGTGTGTGTGTGTTTGTCCTTGCGATAATTTAGGTTAAGTAGTGTGTAAGCTTAGGGACTGATGACCTTAGCAGTTAAGTCCCATAAGATATCACACACATTTGAACATAATTCTGAGCATCACAACGGATACAGGGATTAGTCAACAAGCAGTCGTAGAGAGGTTCACTTCCGTAACAAAGAAATTCACCAAAACTAAACGCGAAATACATCTATTTATAAAAGCAGCTAAAAATTCGGGTGATGTCTTGCTAAGAGATAGCCTCCAATCCTTCCAAACTGTGTAAATGAAGACCATATGTGGCTTAAGTTCAAAGAAATAGTATCAACAGCACTCGAGATATTCATACCAAATAAATTAATAAGAGACGGAACTGATCCCCCATGGTACACAAAACACGACTGGAAACTGTTGCAGGAGCACAGCAAAAGGCACGTATAATTTAGAGGAACGCAAAATCTCCAAGATTGGTGAAGTTTTACTGAAGCTCGAAATTTGGTGTGGATTTCAATGCGAGATGCATTTAATAGTTCCCACAACGAAACTCGCTCTAGAAATGTGTCGGAAAATCCAAAGAGATTCTGGTTCCATGTTAAATAAACCAGTGGAAAGGCTCAGTAAGTACCTTTACTGCGCGACAGCGACGGTAATGTTACTGATGACAGTGCCACTAAAGTGGAGTTAGTAAATGCATTTTCCGAAATTCCTCCACCAAAGAACGAAGTAAATATTCCATAATTCGAAATGAGAACAGCTGCAAACATAATTTAGAAGTAGATATCCCTGGTGTTGCAAAGCAACTGAAATTACACTGTCAGCGACAGAGGAAATGATCAATTATCTTTTCAAATACTCTAATGTATAAGAAAAGTAGGTCTAATACATTTGTTTCTGATGTTCTTTAGTAACAATTAATTTTGAGTAGTAAGCTCCTTGCTTTCACAGTCCTGTTTAAAGATAATCAACAATTTAGTAAGAAATTTTAATTTTTAAAGGACTATATCTAAAGGTACTTAAGTAGTTTTACATCTACTATAAATGTTTGCAGCTAAACTTAAATAAAAAATGTTTGAGGCGCCAAAATTGTCAACCTTAGCATCAGATCAGTTTTGGGATGTCAATTTTAGGTGCAATTCAAAGGTTCAGCTCCCATTTTCTTTTACGAAAGCGAATACTATCAGTTTAACAAACCATGATATTTTATGTGATAGTTGCGATTCTGAAGCTTCAGAAAATCATTTTAGAACTCACAATTATTTAATAGTATGGCCATAATACTGGAAGGTAGAAAAAAGTTACCTTAACGTGACAACAATAGGGACACTTTTGTGAGGCTTGAAACACTTTTTAATTTTTACGCTAAAGGCTGATTCGCATCACACTTCGCACAGGCTTTGGATCGTGAAAATGATAAATGTCCCTCTACCATTCTGGCGTGTGTAAAATCAGCCTAAACGCGCTGAACTAATGTACACTCTATTTACAATGACAACTTAATATTAGCTCCGATAATGCTGCTTCAATGTTTTAATAATTTTATCTCAGTAACCTGCGAGGACTTAGTGGTCTCCATAGTTTTTAATACATTATTTTTAACGTATTTTAGTCCAGTTTCTGAACATGGGCAATGGCTTTCAAGCAAGGCCTAATGTCGCCAGTCTCTTCGTAATTCTATACGATTCTCTCTATCCCGTCGTCCAGCAACAAGTACTTCTTCTTCCGCTTCTTACTTTCAAGATTCAGTTCCAATTTCATGTACATGCAGTTTGTGAGCTGTGCTTCCTTTTTCAAGTACTCCATCAGATAGTTGATTTTAGGGTGAGGGTTTCCAATAATACTATTTATTTTGTTGTGCCACTAACAGTCCCACATTTCTATTGCGATAGCCTCATTCTCTAGCCAATTATCCACAAAGTAGCCAAAAAATTGAGAGAACCTTCAGTTAGCAGGAGCTTCTGCATGAATCTCAATCCATCCATTGCTTATGTCCTCCGGTTTTACAACTGCCAGCGTTGCACACATGCTGACGTGAAGTCTTAAATCCTCGTTCTAGCGGTACTCCTCAGTTAGACCGAGAACTCGAGTTCTTCTCCATAAACCCTTCTTCATATGGAAATAGAATTCATTTATTTCAGTTGTGGGAAAAACTTGACGAATGGGCGATATCACAGCTGCCTCAAAGTCCACCTTTACTTGTTTAGGACACCACTCAGAGACAGCTTGTTTTATCAGACGAACATATGTGTCTTTTCTTCTGATCAGGGAACAGTGCAAATACAGTAGGAAGAATGTTTGTTTCTTTAATCGGGCCTCCTAGGTCTACGTGTATGGTGTAGATCTGTGCAAACTTCTTGCTGCATCTCTTAAATGTTCCATCCATAAAAAATAGGGAACGTGTTTTTAAACTTTCTTTTCCTTTGCTCCCACTAAAAATCATTATTCGCACCTCTAATCTACCGTCTTCAAGAAGAAAACTACTGCCATCTCCCATTTTTAATTGATCTTCATGAAGCATTTAAATCGTAACGTCCACATGAAGCAGGTTCACAAAGAACAGGTATTAAATTGCGATTCTTTGGAAGGGTTTCCATGGAACTGTAGTCCTCCCAGCCTAGTTAGACCTATGTTTGAGTATTGTCTTCATTCAACCTAGAACCCTTACCAGGAAGAATTGGTATACTCGGAATAGTGAAGAGAAAAAGAATAACAATGCGAAAGTGTCAGGGAGGTGGTGCTTCTCCAAGCTCGGTGGCATATGCTGCCAGAAGCATTGTACATCACAGTGTGATTCGCCTTAAAATGGGCCGGATAAATACAGGAAAAGTAGATTATGCCAACAAGAGCAATGCGTTTCAAGGGTTCGTTTAAAATGCGCAAAAGTGCCAACCATGTCCAAGTGCAGAGATACTGCGAAGGCGTTATTGTGGATTACGGTGTGGTTTTCCGTGAAAATATCGAAGGTGTACATCATTAGTAGAGTCAGTCAGTATATCACTCCCTTCGACTCGTACAATTTACACTCCTGGAAATGGAAAAAAGAACACATTGACACCGGTGTGTCAGACCCACCATACTTGCTCCGGACACTGCGAGAGGGCTGTACAAGCAATGATCACACGCACGGCACAGCGGACACACCAGGAACCGCGGTGTTGGCCGTCGAATGGCGCTAGCTGCGCAGCATTTGTGCACCGCCGCCGTCAGTGTCAGCCAGTTTGCCGTGGCGTACGGAGCTCCATCGCAGTCTTTAACACTGGTAGCATGCCGCGACAGCGTGGACGTGAACCGTATGTGCAGTTGACGGACTTTGAGCGAGGGCGTATAGTGGGCATGCGGGAGGCCGGGTGGACGTACCGCCGAATTGCTCAACACGTGGGGCGTGAGGTCTCCACAGTAAATCGATGTTGTCGGCGGAAGGTGCACGTGCCCGTCGACCTGGGACCGGACCGCAGCGACGCACGGATGCACGCCAAGACGTAGGATCCTACGCAGTGCCGTAGGGGACCGCACCGCCACTTCCCAGCAAATTAGGGACACTGTTGCTCCTGGGGTATCGGCGAGGACCATTCGCAACCGTCTCCATGAAGCTGGGCTACGGTCCCGCACACCGTTAGGCCGTCTTCCGCTCACGCCCCAACATCGTGCAGCCCGCCTCCAGTGGTGTCGCGACAGGCGTGAATGGAGGGACGAATGGAGACGTGTCGTCTTCAGCGATGAGAGTCGCTTCTGCCTTGGTGCCAATGATGGTCGTATGCGTGTTTGGCGCCATGCAGGTGAGCGCCACAATCAGGACTGCATACGACCGAGGCACACAGGGCCAACACCCGGCATCATGGTGTGGAGAGCGATCTCCTACACTGGCCGTACACCTCTGGTGACCGTCGAGGGGACACTTAATAGTGCACGGTACATCCAAATCGTCATCGAACCCATCGTTCTACCATTCCTAGACCGGCAAGGGAACTTGCTGTTCCAACAGGACAATGCACGTCCGCATGTATCCCGTGCCACCCAACGTGCTCTAGAAGGTGTAAGTCAACTACCCTGGCCAGCAAGATCTCCGGATCTATCCCCCATTGAGCATGTTTGGGACTGGATGAAGCGTCGTCTCACGCGGTCTGCACGTCCAGCACGAACGCTGGTCCAACTGAGGCGCCAGGTGGAAATGGCATCGCAAGCCGTTCCACAGGACTACATCCAGCATCTCTACGATTGTCTCCATGGGAGAATAGCAGCCTGCATTGCTGCGAAAGGTGGATATACACTGTACTAGTGCCGACATTGCGCATGCTCTGTTGCCTGTGTCTATGTGCCTGTGGTTCTGTCAGTGTGATCATGTGATGTATCTGACCCCAGGAATGTGTCAATAAAGTTTCCCCTTCCTGGGACAATGAATTCACGGTGTTCTTATTTCAGTTTCCAGGAGTGTAGATATATTAGAGCCCAAGCGGAGGCTTACCGACGGTCGTTCTCGCCACACACCATTTGCAGCTGGAGCAAGTAAGAGGGCAGCGAAAGTGCGGAGTATAGATGTGGATGTGCATGTGGATGTATATGTACGGCGATCATCATCGCTGTCATAGTTGATTGACTTCGACCGATTACACTTTTATCACTTCGTTTGAAATAGCTGTTGCACTCGTTACTTCGCATTTATCAGTTCGTTTGAAATAGCTGTTATCAACGACTGATTTTCAAAAACTGGCAAACATGCGAACCACAGTACACGAAACGAGCTTTGCTTCTTGCAGTCCGCAGTACTTGGTGTCTGCTGCTGAAGTGTACCCTGGTGGTTCCTTCCTTGGTCTTAAGCTCACCGTATGAGAGCGTAAACACTTTGTCAGTTTGATAGTTTTTGTCCCCTGAGCATTTTCTTCGTGGCAATAGCAGAGTCGATACATATCAAGGTTGTTAATCTGGAAAGAGAGTGAGTCTAGATAATATTATTATTACATGTGATTGCTGATGTACTGAGTAAGACTAAACATCATCTTTCTTTTCCTGTGTCTTTATCCCGGCGCAAGATCGGTATGGTCATTAACGGGTTTGTCATGGTTAGTTTAAGGAGTGGCCCAATCCCCCTCCTGTCGTAACTCTGCGACCCGCACGGGACGGAATATGTGTACCCCACCTAACTTCGTGTAGGGTTGTTCGTTTGAAAGTGAGCGCAAGTTTTCTATATGTCTACGAATCGTGTATCAGCTCGGTTTTAACCTGATGGTTAGTGGGAAACCGCCTAAAAGCTGTCTCCAGGTTGGCCGGTATACCGACCCTCGTCGTTAATCTGCCGGGCGGAGTCGATCGAGGTCGGCACATCTCCCCGTTTCGAAAGTGGCACTTTGGTTAAGGCTATATATGACGTATAAAAACAGATGTGAAACATTACCTTTACTGTGCCAGTTTCTAGTGACTTCTTAGCGACGATTTTGAGTGCATCACCCAGTACTGAAGGAGGAAGAAGTACATTCACGGAGCTCTGATATGACGTTACCCGCGTTTATTTATCGGCTGAAGCTTATTCATTCTTGCATGAAGACCAGCGCACGAACGAGCATAGCATGTAACTCCCGGCAGCCAGTCCTGAGGGTGTATTCCTGGCGAGGACATCTGTTACAGCAGATAGCTGGGGGCCTAGCAGAGCTCTTTCCGTCACGTTCGGGAGCGCTGCCATTCGTCACCCTTCTTTTCAGATTTACAAATATACAGCGTCGCGTACGAGAGTGGGGAACTTTTAACTTTACTCTTGACAACGTGGCAGTGGGCGGTAATGTAGTGATCATTCTTCTCGGCCACCAATCGCTTTAAATACATACACACACACACACACACACACACACACACACACACACACACACACACACACATTTTTGTTCCTCTCTTATATATATATATATATATATATATATATATATATATATATATATATATATATATACTCACATTATGCGACCAGAGGTACTCCTATGTCCCCCTTAAATTGCTATGCGTGGCGTTTGTGTAGCCAAGAGAAAGTGTAAGCACATTGCTTCTTCACTATAGACGTATATTGTATAATGTGGCGGAACGAGTCGACGATGGCATTGTAGTTGTTTTGAACAGAGCGTTATCATAGGCGTCCACGAGATCATATATTCCGTTAGAGATACTTAAAAAGAGTGAGCCCAATCATCGATCTGGTACGCCCAACACACAAACTGAATACGACCACCGAACTCTCCAACATACTGTACTCGCAGGAACCACATAAAGGTGTCGTTGCAGTTCAGATACTGGAGTCGGTGAAAGGATGATTTATCGAGAGGCGAACGAACACCCATGTTCATGGGACTTCTACTTGTTCATGGGACTTCTACTGTGGCGACGTTACCGATCGCAAAAAGGAGTACACGATGTCACATAGTGCCGCAGAACACAAGTGTTGTCATTTATCAGTAGAACATAGGAAGAAGGTTTTATGGATGAGTCACGGTTCACGAAGTGACCTCTCAACTGGTAATTCCTGAAACTGGTGTGTACCTGGCGCACGGAATTTAGGTAATTTTATGCGACCAAGGTGAAATTCGGTAGGCAATTTTATGACCAGAGGATGTTATCTCTAGTTTCGCCTTCAGCCGTTATGTACACTCCTGGAAATTGAAATAAGAACACCGTGAATTCATTGTCCCAGGAAGGGGAAACTTTATTGACACATCCCTGGGGTCAGATACATCACATGATCACACTGATAGAACCACAGGCATATAGACACAGGCAACAGAGCATGCACAATGTCGGTACTAGTACAGTGTATATCCACCTTTCGCAGCAATGCAGGCTGCTATTCTCCCATGGAGACGATCGTAGAGATGCTGGATGTAGTCCTGTGGAACGGCTTGTCATGCCATTTCCACCTGGCGCCTCAGTTGGACCAGCGTTCGTGCTGCACGTGCAGACCGCGTGAGACGACGCTTCATCCAGTCCCAAACATGCTCAATGGGGGACAGATCCGGAGATCTTGCTGGCCACGGTAGTTGACTTACACCTTCTAGAGCACGTTGGGTGGCACGGGATACATGCGGACGTGCATTGTCCTGTTGGAACAGCAAGTTCCCTTGCCGGTCTAGGAATGGTAGAACGATGGGTTCGATGACGGTTTGGATGCACCGTGCACTATTCAGTGTCCCCTCGACGATCACCAGAGGTGTACGGCCAGTGTAGGAGATCGCTCCCCACACCATGATGCCGGGTGTTGGCCCTGTGTGCCTCGGTCGTATGCAGTCCTGATTGTGGCGCTCACCTGCACGGCGCCAAACACGCATACGACCATCATTGGCACCAAGGCAGAAGCGACTCTCATCGCTGAAGACGACACGTCTCCATTCGTCCCTCCATTCACGCCTGTCGCGACACCACTGGAGGCGGGCTGCACGATGTTGGGGCGTGAGCGGAAGACGGCCTAACGGTGTGCGGGACCGTAGCCCAGCTTCATGGAGACGGTTGCGAATGGTCCTCGCCGATACCCCAGGAGCAACAGTGTCCCTAATTTGCTGGGAAGTGGCGGTGCGGTCCCCTACGGCACTGCGTAGGATCCTACGGTCTTGGCTTGCGTCCGTGCGTCGCTGCGGTCCGGTCCCAGGTCGACGGGCACGTGCACCTTCCGCCGACCACTGGCGACAACATCGATGTACTGTGGAGACCTCACGCCCCACGTGTTGAGCAATTCGGCGGTACGTCCACCCGGCCTCCCGCATGCCCACTATACGCCCTCGCTCAAAGTCCGTCAACTGCACATACGGTTCACGTCCACGCTGTCGCGGCATGCTACCAGTGTTAAAGACTGCGATGGAGCTCCGTATGCCACGGCAAACTGGCTGACACTGACGGCGGCGGTGCTCAAATCCTGCGCAGCTAGCGCCATTCGACGGCCAACACCGCGGTTGCTGGTGTGTCCGCTGTGCCGTGCGTGTGATCATTGCTTGTACAGCCCTCTCGCAGTGTCTGGGGCAAGTATGGTGGGTCTGACACACCGGTGTCAGTGTGTTCTTTTTTCCATTTCCAGGAGTGTATTTTCGGTGGCAGAGTGAACATGTTTATTAAAAATATGTTAGAAAATAATAGCATCTTGTCAGTATTGTAGCAACTGCTTGAAATCTGATTTTTTCTGTAACAATGCGACAAACGTACAGTCCGGTAAGTGACGCATCGTCAGCGAGCTATATAATTGGTTTCCTTACTTCGATTAAGGGGAATGTCAGGATGTTTCCTCTGAAAAGATACAGCCGAGTTCCATCCGCAATTTGCTCTACCCGAGTACGTTCTCTGTCCCTTATGCATCATCTTCGACTGGATTTAAAAGATAAATCTCCGTTTTCCTTCTTATTGGACCATGGTTAATAATAATAAAATAATAACTGAAAAACACAAATTGGGACTCTGTATTGACTTGCGTGAATACATCGAAGATCTTGTCTGTTGTGTGAAAATCATTTCACCTTAAAGCTCTATAGTAACTATTCACCATCTTTCAGCAAAAATTTTAACGAATTACGTCTTCAGTGTATCATAATTCGATAAAATATTTCCGCAAATGTTAAACGGTGCAACATCACAAAAAAACGCTCTACACGCAGGGTAGTCCCCCCACGCCAAACGTGTTGTGCAAAGCTATTCCGTGGTGAGAGGAACCCCAGTCGGTTTTTAGGAGCTCATGAAAGAGCTTCGCTTCCCTCCATATTTTTCAGGGGGGGGGGGGGGGCAGAATTTAAAATTGTCATTTTCGATATGAATAAGTTAGTCAGTTTCGAGACGTGTCTTGTGACAAGAACTAAATTTTATAAGTAACACAAAAAACTTATTATGTCCCAGAGAATTTATGTCTAGCCCCTCAGTATTTGTTATAGGCAGATTCCGCTCTGAATAAGAACTCTGTATTCCAGATTCCAGAGAAGGGAGAGGCAGCAAGTACCCGTCTTGCCCCCGCCCTCTCTCGCGGACGCAAATGCTTCTCTCTTTTCACATAGTGTATACGGCGTTACTTGTTGCACTGAGCGAAGTATCCTCATAATCGAATTGAAACTCGTTATCCTCGGAGCCTGACGCACGTTAAGTCCTCTCATGGTGCTATACGTAGAGCTGGGACTTTGAAAACACAACTTGGTGCCGCTCCCATCTCCAGTGTTATCGTTGGGCGAACCAGTGTCGGCGCACCCCTCTCTGCTGCCACGACGAGGGAAACTGCAGGTATCGTCGCCGTGCTGAGTCTATAGTGTTCCAGACGGCATCGCTGTGCCCGTGTCTTGTTACGGACGAGTCCGTTGTCTGACTGTAAGAGCCCGCACGGCCGTGCAAACAACACATGGTCCGTCCCTAGTCACGCTTGGTTACTGAGATCCTGCATGACGCTGAGTACGGGCCTCCTGAACCCATCAATTTCATGTTCGAATGAAAATCGTGGGATTCAGATCAGCAAGCAGCTGTATTGTGGAACGATATACCGCAGTCTCTATAGGACATGATCCTGCCGCTGTCGAGATCTGACACGTGCTGTTAAACGTCTGACCTTCTTAAACGACGCATAACATACAAGCTGGCTAAGTACTTGGCGAGTCTCTTCACTCCACATGTGGCACTCTGTGAACACTCGGCCAATTTAACCACCTAAATTAACTATGTTCGACATAGTGAGGGTGACATTATGGCCAGTTTCGATGTGGCGCTGTCAACGAATGTGCCTGTCAGACTTTGTGGACCTAGTATTGCAGTTCTTTGTAAGTGAGCCATTTAGGCATTTTTATTTTTTTACGACGGTCAGTGTTACGATCAGACGTACGGCGTAGCGATGGGAAGCCCGTTAGCTCCAGCAATTGCAGACCACCTCATGGAGAATTTCTGGGATAATGCCTTCTACCCATCGCCACTAAAGTCTAGTTGTTTCTTTCGGTACGTTGACGATAGGTTCGTCGTTTGACCCCACGGACGTGAGGAGCTTAACAAGTTTTCGAAACATCTCAGCAGCATTAACAGTAACATCCCGCTCACCACGGAGATAGAAAGAAATAGTGCATTGTCCTTCCTCGACAGCGTCGCCCGCCGCAAACGAAATGGATGTTTGGCCACAGCGTCTATAGAAGATCTATTGACGCTGATCTGTACTTGCACGCCATCAGCCATCAATACCGGTGCAAAAGCGGTCAGATTGTTACGTTGTGCAAAAATGGTATCAGATGCTGATAACCCGCCCCATGAGCTGAGGTTCTTAAGAACAACGTCTACGACGCTTATCAAATAAATGAAGCGATTTCAAGCAAGAATCGCAATAAGACCACCAACGAGGAACGAGTAAAGAAACTTGCTTTCTTGCCTTCCTGTTTCTCTGTTTTTGGGAAAGGTAAGCCACCTGCTGAAAAGACAAGATCAAATCGATCTTCAGGCCTCTTTCAAAAATCCGGCAGTTACTGAGATCCGTTAAAGGTGCAGCAGGTCTCACAACACCTGAGGCCTACAAGATAACTTGTAAGGTGACCAGTCGTACATCGGACTAACAAAGCCCACTGTAGAGCAACGGAGGAAGAAGCATGAAGGGTTTCACCGCCTACCGTACCCCGAGAAACCGGCTTTAGCTGAACATGAGCTCACGCGAATAGTAAACGGTTGTGAAAACACACTAGACCTCTTAGCAACAAATAATCCTGAGTTAATAACGAGCATCAAAACCGATTCAGGGATTAGTGAACACATGTCTGTTGTAGCAAGATTGAATATTGTAATCCCCAAATCCTCGAAAAATAAGCGAAAAATATACCTATTCAAAAAAGCAGATAAAAATTCACTTGACGCCTTCCTGAGAGACAATCTCCACTCATTCCAAATTAATAACATAAGTGTAGACCAGATGTGGCTTAAATTCAAAGAAATAGTATCGGCAGCAGTTGAGAGATTTATATCAAATAAATTAACAAACGACGGAGCAGATCCTCCTTGGTACACAAAACGGTTTAGAACACTGTTGCAGAAACAACGAAACAAACATGCCAAATTTAAACATACGCAAAATCCCCAAGATTGGCGATCCTTTACAGAAGCGCGGAGTTCAATGCGAGACGCCTATAACAGTTTCCACAACGAAACTTTGTCTCGAAATCTGGCAGAAAATCCAAAGCGATTCTGGTCGTATGTGAAGTATGTTAGCAGCAAGAAACAATCAATACCTTCTCTGCACGATACAAATGGAGATACCATCGAAGACAGTGCTGCCAAAGCAGAGTTTCTAAACACAGCCTTCCGAAATGCATTCACAAAAGAAGACGAAGTAAATATTCCAGAATTCTAATCAAGAACAGATGCCAACATGAGTAACGTAGAAGTAAATATCTTCGGAGTAGCAACTCAGATCACTTAATAAAAGCAAGTCTTCTGGTCGAGACTGTATACCAATTAGGTTCCTTTCGGAGTATGCTGATGAATTAGCTCCATACTTAACAATCATATACAACCGTTCGCTCGACGAAAGATACGCACCCAAAGACTGGAAAGTTGCACAGGTCACACCAATATTCAAGAAAGGTAGTAGGATGGTGGTGGTGGTTAGTGTTTAACGTCCCGTCGACAACGAGGTCATTAGAGACGGAGCGCAAGCTCGGGTTAGGGAAGGATTGGGAAGGAAATTGGCCGTGCCCTTTCATAGGAACCATCCCAGCATTTGCCTGAAGCGATTTAGGAAAATCACGGAAAACCTAAATCAGGATGGCTGGAGACGGGATTGAACCGTCGTCCTCCCGAATGCGAGTCCAGTGTGCTAACCACTGCGCCACCTCGCTCGGTGAAAGGTAGTAGGAGTAATCCACTAAATTACAGGCCCATATCGTTAACGTCGATATGCAGCATGATTTTAGAACATATATTGTGTTCGAACGTAATGAATTACCTTGAAGAAAACGGTTAATTGACACACAGTTAACATGGGTTTAGAAAATATCGTTCTTGTGAAACACAACTAGCTCTTTATTCACATGAAGTGTTGAGTGCTATTGACAGGGGATTTCAGATCGATTCCGCATTTCTGGATTTCCGGAAGGCTTTTGGCACTGTGCCACACAAGCGACTCGTAGTGAAACTGCGTGCTTATGGAACATCGTCACAGTTATGTGACTGGATCTATGATTTCCTGTCAGAGAGGTCACAGTTCGTTGTAATTAACGGAAAGTCATCGAGTAAAACAGAAGTGATTTCTGGCGTTCCCCAAGGTAGTGTTATAGGCCCTTTGCTGTTCCTTATCTATATAAACGATTTGGGAGACAATCTGAGCACCCGTCTTCGGTTGTTTGCAGATGACGCTGTCGTTTCTCGACTAATGAAGTCATCAGACAATCAAAACAAACTGCATAACGATTTAGAAGAAATATCATAATGGTGCGAAAAGTGGCAGTTGACATTAAATATCGAAAAGTGTGATCTCATCCACATGAGTGCTAAAAGGAACGCGTTAAAATTCTGTCACACGATAAAGCAGTAAATTCAACTAAATACCTAGGTATTTGCGTGGAAATGTCAGATCCCTTAATCGGGCAGGTAGGTTAGAAAATTTAAAAAGGGAAATGGATAGCTTAAACTTAGATACAGTGGGAATTAGTGAAGTTCGGTGGCAGGAGGAACAAGACTTTTGGTCAGGTGACTACAGGGTTATAAACACAAAATCAAATAGGGGTAATGCAGGAGTAGGTTTAATAATGAATAGGAAAATAGGAATGCGGGTAAGCTAATACAAACAGCATAGTGAACGCATTATTGTGGCCAAGATAGATACGAAGCCCACACCTACTACAGTAGTACAAGTTTATATGCCAACTAGCTCTGCAGAGGACGAAGAAATTGATGAAATGTATGATCAAATCAAAGAAATTATTCAGATAGTGAAGGGTGACGAAAATTTAATAGTCATGGGTGACTGAAATTCGGTAGCACGAAAAGGGAGAGAAGGAAACATAGTAGGTGAATATGGACTGGGGCAAAGAAATGAAATAGGAAGCCGCCTGGTAGAATTTTGCACAGAGCACATCTTAATCATAGGTAACACTTGGTTCAAGAATCATAAAAGAAGGCTGTATACATGAAAGAAGTCTGGAGATACTGACAGGTTTCAGATAGATTATATAATGGTAAGACAGAGATTTAGGAACCAGGTTTTAAATTGTAAGACATTTCCAGGGGCAGATGTGGACTCTGACCGCAATCTATTGGTTATAAACTGTAGGTTAAAACTAAAGAAACTGGTGGGTATTTGAGGAGATGGAACACGGTTAAACTGACAGAACCAGAGGTTGTACAGAGTTTCAGGGAGAGCATTAGGGAACGATTGGCAAACATAGGGGGAAAGAAAAACATTAGACGAAGAATGGGTAGCTTTGTGAGATAAAATAGTGAAGGCAGCAGAGGATCAAGTAGGTAAAAAGACGAGGGCTAGTAGAAATCCTTGGGTAACAGAAGAAATATTGAATTTAATTGATGAAAGGAGAAAATGCAAAAATGCAGTAAATGAAGCAGGCAAAAGGGAATACAAACGCCTCAAAAATGAGATCGACAGGAAGTGCAAAATGGCTAAGCAGGGATGGCTAGAGGACAAATGTAAGGATGTAGAGGCTTATCTCACTAGGGGTAAGATAGATACTGCCTACAGGAAAATTAGAGAGACCTTTGCAGATAAGAGAACCACTTGTATGAACATCAAGAGCTCAGATGGAAACCCAGTTCTAAGCAAAGAAGGGAAAGCAGAGAGGTGGAAGGAGTACATAGAGGGTGTATACATGGGCGATGTACTTGAGGACAATATTATGGAAATGGAAGAGAATGTAGATGAAGATGAATTGGGAGATACGATACTGCGTGAAGATTTTGACAGAGCACTGAAAGACCTGAGTCGAAACAAGGCCCCCAGAGTAGACAACATTCCATTGGAACTACTGAAGGCCTTGGGAGAGCCAGTCCTGACAAAACTCTACCAGCTGGTGAGCAAGATGTATGAGACAGGCGAAATACCCTCAGACTTCAAGAAGAATATAATAATTCCAATCCCAAAGAAAGCAGGTGTTGACAGATCTGAAAATTACCGACCTATCAGTTTAATAAGTCACAGCTGCAAAATACTAACGCGAATTCTTTACAGACGAATGGAAGAACTAGTTGATTCCGTCCTCGGGGAAGATCAGTTTGGATTCCGAAGAAATGTTGGAACACGTGAGGCAATACTGACCCTACAACTTATCTTAGAAGAAAGATTAAGGAAAGGCAAACCTACGTTTCTAGCATTTGTAGACTTAGAGAAAGCTTTTGACAATGTTGACTGGAATACTCTCTTTTAAATTCTGAAGGTGGCAGGGGTAAAATACAGGGAGCGAAAGGCTATTTACAATTTGTACAGGAACCAGATGGCAGTTATAAGAGACGAGGGACATGAAAGGGAAGCAGTGGTTGGGAAGGGAGTGAGACAGGGTGGTAGCCTCTCCCCAATATTATTCAATCTGTATATTGAGCAAGCAGTGAAGGAAACAAAAGAAAAATTCGGAGTAGGTATTAAAATCCACGGAGAAGAAATAAAAACTTTGAGGTTCGCCGATGACATTGTAATTCTGTCAGAGACAGCAAAGGACTTGGAAGAGCAGTTGAACGGAATGGATAGTGTCTTGAAAGGAGGATATAAGATGAACATCAATAAAAGCAAAACGAGGATAATGGAATGTAGTCGAATTAAGTCGGGTGATGATAAGGGTATTAGATTAGGAAATGAGACACTTAAAGTAGTAAAGGAGTTTTGTTGTGTGAGGAGCAAAATAACCGATGATGGTCGAAGTAGAGAGGATATAAAATGTAGACTGGCAATGGCAAGGAAAGCGTTTCTGAAAAAGAGAAATTTGTTAACATCGAGTATGGATTTAAGTGTCAGTAAGACATTTCTGAAAGTATTTGTATGGAGTGTAGCCATATATGGAAGTGAAACATGGACGATAAATAGTTTGGACAAGATGAGAATAGAAGCTTTCGAAATATGGTGCTACAGAAGAATGCTGAAGATTAGATGGGTAGATCACATAACTAATGAGGAAGTATTGAATAGGATTGGGGAGAAGAGAAGTTTGTGGCACAACTTGACCAGAAGAAGGGATCGGTTGGTAGGACATGTTCTGAGGCATCAAGGGATCACCAATTTAGTATTGGAGGGCAGCGTGGAGGGTAAAAATCGTAGAGGGAGACCAAGAGATGACTACACTACGCAGATTCAGAAGGATGTCGGTTGCAGTGGGTACTGGGAGATGAAGAGGCTTGCACAGGATAGAGTAGCATGGAGAGCTGCATCAAACCAGTCTCAGGACTGAAGACCACAACAACAACAACCTAGGTATTACAATTACGAACAATTTAAATTGGAAGGAACACTGAAAATGTCGTGGGGAAGGCTCACCAAAGACTGCGTTTTATTGGCAGGACACTTAGAAAATGTAACAGACCTACTAAGGAGATTGCCTACATTACGCTTGTCCGTCCTCTTTTATAATAATGTTGCGCGGTGTGGGGTTCTTACCAGATACGACTGACTTAAGTACATCGAAAAAGTTCAAAGAGAGGCAGCACGTTTTGTATTATCGTGAAATATGGGAGACATTGTCACGGAAATGATACAGGATTTGGGATGGACATCATTAAAAGAAAGGCGTTCTTCGTTGTGACGGAATCTTCTCACGAAATTGCAATCACCAACTTTCTCCGAATGCGAAAATATTTTGTTGACACCGACTTACATAGGGAGGAACGATCACCAAGATAAAATAAGGGAAATCAGAGGTCGTACGGAAAGATATAGGTGTTCATTCTTCCCGCGCGCTGTACGAGATTGGAATAATAGAGAATTGTGTAGATGATTCGATGAACCCTCCGCCAGGCACTTTTGTGATTTACAGAGTATGCGTGTAGATGTGGATGTAGCATGCTTTAGAAGACGGTCACATGATGAAACTTGACGAAACTTCTGTTGTGGCTCGCACTAAGTGCTGCTGGGACTGTATAATTAAAGAAACTATTGGAATAAAAATCACAGATAACAGCCTTAAGGGTAGTGACAGCGGCTTGTAGCTCAGCACGGCGGAGAATTCAGCGATCGCGCGACTGAAGCGCCTATCAAACGCGGAGTCAACGTATGCCATTATAGGGCATGTCGCTAGCGGCAGTGACGCCACAGCCGGCAGCTTCTGTATTTAAGGGCGTACCAGCAGCTCACTGGCAGTCATACCACTGAGCAATGGCCAATAATTGCTTGGCGGAAAGCTCGCGTAATTTTAATCATTTGACGCTATTAGAAGCCCGAGAACTTTTCATACAGAGCCACCACCATGAGACTCTGCATTCCTTGAAGTATGATGATTTTGTGCGTGTCCTTATCCATTTTGACTTTGCACTGCCATCCTGTTTTGTTTACCAGTTCGGGACAGTGTAGTGAGTGTCTGCAATGCTCGTTTTCCAATCTGCTGGCCGGATCTGAGAGATGTTTGAAAATTGTCGGAATGCTACAGGGCATTGATTATTTTCGCGCTTCAAAGCAAGATTGACGACTCTTATTTAAACAGACAGTATAAATGTAACTGTGCAGAGAAGCAATGAGGTTCCACCACTAAAGGTGTCTGATCAAATGTAATGGCCACTGTCCTCACAATGGCCACTCTACCCCACCTACTGTACTGAAATTGTTGTAAATAATCAGCGCCCCTCAAATGTCTCTTGCTATGAGGCGATACAAAAACACTTGTCTAGAGTGGGAGATATTACAGATAGAGAATTACCAATAGTTATCGACAGCAGGAAGGTGGAACAGTAGACGAAAACGGCTCAGATTAGGCGCCCGTGAGTCGGGTGTGCGAGCCCCGCCAGAAATGGAGCGTGGCGCAACTGGTCCTCGTGTACCAGCGGCGTCACCAGCAGAAATAAAGTCCACCCACAGAAGGCGTCTTTAAGGATTGTCAGCCCGCAGTCAGCTCCTCCCGCCACATTCTTTCATAGTCTATGTAGATCATGAAGACTGCCATCACAACTAGAGAATACTACTGCTCTGAGGAGCGTTCCAACTCGTTAACAGGTTGCTGAGGTCTCCCAGCGTTCCCAGTTTCGCTGTTTCCATCTTAGTGCCGATAAGGCGCAGTTTGTCGTCACGTACACCCTGCAAAAATCCATGTCCTCTTCCTTTTCCTTTTTTATACACTAGTTTCCAAAAATAAAGTAGGTGAGCAAGTAGTGTGTGAAATATGAAGAACTTTAGTCTAAAGGTGTAGAACGCGTAACATAAAAGAAGAATGCACAGCTCCAGAAAATGAATTTTTCCGAAGGACACAATCCTATTCGTGGTGGAAACCATTTGCAAGTACGATAGCGAGCAAAAACACGCCTCGTAAGAGTATGACAAATATATTAACGGGTCTCACGTTTGTAAACTCGCTATTACAACTTGCGTATAATTTGCTGTTGAAGATACTCGCGTCTCTGGGACAGACATTGCATGATTGAGCGCTGTTGTCTTTTAGCATGAACATGTCAGCTACATTGCTGACGTAACGCCAAACATAAGCATCAAGCATTCCATCTCTACAGCTCGCAGTTCCGCATGAAGACGACGTCTGTCGGCTGACCTTAAGATACAGCACTCCACACAAAGACAGTGTCCTGTTCAGAGACATTACCTTCGTGGGTGTCTGATGAATAACAACAGATACCAGTCTCACGCCAAAAGGGATCAGCTGTCGCTTTGGAACTTACACACTACGACTCATCAGTGAAGAGACCAGTCTTCCATTTTTCACTGTGGCACTTCATCAATTCTTTATATATGTGTTTTGGAATGTTTCACTTTCAGTGCAAAACATGGCCTGCAAACAATTCCACACACAGTAACACAACTAAAGACACTTTTATCATATACGTAGCTATTGGTACTACATGCTCGTAAGATACTATTTGTTAAAATGGCTAAGCAACCAGAGCAGCCTGCTGACGATCCATCCGGGCTTCTTATAGATAGTTCTATCTACGGACGATTTACATTTTTAGAATAAGTAGCGACGCACATAAACTTCCCTCCTGACTCAGTCTATCTGTTAGTGAAAACAGTACCAAATTGTTACAACAGTTCCTGAGATTAGCCTTCACATATAAACATAAAAACGTGACGGAGCACATTAATTTGTGATATGTATACACTCTGGTCAACATCCCTGCTCTCTGGTGCTGCAGCGGCTTTTCAGCGATTTTTCCGCTACATAAGACCTCTTCTCTGGCTGACCAGCTAGTAGCTCCCGTCATTACCACAAGATATCACTCTAAATGCCAATTAAACATGGAACAGATGTGTGTCACACAGTCATAATTACTTCACCGTAATGTATTGTATACACAAACTTGCCTCTTGAATCGATGTATCTATTAGTGAAAACCGTATCAAAAACCCTACCGCAACTGGACGTCCACTGAGTGGCGACGGGTGACATTTTCAGGCGAACCACGTTTTAAGCCTCACCGGCGTGATAAGGCTAAAATCAAGCTCCCAGCAACCACCATCGGAAGGATCCAGGCAGCAAGAGGGAGCGCCATGGTCCGGGGAATTCTTTCTTGGCATTCTTTGGGTGGTCTCGTTGTTCTGAAGGCACAATGAATCACCACTAGGATTCCCGTTTCATTCGATACTGAGATGCTATTCCATTAGAGTTGGAGAGCCTCTGCAATGCTGCCCGATTTTAGGGGAAACGCCGAGTGGGCTGAGATTTGAACGGGAATTTCGATTGAGGAGGGAGGCGTGCTAGGATATTCTGTGCAGCTGAGCAAAGCATCTGTGCCAGGGGGACGTAAGCATAGTGTGCAGGAGACCCACAGTCGAATACTCCTGGCCTTGGTACAAATTTTCATTCCTCGCTACAGACTGCAAATATACGTCATAGATGTTAGAACCGTATAGTTTCATTTGATTAAAACTATTTGGTGTGATACCTTGTAATATGTAAATCAAAATGTGTAAGCAGCAAACTTCCAACAGTGACCATGGTTTGGTAAAACTTCAGTTCCCTTAGAGTGGTCATTATACCCCACCTTCCCCTATGTGTCTAAAATGATGCAGGATGGCTTATAAATGTCACGATAATTGCAGATCTCTGCTATTTCTATATCAGAAAATACATTTGCTGTATTCATTGAGAACAAACGGTTGAAACAATGAAGTGGGAACTGATAAATAAATTGTATACATTAGCTTAAGGGATGTGGAGTGCATACAGAATAGGATAAAATGATTGTAGCAAAACATGCCATTGCATTGGTGCCCAATGGTGATATATGAAAGTGGCGACACAAAAATGCACATAAAATATTGAACACGATCTCCGGATTAAGCCTTCCAGTTCAAAACAAAGAATTCATCGCAGACTTTGGTAGAAAATCCAAGGCCAGTAACGTGTCAGCAGAGGCGAAGATAACGACAGGAATGCATTTTGATAATCTGTCATCGTACAGTTGTTTGTGGGCCATAGTTCTTAGTTAGGAGCCAATATCAGTTTTAGTCCTAGACTGCTGCGGACGATTCAGTGTTTCTCGAGGAAGTTACTGCCACACAGCTTGATTTTAATTACATCTTTTGGCGTGGATGTAAACGGTCATGTCCAAAGTGTTAAACAGTCAGCACTTTGTTGTAAGCAAGATAAACTCTTCGTAAGTTCCTCTCCCTGTGTGACTGGTTCCGTGTAGAGCTGCCATGTGTTGTTTGGGTTCCATACGTAAACATAACAGACAGCTCTTTTTTTGACGCGCCTACGAGGATGCACACTGGTCGATTCTGGACATGTACTGTGGAGCACCGAGGTACAAATCGGCATCAGCCATTCCGATTTAAAATTTCCATAACTGCCCTAAATCATTTCAATATTACTACGACGTTTGCTTATGGAGGACAAGGTCGCTTCCATGTAACTATTGGCTTGTTGCTAATAATCTCGATGGTGACGAGGCTTTAAACGTGAGCCTCCAGTTTTTCGTGACATGAAGAGAACAGCCTGCCATATTTGAATCGTGTGAAAAGCAAAAAAAAAAAAAAAAAAATATGAAACTGACGGACTATTAGGATTGATCATAATATGCGAAACATTGTGTGATATTTAACTAAGATGCTGTAAATGTTCTAAAGTATCGTTACTTGCGTCAAGTGCCGAAAGCCGTCCAAGGAGCACGAAACCTGCCCTGGCTAGAGCGCTTATATAGATGGCACTTGTCAATGTTATATCGTCCCTGATTGGCTTGGGGCACAGTTCACTATGTTTTTATCTGTGCTGTGTTTCTTTAGGCTATTAAACTTGCCACAATTTACAGACTGTTTTAAAGCTCCAAATGCACATTATGTGATTTATTATTCTTATACGCAAATATGGTATGTCTCCCCTCACTAAATCATGTATTCTGTAATTCCACTCTGCGTAATTTAACATCGATAAACACGAGTGCTGTCAGTTGCACCTTTGTAGAGAGTTTGCTAATCAAATTTTCACAGCTGTTTTTTGTTTGCTAGACTGTAACTGAAGGTGGATTACCAATTATAGCCGGTATGTCTTACATAATTGTAAACGATTTAAACTCATGTGCTGTTCTTCCACTCTTAGATGTAAAAGCTGGAGTGAAAATTGCTTCCTAATGCCAGTATTTTCAGCAAATAAAAGGGGAAACAGTGGGCAATTATAATTAATATGGAAGACGGAAATCGTAGTGCCTCCATTACAGCAAGAAAGTTATTAACCTCAATGATACATCGATCATTCATTGTGTGGAGACGGGGAGAAGATGTTCGAAGCTTAATCGTACTAAGTTAAACGATGAACATTCAAGCAGTGAAAGCTAAATGCTCTTCAGTCTCTCTGAAATAAAGGTTTTTTTTATAGGATTATTCTAGTTATTTCTAAAACATCATATTATGTGACTAATCATTCACTAATTTTGCCGTTCGTCGGACATTTACACTGTTTCGCGGCAAGCCGTTTATCCTGCATTTAAATACATACCCATACAGTAATGGCGTTTTCTTCAATATCGTATCAAATAATATCTTAGAAGTGCTGCGTAGGTGACACTTCCCAAATCCGTCTCCTGTTATAGCCTGTAGGTGGCTGCATTTCTTACTGCGACGCGCGCAGCCTGGCAACCTGGAGGCCGCTGGACGATTTGCCACTTATCTAAATTCCGCAGGTTCTCTGCCTCGATGTGTCAGGACTGAATTGCATTTTACTTGGCTGAGTCATTCCTGGCATTCTCCTTCTCCGAACCTACACACTATTGACGATAGCGTCACCTGTGATGTAAATTGGGGCTGAAGATTTTCAGCTAATTAGTGAGCCAGTTAGATTGCCTGAAATGGACCTATCGAGTATTTTTGGAATGTGTCTGACAATTTATTTGTACCCAGAATCCTCCACACCACAGGTTACAAATATACAGGGTGGTCATAAACCGTCTGAAAATCTTGTAAGGGCGCTGCAGGGTAAGTTGTTCTGAGAAATAAGTGCTAAGAAAATATTCCATACGTTGCACCATTTCCAAATTAATTAACATTGAAGTTACGTAGAACTGAACTAGAGAGCGATACAAAAACTGGTCACGGGCCGGCCGGTGTAAGGATCGAACACGAGCGAAAGGCTGACCAGACTGGAGCGCTGTCATCTACGCTGTGAGAAAGACTGTCACTAATTGTGCCTGGCGGCTGGGTTGGCCAACTTCAATGCTGATTAACTCGGGAACGACGCAAAGTATCGAATTTTTTGCTAACAAATATTTCTCAATACAGTGTACTCGGCAACAGTCTTACAAGCTTTCACCCTTTCTGATGTTTTTATTGCTCATGAAAACCACGCATTGCATGTTGTACCACCATACAGTGAGACCTTCAGAAGTGGTGGTCCAGATTGCTGTACACACAAGTACCTCTAATACCTAGTAGCACGTCCTCTTGCACTGATGCATGCCTATATTCGCCGTGGCATACTATCCACAAGTTCATCAAGACACTGTTGGTCCATATTGTCCCACTCCTCAACGGCGATTCGCGTAGATTCCTCGAGTGGTTAGTGGGTCACGTCGTCCATAAACAGCCCTTTTCAATCCATCCTAGGCATGCTCGATAGGGTTCATGTCTGGAGAACATGCTGGCCACTGTAGTCGAGCCATGTCGTTATCGTGAAGGAAGTCATTCACAATATGCGCACGAGGGGGGGGGGGGGGGGAGGGGGGGGGGGCGCAAATTGTCGTCCATGAAGACGAATGCCTAGCCAATATGATGCCGATATGGTTGCACTATCGGTCGGAGGATGGCATTCACGTATCGTACAGCCGTTAAGGCGCCTTAAATGATCACCAGCGGCGTACGGCGGCCCCACATAATGCCACCCCAAAACAGCAGGGGACCTCCACCTTGCTGCACTCGCTGGACGGTGTGTCTAAGGCGTTCATCCTGACCGGGTTGCCTCAAATACGTCTCCGACAATTGTCTGGTTGAAGGCATATGCGACACTCATCGGTGAAGAGAACATGAGGCCAATCCTGAGCGGTCCATTCAGCATGTTGTTGGGCCCATCTATACCGCGGTGCATGGTGTCATGGTTGCAAAGATGTACCTCGCCATGGACGTTAGGAGTGAAGTTGCGTATCATGCAGCCTATTGCGCACAGTTTGAGCCGTAACACGACGTTTTTTGGCTGCACGAAAAGCATTATTCAACAAGATGGCGTTGCTGCCAGGGTTCCTGCGAGCCATAATCCGTAGGTAGCGCTCATCCACTGCAGTAGTAGCCCTTGGGCGGCCTGAGCGAGGCTTGTCATCGACAGTCCCTGTCTCTCTGTATCTCCTCCATGTCCGAACAACATCGCTTTGGTTCACTCCGAGTCGCCTGGACACTTCCCTTATTGAGAGCCCTTCCTGCCACAAAGCAACAGTGCGAACGTGATCGGACCGCGGTATTGACCATGTAGGCTTGGCTGAACTACAGACAGCATGAGCCGTGTACCTCCTTCCTAGTGGAATGATTGCAACTAATAGTAAGTTAGTGTTGCCCTTATAGAAGATTTATCACAACCTTATTGACTCCCTAACAGATGCTACACGCATTTTTGCGGCTGACTTAGCCCCTCTGTTAACTATCATCTATCGTAGATTCGAACAAAGAACATAACTTGAGGTCATACCCGTTTACAAGAAGTTTAGCAGAAGTGGTCCACAAAACTACCGCCCAATATAGTTGACAGTCATTTGTTGTAGAATGTTAGTCATTTGTTGTAGGATGTTAGAATGTATTCTGAACTCAAGCATAATGAGGTATCTAAAACAGAACGACCTGTTCCATTCCAACCAGTATTTATTTCGCAACCCTAGATCATATGGAAAACAAATCGCTTTTTTCTCTCATGACATACTGAAAGTCATGGATCCAATCAGTACGTAGATGCAGTATTTCATGATTTCCGCTTATTATCAAAAGTACGATGATTTGGGGTTCAAGCGAAATTTGTGACTGGATTGAGGATTTCTTGTTAGGGAGGACGCAGCAAATTATCTTGGATGGAGACTCATCGAGTTATGTAGAAGTAACTTCGAGTGTATCTCATGGTAGTGTATGGGGTTCCTTGCTGTTCATAATGTAAATTAATGACTTTGCGAACGTTATTAATGGTAGACTTTTCGCAGATGCAGCCGGTATCTACAACGAAGTACACCCTGAACGAAGCTGCACAAATATTCATTCAGGCCTTGATAACATTTCAAAGTGCTGTAAAGATTGGCAGCTTGCTTTAAATGTTCTGAATTGTAAAATTCTGCACTTCACAACACGAAATAATATCAATGAGTCACAGTCGGAACCGGTATACTCAAACAATTACGTGGATGTAAGGGGCCTGAAATGGAACGATCAAGTAGGCTCAGTCGTGGGTAAAGCAAGTAGTAGACTTGGACTTACTGGTAGAATACTACGAAAATGCAATCAGTCAACGAAAAACATTGCTTACAAATCACTCGTGCAATCCATCCTACAATATTGCTAAAGTGTGTGGTCGCGTGCCAGATACGACTACCAGGGGATATTGAACGTATAAAGAGGAGGGCAGCAAATTTGAGGTAGTCTCCCGACTTGATAGAACACAAGTGTCGCGTATCAAACTGTTCATCTCAACTTGCTCTACATTACTGTGGTACATTGTAAACCTCAAACTGGCCTACAAAAACTACGTAAGCTACAGTGCATGCCCACCGAGCGAGTTTTTCAACATTCTCTCGCTCTCTTCGCACAAACCATTAGTTCTTATCTCGCTCACGTTGGACACGACCTTACTTCTGTAGGCCATATTCACGATAAACATTATGATGTGAAACGTGCCAGTTTAACCGAAGTTAGATTCATGTATCAGGCTATGAAGCCAATAGCTAGCTGAAAGTGGTTAAATATGTGGAGTTGGGCAAATTTTATTGACTCCAGTAAAATGTGTTTTTGAGCTGCCACCTTGATTTGTCTTTGCGGAGATTACGGCGGGAGTTTAAGAAGGCAGTTGGTGTGCTACCGGTGCTATAACAGCCGACAGTGTTAATGGGGGGGGGGGGGGGGGGGGCAAAAGACGAAACCGGAAGCACAACGCGATGCGGATGGGATGAACAAACAGTAGAAACAAAAACACTCTTCGTGTGTGTCCAACCGATTACAGTCCCATCCTAGGAAGTGCCCGGTCGGCGCCGCTGAAGACAACTTTACCTTAAAAGATGAGCTTCTGTTGGAGACGTCGAGGTTTCCAGTGACACAGCTGTATCAGGTCTGCTGTAAACATGTGTTCGCTAGCTTCCTGTCCGAAGTCATAACCTAGCGCTCTTGTTGTGTTGGGAATGCTGAGCAAAGATGGTCAAGCAGGGGGAGGGGGAGGGAGGGGGTGGGGGGGGGGGCGAGCATTCCAGGAAAGGCGAAGTCAACCCTTCCACCACCAAACGACAATATTATTTGTACAAAAAAAGCAAGGAAATCTTCCTGGCGGCAACGCTCGAAAGGAAACGAGCACACTTGAACAGTTCGTCATGCTCTCGGAAAGCCGTCAGGGGAGATTAGCTTCCTGCTCCCGCCTCAGGGGAAGGCGGAGACGAGATATTCTGGCCTATAATCCTCCCCCCCCCCTCCCCCCTTAGAAAAGAGAAGCAGATACTTTTGTCGACGTTCATCATAGAAGCGCCGAACCTATGACAGTCGATTTCCGCCGATCACTGATGTACAGTTGCCAGTGATCAAAGCCAGGAAATGCGTGATTACTGAACTGCAGTCTTTGTTCTTTGGGATTTCCCTTTTCCGCAGATATCCTCGATTATCCTATTCCATCATAGATATTCCTACCACAGGACATGCGCCCACCACGCTTTACAGCGTTAACCATAGATGTTGATAGCTCGCAACCCTTAAAGGTGGCGCGCGGACCTTACGGTCACAGCGGTTTTAAGGAAGCTAGCGACCGTTGTGAAGACTGTTTCGCAGGTGTAGCTGGGTCGAGAATTGATCTGCGTCTGCCGATAAACGTTTCCTCGCTAGTCAGAGTTCCCGCCGGAGACACCCGTGACATTTAGCTCGACGCCACGATGTTATCGAGGGCTAGACGAACGAATGTTTCAACTTCCGAAGGAGCTAGACTATTCTCCTGTTTGGGAACAGCATATCTGATCCCAAGGAAGGACTCTGGGAAAGAACTTCTCAGTTTAAGATCTTCATACCGCATGCGGCTTATGATTAAGAATATCTCAAAGTTTTGCGACAATAGGCGGAGGTATAATATAACTCCTCGATCAACCTGCCTCCGTTACAGTGCAAGGTTTAGTGACTCTGCGCAGCTGATTTCGTTGTCCTGTCACTTGGGTACCCATCATGTGCAACAGTTTCCTTTCCGCCATACCAGCATGTGACGTAATGTGCTTTGTAATTAGGGAAGAAAAAATTCTTTGGCTTCTCATGACACACTATCTAACAGAAATCCTCCACCCACAGCGAACTCTGCCTTTTCAAAGTCAGTTGGGTCAAACAATTTGTAAAACACAGATATTTCTGTTTCCCACATTCCTACGTCGTCAGACACAGAGGATAGTAGACAGAATAGTGCTGAAGCTCTTCATTTGAATTTTTGTCGAAGGCAAGGCTGCGAAAAATCGTTTCAGCGTTGATAGCAATGACGTTGTCGTGCATTGTGATTTCGAATGTAGTACACCTGAGAGGTAGGACTCGATTTCTTCTTCGAAATTTCACACTGTCAAAGTTACTATCAATAATCTTTAATGAGCCACCACAGAAATGCTGAACTTGGTCAATGTTGTCTGGTGCTGTATGCAGCGAAGTAATCTATTTGGCCCCAGTGCTATCTCTTAATCCTCTACCATACACATCACTGTAAGAATTAAAGTTTGTTCGGCTGTCACACCTTCGGGTTGTAAACTTACTTGCTAGAAGCTTCTCGAGTAAGTTTCGTTTCCAATTCGGTCATGTCCTGTTGTATTGTATTACCTAAACGCAATTCATAAAATCATATTAACTCAGTTTTTGTTTAATGGACGAAATTTCCTTATTCCTGATACAACAATAGTAAACCTATCATATTTCTTTTCGCTAATATCCTTGTAGTCAGTTTTTTTGGTCGTCTACATGATATTATTCTGCAAATATCAGTTTTCAAAAGTATTATCTCGATAACGTCTTTGTTTGGGACTCTGTACTAGTGAAAAAATAAAAAAGTGAATATTGTAAAAATTCACTGAATGAAAAGTAGAAAGTCGTTCATTAATTATGTGATTCACACGTGATTGAATAATGTCGATAATAGTGTACCACCTAGATTTTTGTCACACTTTCTTTGACTTTTGAAAACACAATTTGATGCCCTACAATTTTTCTTCTACAAAATTTCACGTGAAATTGACCAATTCTTAGATGCTTCGCGTTGTATAGCGATGACACCAGTGTTTTTTTCCGAGAAGTTTAGATGTTTACCATTTTCCGACTTAGCTTTTCTATAGGAAAATTTAATCAAATACCAAAGCGTCGGCACTCAATCTACGCAGAACTTAAATCCCAACTTTCCTATTTTAAAGAATATGTCGTCATTTGACTGTATATTACAGAATTTATCTTCTGTGCTGTCTATATTTCGGCTTTTATGCCGTTATCGAGTACAAAGCTAAAAATTCTTGCCCATTAACAAGTCATATCTGGTAAAGTCTATCCAAAGCAGGTGACCTCCTTTGGACAGGCCTTATCAGATATGATGTGCTAATGGTCTAAGAATTTTTATCATTGGACTCAATAATGGCGTAAAAACCGTAGGGTAGCTAGTACAGAAGATAAGTACTGTAATATACAGTCAAATGGTGGTTTATTCTTTCAAAAAATATTGAATGACTTTGGCTGAGCACATTGGAAAACTTTGATAAGCTTCGCTTTTTCAATTAAACACAAGAAGAACAAAATTTTAGTGGTTTTTTTTTCCATGACTGCTGAAGCAGCAAACTCAAATTATTCAAATCAGAGACCTACTTGGTTGATTAAAATGGTTTCCAGAACTCCACTAATTTTTAGAAGGCAAACCCCATTTTGGAGCTAAATTTACTGACCCGTTTAGCTGAATCGGCCCTATTGCAACGGAAAACACAAAACGCTTTTTGCAATTCTTCAGACTTTTGCCGCGATCAGTCTTGATGTGTCAGGTGTTTGCCACGTATCAGCGTCGTCCATGTACAATATTTCGTCTATGTGACTCGATGTCTTCATGAGGCTCTACCTGAGTCTGCTAGACGAGTGGAACGGGACCATTATTAATACCTACTGCCTTCGCTGTCCATGGTCAGTTCTTTTTGCCACTGTCTTATTAAGTACGGAACGCTCGACTTGGCTGCATGCGCTATGGAGACCCCTGTCGGCAACCACATGAACCAGCAACTCACAAGTAGAACCAAAGTAAACTTTTAGGTTCGATGCATAGAAATTCATCCAAAGTTTGTATATTCACCCGTGTAGAAGATATACTCTAGTAGTAGTAGTAGTAGTAGTAGTAGTAGTAGTAGTAGTAGTAGTAGCTTTGTTCATCCATAGATCTCTTTTTACAGTGATATAGGACATTTCAAAGTATTTACAAGTTTAGACCAATTTCAAATAAGCCAATTCGTAAAAACATACATTTACAGACTTCTAGTTAGGTGTGGTTGATCATGACGCTGGAACAGCTCAACAAAGTGTACCGTGGTGCCATGAGTCATGGAAGCTATCTCGTCCAAGTCACTACCTATGTCATATGCCCCATCCCTGTCCAAACTGCTTCCCACACCACCCACTATCACTACATGGTCCTCTTCACATTCACATGGCTTAACCCTGCATTTAGTCTGGTACGCTGCCCTTAAACTTCCTTGTAACTGAGGGTCTACACCTCGCCCATGGCTACGACCTAGCAACAGCACTTTCGTCTTCCTAACACTTCGAACATTCCTAAGCTTCTTGGCCTCGGTTGAAGTGTGGTGCACATTTCCTGCTCGTTTCCTACCTGAGGCTCTTCCCCACTTAACTCTAGCAGTGGTAGATATCTGTTTCTGGTGTTGATGATAAAACTGTCAGATCGCGTTCTCTTTCTTCCTATCCTCCTACTAGCTGCCAGTTTCCATCCCCGCCTCCTCCCCCCTATCTCCCTTGATTCTTATCAGCCCCCTCCTTGGTTTCTCCACTGCCCGAAGGGCACAGATTTTCCTTTCCTGCTCCCCATTCAAAATGTGTCTACTGCATACTCTGCAGTGCCTGGAGAGAGCCTCTTCTGTTCTTCCAACATTCTCCCCTCTGCATCCCCCCTCCCTCCCCCCCCCCCCCCCCCCAGTGAAAATATTTCCTAAAAGATAGGCAACAAACCCCTCTACTCACTGCCTTATAACATCTCACACATTTATTACTCATGGTCAATTTCAAAAGAATGATTAAGGCTAAGGAATGTTTTTAATTTGCCAAGGGCGCGAGATTGGCTGTATATAAACAAAAAACGACACAAAGATCTTATGTACGGTGGTTGTTGTTCTTGTTTTTGTACTGATTTAGAGACACAATAACAAAAGAATGAATTAGTAATTACTTTGCTTTTAGAGAATTTACGTTATAAAGCGTGTTTGGTCAGGTTTTTAAACGTTTATAGCTCGGAAAATTTAGGCCTGGATCGCGTCTATCTAACGTTTAAACAATACGAAATGTGTTAAATACGATTTAGAAACGTTTAATTATACTTTTATTGCGACAATAGACACCTATGAAACTAGTAGCTATCTTTTTAACCGAATTTTGCACTATCAACAAACACACAAAAATACTTTTCAAGGTTTGTCACGCAAAATTACGGGTCATGTCGCGATTACCGGGACTTCAGATAGCACAGTCTTTCCGAGAACAAGCTCTGCTGGGACGCCAATATTCAGTTGTGTGACAAGAACTGACGCTACAGCAAGTATACGAAACAAAGAAAATTTAAGTTTGATACTATTTCCTCTTCAATAAGTTCTTTTAGCGGACGAAGAAAATACATGTGATCTCACTCGGCGGCCATCTTGGAAATCTTGTGAATCTTTCTGAAACACTCTCTACATTGTGTACCAGGAGGAATGATCAGTACTCAGGGACACAACAGGAACGGTCATTTGAATTGTACTGTCACGATCAATCCAGTGATTAGGTTAAGTACGGTTGAGATGTTCCCTCGCACATCTGGTGAAATGTGAAGATGCTCCGACATACTGGAAATACATTGCAGTCCGCATGACCCAAGGAACTTCCCCATTGTGTTCAGCAAATGAATTTTCCATAAAATGCCAGTAATTTACAAGGACATACGCCGAAAAACAGATGTTCATTAAATGTGTTCTGCCTCGAAACCATTCAGAATAAGGCATTTGTCAATATGAGGTTTCTTACTTCAAATGAGCGTTCCTGACATAATCAAGAATATTGTTATTTCCTCCTGCAACGTCCTGTGTATCCATGGGGACACTGAGGCTAAATTAGACGCAGGTATCATCACACATGCGAAGAATAATAAGAGACGAATTGAGACTTTTAACTGACTGTGGGCTTTCAGAAGAATGACGCATCATTCGTCTGAAGTGACGTAGTGCCACTCAACGGAAGCAGCAAGTGTTGTAGAATGGACTAGATCCCGTCCGACCATCTCACTCTCATGCTCAGCGACGAAAACATTTGCGGTTAGTGCGTCTTCACCAGAAGAGGCAGCAGCTGTGCCCAGAGTGGAACACTTCCTAACCACTGTTAGCAGACGTGGTGTGCGTCGTACTCGCCTTTTCAAAAAACACAAAGGCCGCGTCGAGCGGAATGTTTGTAATGTTTGAGCTAAAGATGGAGGCACAGATGGATGATGGTGCGTTCGGTTCCCGTACATTTCACTTTTTCAAAGGTTTCCCATCTTCTTCTGCGCGGCACCTCCTCCTACGACAGAGATTCTAGGAACGGCATTGTGTGTTCTTTTACACAGGGTGGTCAGAAGCAGCCTGGAAAGCCTGTAATAAGGGTGTTGCAGGGGGAGCTGTGCTGAGAAATGATTGTTACGAAAAAAAATTCTGTGTGTTGTGCCGTTTACGAGTTATTTAGGATCGAAATTAGTCAATCAGGTTATTGCGCGCGCAAATTAAAGCACTTCCACGTGCTAAAATGCGGTAATGCATAGACATCTATGGGTCAGTGAGTGAAATGCTAATTATCAATTTAATTGTGCCTTTTTCAGAAGTGATAAATTAAAGCTACGTGAGCAGAAGCTGCAGGTGAGCAACAGCTACGTTTGATCGGTTCGAGGAAACCAAACGAAGACAGCGTTTGGTGGCACCGCCTCCGGTAGGCTGCTTCAATTTGCGCGCGCGACCACCTGGTTAGCTAATTTCAATACTGCCTAACTCGGAAACGGAGTAACTTAACGAATATTTTTCTTACCACTTATTTCTCTGCACAACCTCCTCCGCAACACCCTTACAAGCTTTCCAATCCGTTTCTCACCACCCTGTATGAAGAACTCACAACTATTCTCTGTTGCCGGCTGGGGTGGCCGAGCGGTTCTAGACGCTTCAGTCCGGAACCGCTCTGCTGCTACGGTCGCAGATTCGAATCCTGCCTCGGGCATTGATGTGTGAGATGTCTTTAGGTTAGCTAGGTTTAAATAGTTCTAAGTCTAAGGGACTGATGACCTCAGATGTTAAGTCTCATAGTGCTCAGAGCCATTTGAACTTTTTTTTACTTACTTTGCTTCCAGATGTGTATGATTACGTACGAACGCGAGATGCAGAGTCCCCGAAGGAGCTAGTTCTTTTGAAAATACTTATCGTTGAATGTACTGATATTCCTTAGATGTGATACGAGAATCCATGCCACAAAATCACGTGGTTGCTTCAGAATGTAAAGCTTATAGATATATACCGTACCTTCTTTTTAACCAGTATTGGAAACAACAGATTTTTCTTAATTTCAGGATACGTTCGCTAACCAGGAATCTTGAAATGCGAGTTAGTCATATTAAATTTCCTTATTGTTGTCACAGGCAACCGAAAAATGGTCTGCTTCCGACTTTCAGTGACAAATAAGTGTTAAATGGGTTACTACATTCGATTTCCAGTTGTTCTTTCTCCAAAAACCGAAACTTTTGAGAAATTGTTTCCATATTTTTTTTCTTGATGACGAATCAAATTGTTGTGTTCGTGTTTTGCCGGTTAGTGTTTCGAGGCCCTTTTGGATTATATGAGACCTGCGTTTATTTCTGCAGATAGAGGCACCGACTTTTGTCGTCGCATCCCGAAAGAACAAAAGAAAACGAGTGTTTAACATTACGTCATCGAAGGGCTAACAAGAGAACACAGGTCCGGGTTGGGAAAGGATATCAGCTGTGCCCTTTTCACAGGAGCCATACCGACATTTTCCTTAAAGACTTTGCGTAACCACGGTTAACGTAAATGTAGATGTCAATACCAATTGCTGCCGCCCCCCTCCCGCCAAACGCGAGACCCGTGTCAAGTCACTGTGCCACTTCGCTCGATGGACCAGATGGAAGCTGGAGGGGGGCCTTTTCCGTTATCTGCAGTGCCAGAGCGAGTTATTGTTCCTTATTTTATTTTCAGTTGC
Organism: Schistocerca gregaria; assembly: GCF_023897955.1. Lineage (NCBI taxonomy): Eukaryota > Metazoa > Arthropoda > Insecta > Orthoptera > Acrididae > Schistocerca > Schistocerca gregaria. The sequence continues at coordinate 463,827,646 of NC_064920.1, read as the reverse complement.
TATTGTACAGCGTTGCTGCAAGCGGGATCAGTTCTTGAGCATATTGTATACAACAAAATCTAACTGGACTCGTATCCATGATTGCCTGAAGAACATTTTTATATTCAAGCGACTTATCATTTGGTACCCCTTTTTGCATCGAACATTTCCACTCGTGTTAGTTTCTGCTACTATCTGTAATACGCACTGTGTTCGCATACAAACCTTGCATGGCGGTGCCCTTAGCGGCTCTCAGTTTGGCGCCCCAAGTGGTCGCCAATAATTGTGATGCGCCAATAATAGAAATCCTAACAATTGTAGCGCTTCTGGCGCCCTTTTAGCTTGGCACCCCAAGTGGCTGCTTCTGTCTCTTGGGACTTAAATTGGCCCTGATCATATCAGGCCCCAGTGACCTGTTATCTATCGAATGTAAAAGATGTTTTTCATTTCCGCGCTCTCTTATTTTCACATCAGTCATTTTTGCATCCCCACGATGGTCACAAGTAACACCAAGGTTGTTTCTACGGCGAAGATTTCGGTGAGCATGGAAATGAATTACACACAACACGACAGAACATCTACACCTTTACCCTGCAGCCTGCCTTTTGAGGCGTGGATGAGGGTCAAAGTGTATGGTGAATAAACCGATGGCACGATGCCGAATAACCGTAGTGGAAACTGCGGAATTCCAACGTGAACACTGTGCAGAACAAATAAACAGAGGAGACTATAGGCTGGTCTTTGATTCTGGAGCAGACGAATGTTGTCTGCATCCATGGTAACTTGAACCACTGCAGCGCCATCTCCTATGATCCACGTTTGCTACACCATAGGACGGGTGGATTTCAGTGAGTCTGATGAGAAACGTCAAAGAACAAACGTTCTACAACCAATGCTGAGAGGACGCATACAGTGAGAGCAACTTTGTAATCTGAAGAATATTTGCTAGCAGTCTCTCTGGAACCGAAGGGGACCACCTCGGTTACCCTTTTAGCTACAAAAATTGTACCCTAGCTATCCTTCAGCAGCTGTGGGAAGTAGTGCCTCTAGACACTCTTGTAGATCTCTTTGCGCCTGATTCCGTCACCTCCGACTCCTATGACTGCTGTTTCTCTGAATACCAACGGGTGCCCATAATACAATATTAAGTGATTCTCGTCGTGCAATGTTGACCACGTGCCTGGCCTACACACGATTTTTTATCATGTTTTAATACTACCAAGGAAACAGAAACCCTTCGCCAAAGAACGTCTTATATATAAAATAACTACACCATTCCCAGACTGCTTATCTATTGTACAGGCCTAATGATAATGGCTATGCGGAAGAAATGCAGCAAAGACAAGACAAGAATTGGCAGGACTGAAATTGAGATTTGGAATACTATGTGTTAAAGAACATATCAAATTTTAAGACCCTTCCATGATCCATAAATAGCTGGCCGGAGTGGCCGAGCGGTTCTTGGCGCTACAGCCTGGAACCGCGCGACCGCTACGGTCGCAGGTTCGAATCCTGCCTCGGGCATGGATGTGTATGATGTCCTTAGGTTAGTTAGGTTTAAGTAGTTCTAAATTCTAGGGGACTGATGACCTCAGCAGTTAAGTCCCATTGCGCTCAGAGCCATTTGAACCATTTGATCCATAAATAAATATGTACAACTTAAATCAGTACCGGTATGTTCAAAGAAATACAGACTACGGAACACGACAGAAAAGAAGACTGGACTTCTACAGAACAGAAAGTTTATTCATAGTCTTGCCTCATTATTAACAATTACAAAATGAAACGGAAAAATTTGGAAGCAAGTGGTGAAGGTTGCCAAAAATTAGAAGAGAGATTCTTTTTTTATTTATTTGGCCTCCAGCAGTTAGTGACCATTTAGCCAGCCAAAAGAAAAATATGAAATAAGTAGTACTAAACATAAATTGATGATATAACAGTTGTACATGTATAGCAACGTTAACGATTGACGCTGTTGTAGTGGCATAAATGTAAATAAAGACACACGTATTCATTTAACGATGGTGTTGAACATGCTGTCTATCAATTTTGCAAGGCACCACGAGTTAACAGACAGTACGAAAAATAGGAGCTCTAGAAATACAACCGTTGAGAGCATAAATTGAAGTAACTATACATATAAAAGACATATTAACATAACAGTTAACATAGCCCCAAGTTCTGGGTTAGGATTACAAAGATATCTTGAAAAGTGCTTTGGTATATGAAGCATTGCTCAAAGAAAGTAGAATTGTGGCACTTGGGAAACTCTACTTTCTGACGACGTGGTACGCGTCAGCAACATGCGACACCACGTTATTAATGGTAGTAGTTAGCAGGGGCTGCTGATGAAGTGCGTAACAAACGTCCTAAAAACATGGTATCGTGTTCTTCACTTGACCTATAAAGCTCAACTGAGGAATAGGATAATAGTGCAAAAAAGAATGGAAAAAAGGGACAGAAGTAGCGTTAGTATGGAATACATCAGTTGACATATGTAGGTTGTACCCCGACACTCAGTTGATCTATATAGGTTAACTGCAGTACGGGATACAAAGTTAACGTATGTTGACTTTTTTCCCATCGCTAACTCTGCGTTCTATTCTTCAGCTGACCTACATAGGTCATCTGAAGTACAGGATACAAATTTTACAGGTGTTGCTTTTTTCGCCTCCGTTATTAATGGCATCCTATTCTTCAGTTGATACTAGTCCTAGCGAAGACAAAAAGACTGTCATACGTAAAATTTATATCCCATACTTCTGCTGACCTATATACGTCAACGAAAGAGTAGGGTACTAAACTACGCGAAGGCGAAAAAAAAGCGACATACATAAAATGTGTACCCCATATTTCAGTTGACCTATGTAGACCAACTACATAAGTCAACTGAAGAACAGGGTTCGTGGTTCAACTGAGATACAGGATGCCATTGTTACGTATGTCGCTCTTTTCGTCTATGCTAGCACTAACATCCTATTCTTCAGTTTGCCTATATTGGTCAACTGAAGTTCGGGGTACAATTTTTTTGTATATCGGTCTTTTCGCCTTCGGTAGTTCTAGTATAAACTGAAAAATATCGTGGTAACACTAGTGCTAACGAAGGAGAAAAAAAGCGACAAATGTAAAATTTGTATTCCGTACTGCAGTTGACGAATCCTGCTTCAAGTCTTCCATATTCATGGAAATAGATAAATCCATACCTACAAACGAAAATCAAAAAGGAAAAATTGTCCAGAATGAAGAACAATTCATCCAAAATATCTCAAACTCACTAATAACGAAAATAAGTACCGAATGAAATGGAATGAGCAAATGATTTAAATTAATAGAGCGACAAAAATTGTACATAATGTCTAGCATTATCTTTTACAAACACGTTAATTTATTTCAATTTACAATGTTGACGCGTCGCCAAAGATGATGACCGATTTATTATCTATGGCGCGTAGATAAAGACATTAATATTTATGAGTAAACTATGAAGTCATTGATCAAAGCCGACGGATTGTGTCCCAGTCTTTAGTTGACCTGTATTTCATACTACTACGTCAATATCCAAACAAGGATCGACCGCGCAGACACAGTTTCAATTTATGCATACGTTTTGCCGCCGATCAATGTCTCTGCCGCTTATGTACAACGGATGACAAAGACAAATAAAATCTCTTCCTAAACTAAAGAGCTTTAAAAATTCTGTGGCAGCCTATCTTCTGAAAAATTAGTACTATTCAATCTCACAGTATCGTACGCAAGGAAAAAATGTAATTTGTATCTTTAATTGTAGAAATAAGTTAGAAATATACTGTATTTAAAAAATTTGTAATTATTAACTATATAGATCCAATTTGTTATAAAAATTTAACTGATGTATGTTTGATGTTTGTAAAACCAATAAAAAAAAAGTTTTCTGGCCAATATCCTGTGTACGATATATGTACTGAAAAAGAGATTTATATGGACAAATAAATAAATATCTGTGACCGCATAAGCAGTAACGCGATCCCCGTGTCGAAACTAGTGCTGCAGCTTCAATTTGTCTGCTCACTCTGAAGGAAATATTAGGGGAAAAAAAATGGTTTAGCGACAGCGCTCCTAAAAATAATTTCAGGCCAGAACAACCATGTAATGTAATCGACGACATCAGTATAATAATCAAGAGCTGGAAGTAGATAGACTAAGCAAGTCGACCTTCGTTGGAATTGGAAACTTACTATCATCCCCGACAAAAATTATTGCCATCAAAGCGATGCTAACAGAACTAGTGGAGCTGGTAATGATATAAAAAAGAGTTTATTACGTTACAAAATTCAGTTTGATACTGTTTTGAACCTTTTTTATTGAAAATATACCATTCATACTCACTGTTAACTTGTAGAGCAACTCGGCTTTCAGGACACTGACTGATTGGCCTCCAAATGACAATTCATTCGCCATACCACAACTGAAGTATCTTAGTTCATCTGTTTTCATGATTACGGTTATAGGTGATTTAGAAATGAATAAACTGGTTTTACTCAATATGTCCATTCACTAATTAGTTATGGAATCTTCTTTGAAATCCAACTCAAAGGAAACTAAAGAAAATTGTTTTTGGAATACAGAAACGTGTTATAAGAATTATATCTGGTGTTAGTAGTACGACGTCTTGCAGGGTTCTCTTCAAAAAGTTTGATATTTCGACAATTGCATATATAATAATAATTAATTTCCAATATTGTTGCCAATATTTTTTTTCTCAAAAACTAGCAAAAAATATTACCAACCAAAAAACAACTTCTACAAACACATCGAGGGTTAACGACAGTGCAGAAAGGCATAAGATACATGGGTATACATGTATTCATCAATCTGTCTGACTATATTATTATTTATTTATTTATGCATTTATTTTACCTGGCAAGATTAGGGCCTTCAGGCCCTCTCTTACACCTAACCAGGCATACTCAGATTGAACGAGTTACAGTTTCTACAGAACATTAAGGACATATAATGTATTATGCAGTATTGATGTTAAAGAAGAAAAATAGAGATTATAACAGTAGTACAATGATAACTATAACAATAAAAAATAATTATAACAATCAATAATAATAATAATAATAATAATAATAATAATAATAATAATAATAATGACTATGTATATGAAAGTAAACATACTTTTCTTTTGTGAATGTCAGTCCTATTGTTAGTTGGGAATTTTCTCGTTATGTTCTTGCAGCTTGTGAGTTATTCTCATCGAGCAGAGACATAAGACGATAGAATGAGGTAAAAGAGATATATAAGAGGTAGATAGGTTAGAGGAGTAGAAATGGAATGGGAAAATTCGAAGCTGTGATGGAGAGGAGAAAGAAAGAGATGAGAGGGGCACAACAATGGTGGCTATACCGTCCCTAATATGTAAGTTTTGAGTTCCCTCTTGAATGTTGACTAGTTCTGGATAAGACGCAGATCACAGGGGAGCGCGTTACATAGTCGTATGGCTGAGATGGAGAATGACACGGAGAAAGATTTTGTGTTATGTAAAGGTACAGCCAAGATGCTAGACGTATCCGATCTGGTATTGCGATTGTGGAATGATGATAGGTGTTTAATGTGAGAAGATAAGTATTGTGGGCACCAGTGGCTAAGAAATCGATGAAGTTAGCACATCGTGTGGAGATCGCGTGCCTTATGTGGGCGTATCCAACCTAGCTGGGAGCATATTACATGTTTTATGAGGAAGGAAGTAATATTAGTGTTTAATGTCAGTCGACAACTAAGTTTTTAGAGACAAAGTACGGCATCATACTATGGGAGAATGGGAAAGGAAATCTGCCGAGTCATTTCATAGTATCTATCCCGGCATTTGCCTACAAGCGATTTAGAGAAATCGCTGGAAACCTAAACTTGGACGACCGGACGGAGATCTGAACCATCGTCCTTCCGAATGTGAGTCCGATGTGCCAACCACTGCGCCATCTCGCTCTTTAAAATGTGTTATTGGTAATTCGATGGAGTTTGAGACTCAATTCAAGGATTTTTTCCGTGAGTAACTTCACACAAATCTAAAATAATCGTCCGTAATGTTAAGTAATTTTATTGTCTGGTACTTAAACTAAATGTACATCTTTGACTTATTTTCACTTTCCACTAACTTCTCTACATGTGATCGATGGAATACTATTAGCGACTTTGAGTATCTATTTTCAACAAATCCAATGATTTCTGTAAACTACGATCCACTGGTCGTTGGTTTGTAGATGGAAGTTTGATGATGTAGATACAGTTAAGGTCTGATGATGCCAAACTCTTGTCGGAATTTGGGAGTCACAAAGTTGTCTGAAATGTTTAGATGTGCACCTACGTCCAAACCCAGTGGCCTATCTTGAGCGCGCAGTCCGGAACCGTGCGACTGCTACGGTCGCAGGTTCGAATCCTGCCTCGGGCATGGATGTGTGTGATGTCCTTAGGTTAGTTAGGTTTAAGTAGTTCTAAGTTCTAGGGAACTGATGACCACAGCAGTTGCGTCCCATAGTGCTCAGAGCCATTTGAACCATTTGAGCCTATCTTGAATTAGGAGATAAGTCGCTGGACGTTCACTCTACTTCATTTCGTTGACGCACAATACCCTCCTACATACAGTTTGCCATGCACCGGCCAGATCCACACATTGCAATTGAGTGCCACATTTGCAGACTCACAACCTTCTTTCTCAGCTCTACAGATCAGATACGGCGTAAGGCGATGTTCGCACCGTTCTATGAAACTCGCGAGTCTTTCGGAGTCCCACGGCGACGAAAAACCGAATCCTGTAACTCCTCAACGGATCGTTTTGGCCAAAGCAGTCATTGATACGAATATTGGTGTCTGACGACTCGATTCGTACAATACCCTGTAGAGTTGGCTGATCCTATGTGTCTAGCCAAAGTGATCAGTCTTCTACTAATGTTCTGTCGTTTCCACTTTACAACAACAATTATTACGGTGAAACTGTGCACACGTGATATCTGTGAAAGGTCCGTGAAGGAATGACTTTGCTTACAAATTCTACAACGCATTTAACACTAGAAAGTGTATGTTTGTCACCGGTTGCACAAGTTAATTCAACATGAATATTGCGATTACAAATTACTGTAACTATTTAATGCATAGTGATTCTTCGATAAGTACTAGAGACACTGTAAAAGAAAGTTTAATTTATTTTCATACTTAATAGGTTGTCTGTATAGCTCAGTTTCGTCACGCGGACGACATCGTAAACGATAAGCCATTTTACGCCATATATTTTGGATCCCTTTATAGTTTCAGCAACGTGAGCGCAATAGAAATGCGCATTTTGAGTTCTGGAATTGTTTTCGGCAACGGAGACACATACACAAGGTCTTTAACGCAAACCCCTTAACAGACATCCGTAGATGTCAGTTCAGGAGATCTATGTAGCCAAGAGCGGAACACAGTGTCCTTATATCCAGTACGACCATTCCAGCTGTTTGGAAGGTATTGACTAAAAAAAGTGCGAAAGTAGTCTATACCCTAGTGTTGTGGTGCAACATCTTGCTGAAAGATGTAATGCAAATAAACCGTATCAACCTGTCAAATCTGCCATTGCTCTAGCATATCCAGGTAAAAGTTTGCTGAAGCGCATAGCTCAGTGAAGAAAAATTGACAGAACAGTTTTTGTACTGACATCGCAGAACGCAGTAATTTTCGGCGAGTCACGTCGATCTTCAGTTACAGACGAAGGCTTTTCTGTAAGCCGCATTAGAGTGTTGTGCCGGTTAACGTTGCCACTCGCGTGTGAGGTTACCTCATCGCTAAATATGAGACGTGCAGTAATTGTTTCTTCCTCTGTGGCTTCCAGCATTGTCGTGGAGCGCGTCAGCTTCCGATTCACAGCACTTGCACACCGATCGAAATTTTGAACTTTCTGTTTAATTCTCAGTAATTCTTATTGATGTATCGCTTTGCGTCAAACCATGGGTATCCAACCTTTTAGCTTACCTGTCCCACACTGGAAGAAGACGAGTATTTTTGGGCCGCACATAATGTACTTGACACTAACAATAACTGCTTAGCACAAAAAAGATGTAGACCAATGATAGAATAACACTGTGTGGCGGGAATTTCAAACCGAAAATATTCAGTGTACTTTAACTTTACATAAATAGAATTTTATGGGATTATTTTTTAAATTTTTACCAAATGTGTAATGGATGCCCTCTTTTTGGGCAGCATTGATGCCGGCTTTGGACCGCATGCGGCCTGCAGGCTGGGAAGCCATGCGTTAAACGGTAATAGCCGGTTATGATGAGAAGTTCCCTCAGGTTAGCGGGTGGTACAGCGAGCGACTCACCTTACTGGGAGCTCCGGCCGTCCATCCAGCTTGCGGGAGGGTCGCGCCCCGAATGCGCCCCAGCCTTCGGTCTCCGGCGCAGGAGCGCCGATGGAGACTTGCTCTCCTATTATTAGACCCGCCTGCTGCCGATAAGCGTCACGCGGAAGGCGAAGCCGCGTTCTCGTACCGCCGGCCTGGGATTCGCGAATCTGGTCGCACCATGCGGCGGGCGGTGCTGTTGTCCTCTGTAGACCTGCTCCACGCTGTGGCCGCCGTCAGGCTCACGAACAGTCCACTTTGTGTAAAAAGCTATAGAATGTGTACTGTAATTAAACATTACTTGCGTTTTGGCACTAGGGAGACAGTCGCACAAACTGTATCAGAATCAACAGTTCTTCTCCTCATTCTCCTTCACTTTTCGTTTTTGCGTTATTTACTGATTGTAATGATTCTCATCTTCAGGAGAAAACAGAAGCACCGTTTGAATATCAAGAGCTCAGCTATCAACCCAGTATCGGGCAAAGATCAAAAAGTTAAAAGGCGGATGAAATGAATAACAGAAGGCCGATACAAAGGAATTGAACTTGATGAAGGGAAGAGGTAGTTGAAAATGAGATTGGAGATACGGTATTGCGGGAAGAATTTGACAGTGCACTGAAACACCTAAGAGGAAAGAGGGCACCTGCAGTAGACGACATTGCCTCGAAATTAATGAGATCCTAGATACAGCCAGTTATCACAGAAATGCTTCACCTGGCGACAGGCCCTCATACTTCAGTCATAATGTAATAATTCCAGTTCCAAAAAGGACAGATACTGCAGGTGTGAATACTATCGCACCATCAGTTTAATAAGACATGGTTGCAAAATACTGACTTGAATTATTTACATGAAGCTTTTCAGATGGAAGCAGTAGTTGAGAAGGAAGTGACACATGGTACAGCATATCCCCGATGTTAGTTTGTGCACTGAGTAAGCTGTGAAGGAAACCGAGGAGAAATTTTGAAAGGCACTTAGTTTAGGGAGAAGAAATTAAAACTTTGAGGTCTGTAGACGACATTATATCTCTGTTACAGACGGTAAAGAACTGAGAAAAGCATTTGAACGAAATGAACAGAGCCTAGAAAAGAGGGTATAAGGTGAACATCAAAGAAAGTAAAACAACGCCAATGGACTATAATCGAGTAAAATCAGGCCATGACGATATAACTAGTTTAGGAAATGAGACACTAAAGGTAGTGGACGCCTTTTGATATTTGGGTAGCAAAATAAGTTGCTGAGACCGAAGTGGAGAGCATAATTATAACACGTGTTCTGGCAATAGCAAGGAAATCATTTCATTAAAAATGGAATTGGTTATTATAGAACATTTATTAAATGCTGAGAATTCCTTTCTCGTGTAGATCAATGGTGGTAAAACGGGGGGCCCAATCAAGTATTCTTGCGGCCCGCTGTTCTCAGCTCGATTTTATAGTTATAAGCATCTAGCAACTAACATCCGAATCCAGAAACGTCAGCAAATGACAAGAGTTTCGTAAAAATCTAGTTTACCTGCTCAATAAGAAACATAAACACGTACAGAGACAGTAATATTTTATGATGTGCTTCGTTTTAATTGACGTTGGTAAATTCGGCCGTCAGCTGATTTAAGCTGGCCGCTTACCTCAGAAGCATTGTGATAAGTAATGTGGCCACTGCGCGGTTAGAGGATGTGAGAGGGGAAATGTTTCTTTGTTTGTCTTGCAGTAATGACAAGTCAGAGGCGAGCGCTACTCGTACCGATCACCTGTTAATGGTTTACATTTCAAATACAAGTAACACGAATTCGTGAATGCGCATTAAGAGACATTTATCTTCAAATGCAGTACTTACCTAAAGTAAGGACAGTTGAAATAAATGCAATGAGTAGAAGAAAACTGGCATTTAAATAATTTATCACTTTTGTGGTGGTGTCTCGTATTCAACTGTGCATTCAAATCAAAGTATAAATCCATTATTAATCAAAGTCATTTGCACACATAGTAAAATAAGCAACGCTTCACCAAGTAACTGTAGTCTAGTAACTGTCAGATCACTAAGGTTGCCAGAAATCTGAAGCAGACCCCAGTCAACAAATGTTCCAGATAGTGTCGACTTTCAACGATCAGTACTTTGTTACCTGTGGCGAACTTATCACACCCTTACTATAGCTAGTCTGTTGAGGGTGTTATAACATACTACTTTATGTACGTTATCAATTAAGAATAAGACCGATACATATGCTGCTTGAGATGACTTCCCATAGTGTCACTATTAGCTCTTAAAAAATAAATAAAATAAAAATTAACCACTTTGATGGCCACTGGTTTATATGTAGGTTTCCATGGAAGTGAAATGTGGTTGATAGTCAGTTTACACAAGAAGAAAATAGAAACTTGTTGATACGAGATAATACAGAAGACTAAATGGGTACATTCAGTAACTAATTGGGAGTCATTGAATCTAATTAGAAATAAGACATTTATAGCCCAACTTGACTAAAAGAAGGGATCAATGGATAGGACACATTCAGGGACATCAAGGAATTGTCCAATTGGCAGTGGAGGGAAATAATGAGGGAGGAGGGGAGGGACTTAAATTCATACAAGGAGAACAAGGCATACAATAAGCAAGTTCAGTGGTTGCAGGTTGGAATAGTTATTGCAGAGATGAAAGGGCTTGTGCAGGATAGGCTAGTGTGGAGACTGCTTCAAACCAACCTTTGTACTGAAGAGCACAACAGTAATGACAACAGTGTTTGGTTAATTTCTTATATCAACATTGCTGGTTGGGAGGAATGGAGTAATCTGAGTTCTGACCAGAATTGGTGGGGAAGAACCAAAAACACTGCTGTGCAAAGTAGAATTTTGGCCCAAAGGCTGATATCAGTCTCGATCCTCCAGGTTGAGGGTTAAACGAATGGCTAGTAACCAGATCTTGTAAAAATGCTAATACTTTCATATAAGTGCATAAGCTTTATTGGGCAGTGTCAATTTGAATAAAAATCCTTTTACACATTAAGCCACATCATTTTGAAACTAAGAACAACTATTCGTTTTTGTCATCTCTGCAGTGGTCCTCTTCAAGGCAACTAAACTTCTGGTACCGGAGATGGTTTCTCTTCCCTTCTGTTACTGTTATGTGACAATTGATGTCACTGTACTGGAACTTAATTGAACATTTCAGAAACAGTATGTCCATGGAGGGATGATTGTACAGGATTCCATTTTCCAATACCACTCTGACAGATTTCTGGTGAAAAAACAAGAATAACCAACTTGTACTCATGGGCTGGGTATTCTAACATCAAGATTTCAGTACCACAGGGCAATTCTGTTGTTGCTGATCAGTCATGGCTGGTGACCAGACATGGCCCATTGGACCAGGATTGCTGGTAGCCAGGCCTTCATTAAATTGTAGACTTCCTTCTCTTTTCATGTTGATGGCACACTGAATTATTTCGGCAGCACCAAGAGAACTGCCCTGAGGCACTGTCGTCTTGCTATAGAAAAACAGCTCTTGGGGACAACCATCCGATTCACTGTTGGTTGCCAATCATCTGCCTGAGTGGGACAGGAAAATAACAGTGTGTATAACCATCCATCCACAGGAATCTTGATTTTGAACTGCCCAGTGCTGTTTCTGTATAGTGACATCAGTTGTCATATGACAACCAAAGTAGGATGGTATAACACCATCCCAAAAACAAGCAGTTTACTTGCCCTGGAGAGGATCACTCTAAAGATCAATTTTAATAGTTGCTGTTGTTTTCAAAATGACGTGGCTGAATGCTCAAAAGGAACTGATTAAAATTGAAACTTTTATTTCTAAGGTTTGCCTCAGAAAACAGGAAGGTTCCGTGATACACAGGAAGGATCCACAATGATAAACCAAGCAAAGATAAAGGAGGAGCAAAAATAGATACTCCTCCTCTGCCCCCACTGCCTCCGTCCTCCATCTCCCCTCCTTCCCCCAAATCGTTAAAGGGTGAAAATTTCTGGTATTGTACCCACCGAATGAATATGACATCATATAATATTTGCCAACTCTTGGTTGAGAATGTTTGCTATGGCTTTCCTCCGACCTGTTAATGCGTCAACAAGTTGTGTTCTTTTCACAAGTATTAAAACAGCTTTTTACACCGTAAGAAAAATAGATTAATTTGCAACATAAACAATGCAAAGTTGAAACTTTGTTAGCACAACAGTACTGTAACAGGATAGTAATGCAAAGAAAATGTGTTTACTGCAAGCTGCATCATCAGTGTGGTGCTGCTCCGATGACAGTCTTCCATTGTTGGGGTCACCACAATGATGTGAAGCCCGAGTCATACCGTGCAAGCCAGCCGTGGTCTTGCTATGGAAGCGTGGCCTTTGCTCGCACATGGTCTGTTCATAAACCTTTTGGCTCTGTCCATAGCTTTTTTTGTGCAACTAAACACGGTTATGTAATTGTGGGTGTCAGTAAGTAACTATGGAGATAACAAAAGTTACATTGAAGTGGGCCTATCAGATTTACATACCATTAAACAGCTTACAAATGCTCAGAGGTACCTTGTTGTCTTTTCAATTCCATTGAAGGTGGACCAAGTTATTTTGGCAAGCCAACATGAACTTGCAGTTCTGAATGGGGCATAATAGGTATCAGTGCTACACAATTGAAATATTTCATCTCCAAAATTTTGCTGATCTAAAAGACTCATCAGTCCATTGTATTTTCTATGGACAGGGTGGTGGAGAGATTCAATCACTTCACGACTATGAACACCAGTGATTGACAGGAATTTCTGTGGTCAGTGAACAGTTGTATGGGCTAAAGCCAGATGAGACATTATTGCCGGAGGTACTCCAATTGTATAACATGCATTCAGTGGGATAGAGACATACTGATTAACTTACTGGACATTGAAGACTCACCGTAGTACCATTTTTATGATCACAGGACTGCGTAGAGCATCTAGCTCATTATAGAGAACTAGGAAGGTGTGGCTTCGTCAGTTCAAACATGGTTCTGGCTTCACTTATATTCCTCCAGGTGTGTGAGCATGTCATATGTGATAAAACTGTCAGAACTGCAGTTGCTGTTGCCGACAGCTTTCATGAGGATGCCTATCTGCAATAGGAGCCACCGTGTCAGTAGTTTTATCACATCTGATGCTGTCGCGCAGCCTACAGCCTTCCGATTGCAGTTGTTTCAAAGGTTTGATTGGGGAGGGATGTTTGTTTATCATGTGGGGCCATGGATCATTACTGCTGTAATATGCTGGTGGTAGTTATATATGTCTGTTTAGTATTTTCTTGGTTTCTTTTATTTATTTGATGACATTAAATATTGACTAGCTGTTAGGTACTATAGATTGTCGTGACGCATCTGTTATTACAAATTTCTATCTCATTCGACATGTGCTCTGCTCTACAAAATAAGGGTACTATCAGACTATATAATGTTACAGTATTGATATATTAAAACTATGGTTTTTATGGTTGTATGTTAGTGTATTAATACAGAGTGAGGCAGTCAGTCATACAGGAAGATTTGAAGACTAGCTGGCTGCCATGATGGTAGCTTATGGGAGTGGAAGACTTGTCATTGGACATATAGACAGATGGAAGTATTAGTAGCATTGGTGAAGTGCACTATGCTATGGACTATGGCCATCTCCCCACAGTGTGCTCCACCTGACAGCAACAGAGATCAGTTCAAGCTCTGGGCTACAGCCCCTTGCTGCCCAACTGACTGCAGTGCTAGTAATGCCAAGAAAATGTGCCTACTGCATTGCTGCACCACAAGTCTGGTGCAGACCTCATGGCAGTCTTTTGTTGTTGGGGGGCACTACCACCTGACTGCAATGGAGATCAGAACAAGCTGTGGACTATGGTCACTTGCAAGCTGCCTGTTGCCAATCTAGCATGAACTGCATTTTCTGTGTGAGATTTTCCCACATTTCCCAACATAACATCGCTATGAACCAATTTCTGCCATGTAAAATTGGTATGATGCATCCTATACCATGAAACATTGGCATGAAGCAGCTTCTGTGACACAAAATTGGAACAAAGCATTCTCCACCATGTGGCACTGATACAAAGCACCTTGCCATATACAAACAGAATGGAACACACTTTGCTTCGCAACATGGTATAAAGCACTCTTTGCAACGCAACCTCAGTAAAAAGCACTCTGTGCCGCAAACTGTAGATATGAAGCACCCACTGTCACAAAAATTTTGAAGAAGCACTCACTGCCATGCAACATTGCCATGAAGCATCCTTCGCTATGTAACAGTAAAAGATATATGTGGGAGGCCACCTAACTGCAGCACCAAGTCGCGAGAGCTACTGCAATTCCTAGACGTTATGTTATTCACTGCTAGGTGGCAGTGGCATCATTTTCACAGTGGCAGGGGTCTTTAGTTCATCATAGTTCAGCCAATTTGCATTACATATTTACAAACTACACTGTTTAACAATGAATTTTTTTCCTAAAGCTAAAAGACTTTTGTGGTAAATTTTTGGTTGCTGATTTTAGATATAGTACGTAATCCATTCAATCACATGAAGTTTTGACACAAATTGAAATTTTCTGTGAGGTATGCAAAATGTAGCTATATAATCATCATAACAATGTTAGTATTGTTTTGCGATGTTTTTCAGTGTTACCTGTTACATGTAGCTGTTTTATTTCATAGCCTGTAATAAAGTTTGCACAGAGCATAACTTAACCGTAGCTAACACTTGGTTCAAGAATCATGAAAGAAGGTTGTATACATGGAAGAAGCCTGGAGATACTGACAGGTTTCAGTCAGATTATATAATGGTAAGACAGAACCAGGTTTTAAATTGTGAGACATTTCCAGGGCCAGATATCAGCTCTGACCACAATCTACTGGCTATGAACTGTAGATTAAAACTGAAGAAACTGCAAAAAGGTGGGAATTTAAGGAGATGGGACCTGGATAAACTGAAAGAACCAGAGGTTGTACAGAGTTTCAGGGAGATCATAAGGAAACAATTGACCGGAATGGGGGAAAGAAATACAGAGAAGAAGAATGGGTAGCTTTGAGAGATGAAGTAGTGAAGGCAGCAGAGGACCTAGTAGGTAAAACGACGAGGGCTAGTAGAAATCCTTGAGTAACAGAAGAAATACTAAATTTAATTGATGAAAGGAGAAAATAAAAAATGCAGGGATGGCTAGAGGACAAATGCAAGGATGTAGAGGCATATATCACTACGGGTAAGACAGATACTGCCTACAGGAAAATCAAAGAGAGCTTTGGAGAAAAGATAACCACATACATGAATATCAAGAGCTCAGATGGAAACCCAGTTCTAAGCAAAGAAGGGAAAGCAGAAAGGTGGAAGGAGTATATAGAGGGTCTATACAGGGGCACAATATTATGGAAATGGAAGAGGATGTAGATGAGGATGAAATGGGAGATATGATGCTGCGTGAAGAGTTTGACAGAGCACTGAAAGACCTAAGTCAAAGCAAGGCCCCGAGAGTAGACAACATTCCATTGGAACTACTGACAGCCTTGGGAGAGCCAGTCCTGACAAATTTCTATTATCTGGTGAGCAAGATGTATGAGACAGTCGAAATACCCTCAGACTTCAAGAAGAATATAATAATTCCAATCCCAAAGAAAGCAGGTGTTGACAGATGTGAAAATTACTGAACTATCAGTTTAATAAGTCACAGCTGCGAAATAATAACGCAAATTCTTTACAGACAAATGGAAAAACTGGTAGTAGCCGACCTAGGCGAAGATCAGTTTGAATTCCGCAGAAATGTTGGAACACGTGAGGCAATACTGACCCTACAACTTACCTCAGAAAATAGATTAAGGAAAGGCATTTGTAGACTTAGAGAAAGATTTTGCCAATGTTGATTGGAACACTCGCTTTCAAATTCTGAAGGTGGCGGGGGTAAAATACAGGGAGCGAAAGGCTATTTCCAATTTGTACAGAAACCAGATGGCAGTCATAAGAGTTGAGGGGCATGAAAGGGAAGCAGTGGTTGGGAAGGAAGTGAGACAAGGTTGTAGCCTTCCCCCGATGTTATTCAATCTGTATATTGAGCAAGCAGTAAAGGAAACAAAAGAAAAGTTCGGAGTAGGTATTAAAATCCATGGAGAAGAAATAAAAAGGCTGAGGTTCGCCGTATGACATTGTATTTCTGTCAGAGACAGCAAAGGACTTGGAAGAGCAGTTTAACGGAATGGACAGTGTCTTGAAAGGAGGATATAAGATGAACATCAACAAAAGCAAAATGAGGATAATGGAATGTAGTCGAATTAAGTCGGGTGATGCTGAGGGAATTAGATTAGAATATGAGACACTTAAAGTAGTAAAGGAGTTTTGATGTGTGAGGAGCAAAATAACTGATGATGGTCGAAGTAGAGAGGATATAAAATATAGACTGGCAATGGCAAGGAAAGCGTTTGTGAGGAAGAGAAATTTATTAACAATCAAGTATAGATTTAAGTGTCAGTAAGTCATTTCTGATAGTATTTGTATGGAGTGTAGCAATGTATGGAAGTAAAACATGGATGATAAGTAGTTTAGACAAGAAGAAAATAGAAGCTTTCAAAATGTGGTGCTGCAGAAGAATGCTGAAGATTAGATGGGTAGATCACATAACTAATGAGGAGGTATTTAATAGAATTGGGGAGAAGAGGAGTTTGTGGCACAAGTTGACTAGAAGAAGGGATCGGTTGGTAGGACATGTTCTGAGGCATCAAGGGATCACAAATTTAGCATTGGAGGGCAGCATGGACAGTAAAAATCGTAGAGGGAGACCAAGAGATGAACACACTAAGCACATTCAGAAGGATGTAGGTTGCAGTAAGTACTGGGAGATGAAGAAGCTTGCACAGGATAGAGTAGCATGGATAGCTGCATCAAACCCGTCACTGGACGGAAGACAACAACAACCATACAGTTACCAGCTGATGGGACAGTCACATGAAGGACAGTTACTAGACCCAGAAAATCTGGCCAAGTAGAACACCTAAAATTGAAGGGCGAAACACACTGTTTTTATTCTTTGGCGGCTTAAAAAAAAAGCTGGTGCCTCCAATTCATGTAACACTTAAAATTGTGAAATAATTTATTAAAACTCAACCAAAAGATGCTTCACTTTCAAGATTTCCAGGGTATCAGAAACCAAACTGAAAGAATGAGTTTTTATCAGCCCTGACATTTGTAAACTGACTAAAGATGAAACATTTCAGGATAAAATTTAAAAAATTGAAAGATCAGATTATATATCCTTTGAAGTAGGTATCAACAAGCTCCTCAGTAGCTACAAAGACAATGATTAAAAGAATGTAGTACGAAACTTGCTGCATAATTTTGAATTATTGGGTGCCTCAGTTTGAAGCTGCATTTCTTGTATTCCCACATCAGATGTTCTGCAGAAAATCTAGATGCTGTGAAACAGGTAGAAAGGTTCCATCAAGAGATTAAAGAAATGGAACAAAGATATTTATGCCCATGTGATGTCAGCATAATAGCCAACTATTGATGATGTAAGAAAGAAAAATGAGACATTAAGATTTATGGCTTTGTATTAATACTACAGAACATAATACTGTATCGTAATTTTAGGAGTGCCTTATTTTAGCATGTTTTTTTTCTAATTAAGACTTTTTAAATACATGTGATCAGTATATATTTTTTGAATCTTCATTATTACTTTGTGAAAAAGCCTTATGTGATAGAGAGAAACACTGGGAATTACTGAACTTAGCATATCTCAAAACAGTAGGCTCACCTAAAATGATTTCAAGAAATTTTGCAAACTGTAAATCTGTAAACCTGTGTTCTATATGCAAACCTTCCTTGTAGATCAATCTATTCATTTGTGAAAACTGCATCTGCGTCTCTACAATAGTTCCTGAGATTTACCCAAATGTACATGCAAAACCACATGGGAGTGCCCCGATTTCTGTATGTGTTAGCAGTCCTCTGCATCTTCGCACAACTATGGCCAGATGACTTGCCGAGTGTAGCTGTAGCTTTGTTAATGGCCCACTGTGGAGAGTAATGATCAAAATACAGAATACAGTGTTAGGTAACTGAATATCAGTATATTCATGTAACTATGTAAGCAGCGCATACCAGGAAAGTTCTCAGGAGGCTCAAATTGTTATCTGTTTGATATTTAATTGTCTTTTGGAGTGACATCTTATGCCAATGATGAAAGCTGAAACCTACCACTCCACCTGGTCTGCCCGTCTGCAATGGAGTTTGAAATGAGGTATAATCATTTGCTGGCTGCCCACTGTAGCACCAGTCCAGCATGAGCTACATTTAACACTGCTATGTAGCACCCTTGCTACATAACGTCATTATGAAGCACAATCTTCCCCTCAACATCAGTATATACACCATTTGCCTTGCAACATCATTATGAAGCACCTTCTGCCACTAAACATAATTACAAAACATATACTGTCATGCAACATCAGCACAGTTGATATCTGTGGAATTGTGGTTTATTCATACTGTGACATATGTACATTTGCGATCCATTTGGTCTCCATACAGGAGCCATGTCCAGAATTTATGATACAGTTACAATGATTTTACACTAATAAATAACAGTGCTAAAATAAATAAAAACACTATGGTGATATTCTTTGGGATATGTAACACATTGTATCCAACTCAAATTTCCAGTTCATTCAGCATGAATTCATCCAGTGATTAATAACGTTTCAGTGACAGTTCCTCATATAGCTTTTGTTCATCTGCTTTGACTTGTTCCCTTTTAATTTATTGTGAATTTTCATTCCCATGTCTGGAGGTTCATGGGCATGCAGTTTGAGGTGGTGGGTGGGAAGTATAAAATTTTCTTTGTGCCTTGTATCATGTGATTGAACAAAATGGTTTCCTTCAAATAATTCATGCCTAGCGTAAAAAAGATAATAATCTGGCAGGCCTAATATTTTTAATTTTTTAAATAAAAAATTACATTGACAATGGAGGAAAAGATAGATTGCTACTTATCAGGAGGTTGTGGGGCAGGGAGGTGGGGGAAAAGATGAGTGAAAAAGAAGCAAAAAGGCTCCTTTTTCCCCACCTCCCTGCAACACAACCTCTTGATGCTGTGTCTGTTAGCCTTCTAGTCCCTGCACATTCTGCCATATAGCATTTGTCTCACCTCCAACTTGTACACCAATATCCCTTCCCGTTCCCTGCCCCCTCAGATTGCTGCTTGCATCCCATGTGATAGCTGCATTCCCACCTGAACTGCTGGAGTTGGTAGTCATGTGTGCATGAATGGTGTGTGTCTCTTTTACTGGTGAAGGCTGTGGCTGGAAGCTTTATATATGGGTCTTTTAATTGTGCCTGTTTTCAACTCCATGTGTCCTCTGTACCACAGTAGCAGTCTATCTTTTCCCACATTGTTGATATTCCTACCTGGAGTTTCCATTGTTTAAAGAATGACATGGTTCTTTATGCTTTATAGTGCACATATTTTGAATGATTTTTTTTCTGTCTTTTTTAGTATCCTCACTATGTTTGTCATGTTATTCCAGAAAACAATGCCATATCTAATAATGGATTCAAAGTAGCTTGTCTATGCTACCTTTTGCCTGTGCTTGTCAGTTGCAGTTGATAATAATCACATTGCAACTGCAAAGGTGCTAGATTTGTTTGCTAGGTACTCACCATGTGCCTACCAGCTCAAATTTTTATCCAGGTTTAAACCCAAGCATTTGACTGACTCAACTTCTTTTTTAACTTGGTTGTTGTGAACAACTTCAATCTGTTTACATTTGGACTTTTGGTTTTGAATTGCATTATGTGAGTCTTAGATATTTTAGATTCAACCAGCTGAAACCAAAATTTTAAGGTACTGAGGATACTGATCTTCGAATAGAGAATTTTTTCCAAATCCTGATTTTCAACTAGGATATAAGTATCATCTGCAAACAGAACTGATGGGGAACTGATATTTAATGGGAAGTCATTAATATATAAGAGAAACAGCAGGAGCCTTGTGGAATACTCTGGGATAATTTCTTTTTTAGTCAGAATAATAATTTTCCTTATGTAAAGAGATGTCTAACTATTTGCTTTCTGTTTGATAAGTGGGACTGAAGTCACAATAGACCAATGCTTCTAATGCCATACTTTCCTAGTCTGTAGATAAGCAATGCATGGATTACAGAATCAGATGCCTTCGTGAGGTCACAGAAATTTTCTGAATGAAACTGATCACTGCATCTATGGGGTTTTTCCCTTGTTGAAAACCAAATTGATTGTTTAGAATAATAGAATGTTTTGCAATGAACTTTTGAATTTGGGCAAAAGCAACTTTTTATATATTTTAGATGTCACTGAGAGAATTTAGATAGGACAGTAATTTTCCATGGCCCCTCTCGAGCACTTTTTGAAAGGTGGTTTGACTTTGGCATATTTCACTACCTCTGGGAAATAGTCCTCTTCAAAACAACGAGTCATTGTTTGAGTTAGTGGGTGTGCAATTTTGTTGTGTACTGCTTTAATAACTTGGGTGAATATTCCATTCCAACATGCAGGATTTCTGTATTTTAATGCTGTGATTCCGTTTTCTACATCCATCAGAGAAACTTTTAAAAATTTTGTAAGATTTTCAGAGTTTTCAATTAGGTCAAATGGATTTGATAATCCATTACATTTGCTGCAGACTTTGCTACATTTATAAAGAATTCTAATGAATTTGCTCTGGTATTTGAGTTCTGAGCACCAATCACCATGCACAGTCAGTACAGAACACCCATCTCCATGTACAGTCGGTATGGAACACCCTTAGTCATGCAATAGCGTCTCAGAACACCCTATGCGACACACCTTCGGTATGAAGCACTCTGCCATGCAACATCAGCACAAAGCACCCTCTGCTATGTAATATTAGTACTAAGTGCACTCAGCCAGGCATCAATAATATGTATGGATGGTTGGAAGGTGGTCTGGTACTCAATGCTAGATGACAATGACATTGTTTTCAAAGTGGTGGGGAATTTTAGTACATCATATTTCAACCAGTTTGGATGAAACATTTATAATTTATGCACGCAAAACTTCCCTGTGAATCAGTCTCTCTATTAGTGAAAACTGTATCAAAACCAATACAGTAGTTCCTGAGATTATCCCCCACAAGCAATCAGAAACTGCAGTAGGGGACTTTCTTGTATATATGTATAGAAGATAGACTGATTAATAATTTTTGATGAGCAAATAAAATCTGTTGTCCATCTGCATTTACATTTTCGTCTATACTCTGCAACCCACTGTAAAGTTGGCAAAGGATACATCCAACTGTATCAGTTATTAGGGTTTCTTACCATTTCTTTCACAGATTTGTTTGAGCAAGGGAAGAATGATTGTTTAAATGTCTCTGTGTTTGCTGTCATTAATATAACCTTGTACTCACATTCCCTATGTGAGGGACACATCAGGGGTTGTAGTATACTCATAGAATCATCCTTTAAAGATGCTTCTTGAAACAGTGTAAGTAGTTTCTGTCAATCTTCGAAAGTCTGCCAGTTCAGGTTCTTCAGCATCTCTGTGGCACTCTCACAAACATTCCTGTGATCATTTGTGTTTTCCTTCTCTGTATGCGTTCAATATCCCCTGTTACTTCTGTCTGGTACAATTCCAACACACTTGAACAATATTCCAGAATAGGTGGCACAAGTGATTTGTAAGCAGTCTCCTCCATAGACTGACTGAATTTTCCCAGTACTACCAATAAACTGAAGTGCACCGCCTACTTTACTCATGACTAAGCCTTACGTGATCAATCCATTTCATATCCGTAGAAAGTGTTACACCCAGGTATTTGTAGGAGTTGGCTCATTCCATCTGTGGCTCATTGACATCAGGGTCATAGGACACTACATATTTTCGTATTGTGTAGTGCACAATTTTACATTTCTAAACATTCAAAGCAAGTTGCAAGTCCTTGCACCACTTTGAAATCTTATCAAGGTCTGAATTAATACTTGTGCAGCTTTGTTCAGGCTGTACTTCATTGTAGATAACTGCATCAAATGCAAAAAGGCTGAGGCTATTATTAATACTGTACACAAGGTCATAAATATATAATATGAATAGCAGGAGTCACGGCACACTTCCTTGGGGACACACCTGAAGTTCCTTATACATCTGATGATGACTCTATCAAAGATAACATGCTGTGCCCTCCCTACCTAAACATCCTCTGTCCAGTCACAAATTTTAATTTTTTTAATACCCCGTATGATTGGTTTTTTGACAATAAGTGTAGATGTGGCACTGAGTCAAATTCTCTTTGGAAATAAAAAAAAAACCATCTACCTGACTGCCTTGATCCACAACTTTCAGTATGTCATGTGAGGAAAGTGTGAGTTGGGTTTTACTTGATCGAAGTTTTTGTAGTCCTTGCAGATTGGAGGGGGTCATTCTGTTAGAGGTACCTCATTACATTTGAGCTCAGTCTATTCTAAGATATTACAATAAATCAATGTCAAGAATACTGGATGGTAGTTCTGTGGATCACTTGTACTAGATTTCTTGTGGACAGTTGTTAACTATGCATTCTTCCAACTACTGAGCATGATTTTTTGTTTGAGGGATCTGTAATAGATTATAGTTAGAAGAGGGGCTAATTGAGCTGCAAATTCAGTATAGAATCTGATAGTGATTCCTTCAGGCCATAGAAATTTCTTCAAATTAAATTTCAGCTGTTCTCAACATCACTGACACTAACATTTATTTCACTCATCTTTCTTTGGTATCAGAATTAAATTGGCGCAATGCTCCTGGGTTTTCCTTTGTAAACGAACATTTCAAAATGGAGTTCAGCAGTTCAGCTTTCGCTTTGCTACCTCCCAATTTCAGGTACTCATTCGCGACTGACTGCACACTAATTTTGGTGCAAGTAACAGCCTTCTAAAACCAATGTACAATTGCTGCTGTAAACAAAAAGTATAGATCTTTTTTTTTACTTTAATTTGCTTAGAAAGTTTATACAAATTGTGATTTATTTTCTGTAACGATATATTTAATTTGTTGTGTGCAATATTTTACATCATATGGCTCCATTAAGGAATATTTTTCAAAATTGTTTCATTTTTACTAAACAAATTTAAGCAATTAACTCAATCCGCATAGAAATACTATCAGAAACGTAGTTTTATGTTGCATGGCGGGTGAGGAGTTGGTGGTGCAGCTTTGTCAATTCTGCCACACACACACACACACACACACACACACACACACACACACACACACACACACACACACACATATATATATATATATATATATATATATATATATATATATAGAAAGAAACTTCCACATGGGAAAAATATATTAAAAACAAAGATTCCAAGACTTACCAAGCGGGAAAGCGCCGGCAGACAGGCACATAGGCACATGAACAAAACACACAAACACACACACAGAATTGCTAGCTTTCGCAACCGATGGTTGCTTCTTCAGGAAGGAGAGGGAAAGACGAAAGGATGTGGGTTTTAAGGGAGAGGGTAAGGAGTCATTCCAATCCCGGGAGCGGAAAGACTTCCCTTAGGGGAAAAAAAGGACAGATGTACACTCGCGCACACACACACACACACACACACACACACACACACACACACACACACATATCCATCCGCACATACACATGTGCGGATGGATATGTGTGTGTGTGTGCGAGTGTACATCTGTCCTTTTTTTCCCCTAAGGGAAGTCTTTCCGCTCCCGGGATTGGAATGACTCCTTACCCTCTCCCTTAAAACCCACATCCTTTCGTCTTTCCCTCTCCTTCCTGAAGAAGCAACCGTCGGTTGCGAAAGCTAGCAATTCTGTGTGTGTGTTTGTGTGTTTCGTTCATGTGCCTGTCTGCCGGCGCTTTCCCGCTTGGTAAGTCTTGGAATCTTTGTTTTTAATATATATATATATATAGGACACACAAACACACACACAGAATTACGAGCTTTCGCAACTGGCCGTTGCTTCGTCAGGAAAGAGGGAAGGAGAGGGAAAAATGAAAGGATGTGGGCTTTAAGGGAGAGGGTAAGGAGTCATTCCAACCCCGGGAGCGGAAAGACTTCCCTTAGGGGAAAAAAAGGACAGGTATACTCTCGCGCACACACACACACACACACACACACACACACACACACACACACACACACATCCATCCCCACATACACAGACACAAGCAGACATCACTTGTGCAGACATCTGCTTGTGTCTGTGTATGTGCGGATGGATATGTGTGTGTATGTGTGTGCGAGTGTACACCTGTCCTTTTTTCACCCTAAGGGAAGTCTTTCCACTCCCGGGATTGGAATGACTCCTTACCCTCTCCCTTAAAACCCACATCCTTTCGTCTTTCCCTCTCCTTCCTGAAGAAGCAACCGTCGGTTGCGAAAGCTAGCAATTCTGTGTGTGTGTTTGTGTGTTTTGTTCATGTGCCTGTCTGCCGGCGCTTTCCCGCTTGGTAAGTCTGGGAATCTTTGTTTTTAATATATATAAAAACAAAGATTCCGAGACTTACCAAGTGGGAAAGCGCCGGTAGATAGGCACAACAAATAAAACACACACACAGAATTTCGAGCTTTCGCAACCTGCGGCTGCTTCGTCAGGAAAGAGGGAAGGAAAAGGAAAGATGAAAGGATGTGGGTTTTAAAGGAGAGGGTAAGGAGTCATTCCAGTCCCGGGAGTGGAAAGACTTACCTTAGGGGGAAAGAAGGATAGGTGTATACTCACACGCGCGCCCCCCCCCCCCCCCCCACACACACACACAACAACACACACACACACACACACACACACACACACACACACACACACACACACACACACACACAACAACACACACACACACACACACACACCACACACACAAACATCCATCCATCCATACACAGACACAAGCAGACATATTTAAAGGCAAAGAGTATGGGCAGAGATGTAAGTCGAGGCAGAAGTGTGGAGGGCAAAGATGATGTTGAATGATAGGTGAGGTATGAGTGGAGGCAACTTGAAATTAGTGGAGATTGAGGCGTGGTGGATAACGAGAAGAGAGGATATATTGAAGGGCAAGTTCCCATCTCCGGAGTTCTACATCTACATCTACATCTACATCTACATCTACATCCGTACTCCGCAAGCCACCTGACGGTGTGTGGCGGAGGGTACCCTGAGTACCTCTATCGGTTCTCCCTTCTATTCCAGTCTCGTATTGTACGTGGAAAGAAGGATTGTCGGTATGCTTCTGTGTGGGCTCTAATCTCTCTGATTTTATCCTCATGGTCTCTTCGCGAGATATACGTAGGAGGGAGCAATATACTGCTTGACTCTTCGGTGAAGGTATGTTCTCGAAACTTCAACAAAAGCCCGTACCGAGCTACTGAGCGTCTCTCCTGCAGAGTCTTCCACTGGAGTTTATCTATCATCTCCGTAACGCTTTCGCAATTACTAAATGATCCTGTAACGAAGCGCGCTGCTCTCCGTTGGATCTTCTCTATCTCTTCTATCAACCCTACCTGGTGCGGATCCCACACTGCTGAGCAGTATTCAAGCATTGGGCGAACAAGCGTACTGTAACCTACTTCCTTTGTTGTCGGATTGCATTTCCTTAGGATTCTTCCAATGAATCTCAGTCTGGCATCTGCTTTACCGACGATCAACTTTATATGATCATTCCATTTTAAATCACTCCTAATGCGTACTCCCAGATAATTTATGGAATTAACTGCTTCCAGTTGCTGACCTGCTATTTTGTAGCTAAATGATAAGGGACCTATCTTTCTATGTATTCGCATCACATTACACTTCGCTACATTGAGATTCAATTGCCATTCCGTGCACCATGCGTCAATTCGCTGCAGATCCTCCTGCATTTCAGTACAATTTTCCATTGTTGCAACCTCTCGATACACCACAGCATCATCTGCAAAAAGCCTCAGTGAAGTTCCGATGTCATCCACCAGGTCATTTATGTATATTGTGAATAGCAACGGTCCTATGACACTCCCCTGCGGCACACCTGAAATCACTCTTACTTCGGAAGACTTCTCTCCATTGAGAATGACGTGCTGCGTTCTGTTATCTAGGAACTCCTCAATCCAATCACACAATTGATCTGATAGTCCGTATGCTCTTACTTTGTTCATTAAACGACTATGGGGAACTGTGTCAAACGCCTTGCGGAAGTCAAGAAACACGGCATCTACCTGTGAACCTGTGTCTAAGGCCCTCTGAGTCTCGTGGACGAATAGCGCGAGCTGGGTTTCACACGATCGTCTTTTTTGAAACCCATGCTGATTCCTACAGAGTAGATTTCTAGTCTCCAGAAAAGACATTATACTCGAACATAATACGTGTTCCAAAATTCTACAACTGATCGACGTTAGAGATATAGGTCTATAGTTCTGCACATCTGTTCGACGTCCCTTCTTGAGAACGGGGATGACCTGTGCCCTTTTCCAATCCTTTGGAACGCTTCGCTCTTCTAGAGACCTACGGTACACCGCTGCAAGAAGGGGGGCAAGTTCCTTCGCGTACTCTGTGTAAAATCGAACTGGTATCCCATCAGGACCAGCGGCCTTTCCTCTTTTGAGCGATTTTAATTGTTTCTCTATCCCTCTGTCGTCTACTTCGATATCTACCATTTTGTCAACTGTGCGACAATCTAGAGAAGGAAGCACAGTGCAGTCTTCCTCTGTGAAACAGCTTTGGAAGAAGACATTTAGTAATTCGGCCTTTAGTCTGTCATCCTCTGTTTCAGTACCATTTTGGTCACAGAGTGTCTGGACATTTTGTTTTGATCCACCTACCGCTTTGACATAGGACCAAAATTTCTTAGGATTTTCTGCCAAGTCAGTACATAGAACGTTACTTTCGAATTCATTGAAAGCCTCTCGCATAGCCCTCCTCACACTACATTTCGCTTCGCGTAATTTTTGTTTGTCTGCAAGGCTTTGGCTATGTTTATGTTTGCTGTGAAGTTCCCTTTGCTTCCGCAGCAGTTTTCTAACTCGGTTGTTGTACCACGGTGGCTCTTTTCCATCTCTTACGATCTTGCTTGGCACATACTCATCTAACGCATATTGTACCATGGTTTTGAACTTTGTCCACTGATCCTCAACACTATCTGCACTTGAGACAAAACTTTTGTGTTGAGCCGTCAGGTACTCTGTAATCTGCTTTTTGTCACTTTTGCTAAACAGAAAAATCTTCCTACCTTTTTTAATATTTCTATTTACGGCTGAAATCATCGACGCAGTAACCGCTTTATGATCGCTGATTCCCTGTTCTGCATTAACTGATTCAAATAGTTCGGGTCTGTTTGTCACCAGAAGGTCTAATATATTATCGCCACGAGTCGGTTTTCTGTTTAACTGCTCAAGGTAGTTTTCAGATAAAGCACTTAAAAATATTTCACTGGATTCTTTGTCCCTGCCACCCGTTATGAACGTTTGAGTCTCCCAGTCTATATCCGGCAAATTAAAATCTCCACCCAGAACTATAACATGGTGGGGAAATCTACTCGAAATATTTTCCAAATTATTCTTCAGGTGCTGAGCCACAACAGCTGCTGAGCCCGGGGGCCTATAGAGACATCCAATTACCATGTCTGAGCCTGCTTTAACCGTGACCTTCACCCAAATCATTTCACAATTCGAATCTCCGTCAATTTCCTTCGATACTATTGCACTTCTTATCGCTATAAACACGCCCCCCCCTTCACTGTCCAGCCTATCTCTGCGGTATACATTCCAATCAGAGTTTAGGATTTCATTACTGTTTACGTCTGGTTTCAGCCAACTTTCTGTTCCTAGTACTATATGGGCGTTGTGACCGTTTATTAATGAGAGCAGTTCTGGGACCTTTCTATAGACGCTTCTGCAGTTTACTATTAGCACATTAATATTGTTATTCCTTGTTGCATTTTGCCTACTCCTGCCTTGCCGCGTCTCAGGAGGCGTCTTGTCGGGCCTAGGGAGGGAATTCTCTAACCTAAAAAAAAAACCCCATGTGCACTCCACACGTACTCCGCTACCCTCGTAGCCGCTTCCGGCGTGTAGTGCACGCCTGACCTATTCAGGGGGACCCTACATTTCTCCACCCGATAGCGGAGGTCGAGAAATTTGCACCCCAGCTCTCCGCAGAATCGTCTGAGCCTCTGGTTTAAGCCTTCCACTCGGCTCCAAACCAGAGGACCGCGATCGGTTCTCGGAACGATACTACAAATAGTTAGCTCTGATTCCACCCCGCGAGCGAGGCTTTCCACCTTCACCAACTCCGCCAACCGCCTGTACGAACTGAGGATGACCTCTGAACCCAGACGGCAAGAGTCATTGGTGCCGACATGAGCAACAATTTGCAGTCGGGTGCACCCAGTGCTCTCTATCGCCGCCGGTAGGGCCTCCTCCACATCTCGGATGAGACCCCCCGGCAAGCAGACAGAGTGAACACTGGCCTTCTTCCCCGACCTTTCCGCTATTTCCCTAAGGGGCTCCATCACCCGCCTAACGTTGGAGCTCCCAATAACTAATAAACCCCTCCCCCCGTGTGCCTGCTCGGACCTTGCTGAAGGTGCAGCCACATGTCCACTCACAGGCAGAGCGGGCGATGCCACACGGCCAGCCTCCACATTGACCCTCCGCCTCGTGCGCCGCGAACGCCGCTGAACCCGCCACTCCCCTTGGGGAGAGGGTGGCCCAACCGCGCCCGGTACCCGCGAAGATGTCTCGACAGCAGGGACAGTGGGTGAAGCATCTAACACCTGGGGTGCACCATGCGACGCACCAGACTCCCCACTGCCGCTACACTCCGAGGCAGCAGCCTGAAGACGGCTGACCGCGGCCATCAACACGCTCAGCTGTTCGCGAAGAGTGGCCAGCTCCTCCTGCGTCCGTACACAGCAGCCACACATCCTAGCCATCCTAAGAAATCAATTTACTGTAGAGTGTTAATCAGCTTTTAACTAGACTGCTAATTCACTAAAGGCGGTGTTGGTGGGAAGTATCCAGATAACTCGGACAGTGTAAGAGTAACACTGTGCCAAGGTGTGCTGGCCGTGCACCAAGACATGTTTAGCCACAGGCTGATCCTCATTACCAACAAACACTGTCTGCCTGTGTCCATTCATGTGAATAGACAGTTTGTTGCTGGTCATTCCCACATAGAAAGTGTCACAGTGTAGGCAGGTCAGTTGGTAAAGCACGTGGGTGCATTAACACGTGGCTCTGCCTTTGATCGTGTACACCTTCCGGGTTACAGGACTGGAGTAGGTGGTGGTGGGAGGGTGCATGGGACAGGTTTTACACCGGGGGCAGTTACAAGGGTAGGAGCCAGAGGGTAGGGAAGGTGGTTTGGGGATTTCATAGGGATGAACCAAGAGGTTACGAAGGTTAGGTGGATGGCGGGAAGACACTCTTGGTGGAGTGGGGAGGATTTCATGAAGGATGGATCACATTTCAGGGCAGGATTTTAGGAAGTCGTATCCCTGCTGGAGATACACATTCAGAGTCTGATCCAGTCCCGGGAAGTATCCTGTCACAAGTGGGGCACTTTTGGGGTTCTTCTGTGAGAGGTTCTGGGTTTGAGGGGATGAGGAAGTGGCTCTGGTTATCTGCTTCTGTACCAGGTCAGGAGGGTAGTTGCGGGATGCGAAAGCTGTTTTCAGGTTGTTGGTGTAATGGTCCAGGGATTCAGGACTGGAGCAGATTCGTTTGCCACGAAGGCCTAGGCTGTAGGGAAGGGACCGTTTGATATGGAATGGGTGGCAGCTGTCATAATGGAGGTACTGTTGCTTGTTGGTGGGTTTGATGTGGACGGATGTGTGAAGCTGACCATTGGACAGATGGAGGTCGATGTCAAGGAAAGTGGCATGGGATTTGGAGTAGGACCAGGTGAATCTGATGGAACCAAAGGAGTTGAGGTTTGAGAGGAAATTCTGGAGTTGTTCTTCACTGTGAGTCCAGATCATGAAGATGTCATCAATAAATATGTACCAAACTTTGGGTTGGCATGCTTGGGTAACCAAGAAGGCTTCCTCTAAGCGACCCATAAATAGGTTGGCATACGAGCGGGTTATCCTGGTACCCATGGCTGTTCCCTTTAATTGTTGGCATGTCTGGCACAAGCAGAGATTTGTGTCTGTGTATGTGCGGATGGATATGTGTGTGTGTGCGAGTGTACACCTGTCCTTTTTTTCCCCTAAGGGAAGTCTTTCCGCTCCCGGGATTGGAATGACTCCTTACCCTCTCCCTTAAAACCCACATCCTTTCGTCTTTCCCTCTCCTTCCCTCTTTCCTGAAGAAGCAACCATCGGTTGCGAAAGCTAGTAATTCTGTGTGTGTGTGTGTGTGTGTGTGTGTGTGTGTGTGTGTGTGTGTGTGTTTTGTTCATTGTGCCTGTCTGCTGGCGCTTTCCCGCTTGGTAAGTCTTGGAATCTTTGTTTTTAATATATTTATCCTTTGCTTTCTCGTAATTACTAGATTTAGACAATATGAAAGATGTTATCCCAATTATTTCTTGTGAATACACTAAGATAATGTCAGCACTTTGTCTCCTGTTATTAAAATTTATTCCCCGTGGTCCTACTCCTTGTTGAAAATTAGTTATCAAATCTTCTCATTCTCTTTTTAACTCTTAAGATCTTGCTTCTTATTCTGCTGTGCATGTTCACATGCTATCTGTTTGTTTTGCCTTTCTACCTGGACTCTTCTCCTCTACAACATGTGGTGTGACTAAGATATGTCATTACTTAACCCTTAAAAATGTCCCACTAGACTGTTGTCATCATCATGCAATCTTACTATTATAGGTTGTAAATTCTACTATATAGACTGTAAAATGGAGAGATCCTATGGTAGGAACTTTGCACATGGTCAGAGGGAAGATAGATTTTGTATTCCTAATGGAGAAGTAAGAAAAGGAAATAGAGATACAGGTGTGTTAGGATCGAAGAACAAAAGATGACAGTACCCCACAGATTAATTCCCTTACCACCCCTCACCCCAGGGACCCAATCTGCTAAGTTGCCTTAGTGTGGTACTGGAGAGAGAAGTCTTTACACGTTCCCTACAGAACAGATTTTCCATGGATTCACCGTCACACGCACTCCTAAAATTGTTTCTAACAAACCCCTATGAAATACAGTGGAATAGGCAAGTAAATTCTTGTAAGTCGTCATCAGTTGTCAGTGTAATTTCTGTGGTTGGTCTGTTCATCCGTCAATACTCGATAGAGGTGATATCACTACCCATGATTAACCTTCCCTTAAAGAAATTCAAATATAAACCCAACCGTTTTATTCCTTTTTCTTTATGTTTAAAATGTGCAAAACCAATAACTTCTTATTCTAAATTTCAGAATATTTAGCTTACTATATTCATAGCTTGTGATTGAAAGCATTTCTGTGCAAGTGTCGTAGAGAGCTAAAATCGTCCTCATTCTTTGCTTTTCATGTACTATATGTACATTGTATATGAGCTGTGCATGGCTCACATTTATCCCCTTTATTGTTTGTCATCTTCTACATGTGTACTGCTGCCTTGTTTTCTTATTTCATTTACTGGCATCACTAACTTCTTGCCTTACTTGCCCGTGAGTGGCAGCAGCAGCGCGTATCGATAAGTGCACTGTCGTACCGCCTCTGGAGCAACCAATAGTATTTCCGGGTCATCGTGTCTCTAGCAGTCAGTTCGGGATGGACCAGCAGTGAAGTCGGGATGCAGCAGCAGTGAAGCCGGGGACGGAGGGTTGGTGAGGTGCCGACAGCGAGTGCTCGCCGACCGCTGGCGGAACACATGAACTGCCCGACGGAGGGAGATTGGAGTGGGACGACCGTTGGTTGGTCGTTTGATAGGTCGTCTCATCGGCTGACGTATATTTTGTCCTTTCACTGTTTCCGGGCCTCGGTACTTGGTCAGTTGGCATGGAGCAGTGAGGAAGTCTCCATGGTGCATGTGTAGCTAGGGCATGGCTGAGTCCACGCGTGGTCGGAGTGTGAGAGGCTGTTCCCATCTTATGAGGTCCGTGGCTCACCGATCCTGGACACAAAAGTTGAGGCTTTACTTAATCTACCAGCCAGCCCCAGCTGTTCACATTGTGTCGTTTGAATGCTTTCTGCATTGTTCCATTGAACTCCCTGGTGTGTGCCGGTTGGGTGGAGCAGAAGTAATCTTGTTGGTGGGTCTGTTGACTGTCTGTCGGTTGGGTTGTTGTCGGATCAACAATGGTTGGGCCAACTGTCTGTCTCACCTACGCGAGCGTTAGTGTTTGCATCCAGGCCGACCCTCAAACATCTGAGCACCCTTCAGTTTATTGCCTTTTTTTTATTTGTTGTTGTTGTTTGTAGTTGTATGGCTTCTAGCTGATTTTTTTGTTAATTAAGGTTGTTTTGCCCTTAAGGCATAAGATTCTTTAGGCCTTCAGCCTAATTTAAAGAACTGTTTCACATATGACGTTTGGCATTTTAAACGTTTAAATGTTGTTGAATTTTAAGTGTTGGGCCTTCGGCCGATTTTGAGTTTGAGTTGTTTTGCTCTTAAGGCCTTCAGCGTAGTTGAAAGAACTGTTTCACTTAAGGCCTTTGGTATTTTTAAAAAAATTAATGTTATGGCATTTTAAGTGTTAGGTCTTCAGCCAATTTGAATTTAACTTGTTTGCTCTTGAAGTGTCTGATTCTTTGAGCCTTCAGCCTAACTAAAGAACTGTTTTAAGATAAGACTTTTCCTTTTAAATTTCTGTATTTGTTGAATTTTGCCTAATTAAGAACTGTTTTACGTAACGCTTTTTGTTTTTTAGCCTTAAGTGTTAGGCTTTCAGCTTGAATTCAAATTGTTTGTTCTGAAAATCTCAGATTCTTTGGGCCTTCAGCCTAAATAAAGAACTGTTGTAAGATAAGGCTTGCCTTTTAAATTTCTGGGGCTCTTGTAATGTTTGATCAAATAATAAAGTTGTATGTACGAGTGTAACTGACAGCCCCTTATTTTGGCCCCTTTCCACAATTTAAACTACCTGTCCTGTCCTGTCCTGCAGGTTAAGCAGGGTGTCTCAGTATATTTTCACAATTTTCTTTTAAATATTAATTTATGGTTATGTTTATTAAATAAGCTCATAGCTATCTTCCTAAACGCACTCATGCAGTTATTATTGAATAAATGCTAAATGGAATACGCACAGGTGTCAGCCTTTTTTCTGGAAGAAGTGGGGTAATAGAAGGTATGTTATCAATAAAAGATAATAGAATAGTCAAAGAAGATAGAAATTGTCCCTAAGAAAACTAGGATAAAATATGGAAACAATTTAACTCTTACAGGTGGTAACCATCAGTCCACCAAATTCGCAAAGGGTGCAAACTCTCCTAAGGCCTTAAATCTTTTAACCATATCTATATTGTATAATCTTTTATCTTGCTCTGTATAAGGGTCTATTAGATATACTGCCTTTGAAAGCAGTATATTCTGAACTTTAAAAGGTCAACTGTAATGCTGAAAAAATTTGTTCATTTCCTTCTATAAATTTGAGCTGTGATGAAAATTCCGTACTAATATCAAATCATTTATTTGAAAGTTTGGTACAACAGCCTTATCATTAAAAATTTTGACACACTTTTTTTTGTGCCTATGTAATCAAATTCTCTAGTACCTTATGTTGCAACTTTTCCAATCAATCACCGGTGAATTTAGTGGCAGAAACAATTTTGACAAGGGTTCCCTTATAAAGGCTTTATTCATTATTTCTGTAGAAGCTAATTCTGTTGACTTATGCAGTTATTCATTAAGGAGTACTTGAAATTTTGGCAATAGTTGTGCCCAGATAGTGTGCCTCTTAGAACAGTATGTTTTACACAATCGTCCTAATTCCTTCATAATACGCCCACAAGGATTAGTTTGTGGACTATACTTGGATATAGTTGTGTGTCTTATCCTTTCCCAAGTAAATAATTCCTTAAAAATGTGGCTAATAAATTGTTAGTTAGTAGATATTATGGTTTACCCACATCTTGAAAACACTCTTGCGAACAATGTGTTACTGTATTGGTATATGCTTGTTTAATGGGATAAGATTTAATATTCTTTGACCAACATCTACCCAACGCAAATATATAATTCATTCCTCCCCCACCTGCAAATAATTGGTCAAAGAAGCCTACAGCCAAGAAACTATACAAACCTTTTGAAATTATCAGATATAGTTTATAGTCTTTAATGAGTTGACAAATTGTACACGATCTCAGCACAGTAATTATCTTCCATCTTATAGTCTTGAAATAATAAAATTTACACATGTTTAATACACTCCTATATATCAGAATGACAATATCCTTTGTGTATGAACCATAATAGATCTGTTTCTACATTACATGGAATACATGGTGTCCATCTTGACTGATCTGATGGTGCTTTCAAAATAACACGTCTTTTATTATCATTCAGAGTTTTCTGACAGGGGTAATGACAGTTCCTTACAACTGTTATATATATGTCTAAAGTAAGGATTGTCTTTCAAACCCTGTTTTATCCTCAAGCTAAGAGTCATTACATTATTGTTCGTGTAGCTTAATCCCAAAAAACCTACGGCAAAAATCACTTCCGGTCCTTCAGTTTATTACGCATACCTCGTGGTAACCATGATAATGTATCAGGAACTATATTCTCTGAATCTTTTATATAGTTAATTTTCACATGAAATTGTTATAAAAACACAGCCTAACACAAGACTTTGATGCAATAACTTGCTTTCCAGCAAAAACAACAATGCTTGATGGTCCATATAGATAATAATCTGTGATCTCCATACTTAATTCCTCACTTGCAAAATGTGATTTTGCCAATTTCATAGTTATCCCCTTTTCATCCAACCTTTGCAGTTTTCGTGAGTAAATGACAATGGTCTTCCTAAGTTTTCGATACTAGCAAAAGGTAATCTACATAAATGAGTTCTTGTAACAGTTTTTTACCTAACGCATCATTGAGTATCTGTATGAAAACCAACACTGAAATATTTAACTATATGTTGTTGTTGTTGTTGTTGTTGTGGTCTTCAGTCCAGAGAATGGTTTGATGTAGCTCTCCATGCTCCTCTATCCTGTGCAAGCTTCTTCATCTCCAGTACCTACTGCAACCTACATCTTTCTGAATCTGCTTAGTGTATTCACCTCTTGGTCACTCTCTATGAGTTTTACCCCCCACGCTGCACTCCAATACTAAATTGGTGATCCCTTGATGACTCACAACATGTTCTACCAACTGATCCTTTCTTCTAGTCAAGTTGTGCCACAAATTTCTCTTCTCCCCAATTCTATTCAGTACCTCGTCATCAGTTATGTGATCTACCCATCTAATCTTGAGAATTATTCTGTAGCACCACATTTTAAAAGCTTCTATTCTCGTCTTGTCTAAACTATTTATTGTCCATGTTTCACTTCCATACATGTCTGCCCCCAGTAGCTGACTAGTCAGTGGGACAGAATGTCAATCCTAAGGACCCGGGTTTAATTCCCAGCTGGGTTGGAGATTTTCTCCGCTCAGGGACTGGGTGTTGTGTTGTCATCATCATCATCATCATTTCATCCCTATTGAAGCGCAAGTCACTGAAATGGTGAAATAGAAAGACTTGCTCCTGGTGAATGGTCTACCCGACGGGAGACCTTAGATACATGACATTTACTTCCATATATGGCTACACTCCATACAAATACTTTCAGAAACGACTTCCTGAAACTTAAATCTATTTTCAATGTTAACAATTTTCTCTTCTTCAGAAATGTTTTCCTTGCCATTGACAGTCTACATTTTATAGTGTCTCTACTTCAACCATCATCAGTTATTTTGCTCCACAAATAAAAAAAAAATCATCTACTACTTCAAGTGTCTCATTTTCTAATCTAATTCCCTCAGCATCACCCAATTTAATTTCACTACATTCCATGATCCTCGTTTTGCTTCTGTTGATGTTCATCTTATATCCTCCTTTCAAGACACTGTCCATTCCATTCAGCTGCTCTTCCAGGTACTTTGCTGTCACTGGCAATGTCATTGGCAAACCTCAAAGTTTTTATTTCTTCTTCATGGATTTTAATTCCTATTCCAAATTTTTCTTTTGTTTCCTTTACTTACTCAGTATACAGATTGAATATCATCAGGGATAGTATACAACCCTGTCTCACTCCCCTCCCAACCACTGCTTCCCTTTCATGCCCCTCAACTCTTATAATTGCCATCTGGTTTCTGCAAGAAATTGTAAAAAGCGTGTCAGTCCCTGCCACCTTCAGAATTTGAAATAGAATATTCCAGTCAACATTGTCAAAAGCTTTCTCTAAGTCTACAAATGTTGGTTTGCCTTTCTATAATCTACCTTCCAAGATAGGTTGTAGGGTCAGTATTGCCTCACACATTCCAACATTTCTACGAAATCCAAACTGATCTTCCTCGAGGTCGGCTTCTACCAGTTTTTCCATTTTTCTGTAAAGAATTTGTGTTAGTACTTTGCAGCCAAGACTTATTAAACTGATAGTTCGGTAATTTTCGCATCTGTCAACACCTGCTTTCTTTGGGATTGGAATTATTATATTTTTCTTGAAGTCTCAGGGTATTTTGCCTGTCTCGTACATCTTGTTCACTAGATAGTAGAGTTTTGTCAGGGCTGGATCTCACAAGGGTATCAGGAGTTCTAATGGGATGTTGTCAACTCCTGGGGCCTTGTTCCACGTTAGGTCTTTCAGTGGTCTGTCAAACTCTTCACGCAGTATCATATCTCCCATTTCATCTTCATATATGTCCTCTTCCATTTCCATAATATTGTCCTCAAGTACATCACCCTTCTATAGACCCTCTATATATTCCTTCCACCTTTCTGCTTTCCCTTCTTTGCTTAGAACTGGGTTTCCATCTGAGCTCTTGATATTCATACAAGTGGTTCTCTTTTCTCCAAAGGTCTCTTTAATTTTCTTGTAGGCAGTATATGCCTCTACATTCTTACATTTGTCCTCTTAACTATCCCTGCTTCGACATTTTGTACTTCCTGTTGATCTGATTTTTGAGACATTTGTATTCCTTTTCGCCTTTTCATTTACTGCATTTTTATATTTTCTCATCTCATCAATTTAATTCAATATTGCTTCTGTTATCCAATGATTTCTACTAACCCTTTTCTTTTTACCTACTTGATCCTCTGCTACTTTCACTATTTCATCTCTCAAAGCTACTTTTTCTTTCTACTGTATTTCTTTCCCCCATTCTTGTCAATCATTCCCTAACACTCTCCCTGAAACTCTCTACAGCCTCTGGTTCCTTCAGTTTATCCAGGTCACATCTCCTAAAATTCCCAGCTTTTTTTGCAGTTTCTTCAGTTTTAATCTACAGTTCATAACCAATAGATTGTGGTTAGAGTCCACATCTGCCCATGGAAATGTTTTACAATTTAAAACCTGGTTCCTAAATGTGTGTCTTACCATTATATAATTTATCTGAAAGCCTCCAATACCTCCAGGCCTCTTCCTTGTATACAAACTTCTTTCATGATTCCTGAAGCAAGTATTAGCTATGATTAAGTTATGCTCTTTGCAAAATTCTACCAGGCGGCTTCCTCTTTCATTTGTTACCCCCATTCCATATTCACCTACTACTTTTCTTTCTCTTCCTTTTCCTACTATTGAATTTCAGTCACTCATGACTATTAAATTTTCATCTCCTTTCACTATGTGAATAATTTCTTTTATCTCATCATACATTTCATCAGTCTCATCATCCTCTGTGGAGCTAGTTGGCATATAAACTTGTATTACTATGGTAGGCATGGGCTTCGTGTCTGTCTTGGCTACAATAATGCATTCACTATGTTGTTCATAGTAGCTTACCCACACTCCTATTTTTTTATTATCACCTACTCCTGCATTACACCTATTTGATTTTGTATTTATAACCCTGTATTCACATGACCAAAAATCTTTATCCTCCTGCCACCGAACTTCACTAATTGCCACTATATCTAACCATAATATATCCATTTCCCTTTTTAAATTTTCTAACATACCTGCCCGATTAAGAGATCTGACATTCCATGCTTCAATATGTAGAATGCCAGTTTTCTTTCTCCTGATAATCTCTAAATTGGTAAGATTCTCCATCAAAGAAAAATGCGATATGTTTTCTAGAGTCACTGTTTAGCTTGATTTCCCAGTAACCCCTTTTGAGATCCATGGAGGTGAAATATTTGGCTCATCCAAATTTGCTTAATAATTTCTCTGTGCTAACGAGTCTGTCCTTTTCAGTTTCTATACTTTTTGTAATATGTGAGCATCCAACGCCAAAGGATCCCCTGCTGTACCCTTCTTCATTACAAGTAATGGATTTTCAGGAAATGGGGTACCAGTGGGAGTGCATATGTAATAACTGGTACACAGAGTGTGGTAGACAATCTCTTACTTTATTTTTTTGGTCAAAATTACATTGTGGTCTGCAATGATCAGAGGTTTGACACATACTGCTTGTCACAGATATTATTGTTCACTCTGCTGCACAGGGCAGTGATGTTTATTTTGTTAGTCAGAGGCCACGTATAGTTGCCTCAGAGCCCCCACTCTTATAGCAGAGTACAGGAGAGGAGGAGGTGCTGCAAGGATTTGAGGTGTCAGTATTGATCTGTGGTTGGGCAATGGCCGCAGTGATAACAGAGATCTCATAATCTCTGAAGTGGGCAGGAGGCCATAGGGCATATCCATAGTAGGTAGTAACCAGTATTGGTGTGCTGTCATCAGTAGCAGCCTTGGTAATATACGTCAAGATTGAAGTGGCTGATGGTGTACTTCTACTGTCAGCGTGCAGTCAGGCATCAGCGTAGTATCAATCTGCATACGTTGGTGTCACCAGAATGAGGATGGCGGGTTGATCTGAGGGCTTCTTTGTGCATAGCTAAATATACTTGCTATTCTGAGGAGTCTAAGGGGCTCTGGAGCAGCAAAGAATTAGCCATGCTGTACTTGCTGTGAGTGGGTGTTGCCAGAAATAAGTCACCAGGAGGTTGTAGAGAATGGGGACAGTTTAAAACAAAACTGGGTGGTGTGTAGTTTGCCCATGGGTTGTACATGTGGAAAGGGCCGTAGTAAGGCGTTGACCGATGTGGCCGGCACAGGAGCAATGAAGCGTGTAGTATGCAGTTGTCGTATCTCTTGAAAGTGCCTGTCTGGCAGCAACAGGGAAGCACGCGACGTGAATGGTGTGGATATCGCATCACGTGGAGCATAGACGTTTGTCAATCGATTGGATGCGTCCCATCCCCACAAACTGCATGTGAGAGGCACGAACCACGTGTGAGAGGCACCAATGTGACATCAGTCATGGGTTGGCAAAATGTAGATGGAACATGAAGTGGTGAATGCTGCAGAAGTTCAGGCCTGTGGACCATGTTAGGACTGTATGCAGAATGTACCTGATGGGCGTGAGATGTGAGACGTGTGGCGGTGGTTAGGTTAAGCATGGTATGCAATGCAGGGGGTGTGGCTGGAACGAACATGACGTTTCTCTTCAGTGCTCCAGTCTCTCTTTTGAGCAGAATTATCAGTGAAGAAATAGTTGTGATATGAGACTAAGACACCAATGCAGATTGGCCATCATAATTTTATAATTTTCTGTCCATACATCGAAGCAGTAAATGAGATAATGGCATGATTGTTTGACGGAGTCCATTGTCGATGCATTGTCCAAAAAGGCACCATTAGGAGTGTCCATATAGCATTGTGGCTGGAGAATATCGCTTGAAAAATCACTTGAAAAATCACTGGAAAACTTCAGAAGTCTGTGGGTAGGCACAGGAGCTGCAACAGAGGAACAACTAGGATCA
Organism: Schistocerca gregaria; assembly: GCF_023897955.1. Classification (NCBI taxonomy): domain Eukaryota; kingdom Metazoa; phylum Arthropoda; class Insecta; order Orthoptera; family Acrididae; genus Schistocerca; species Schistocerca gregaria. The sequence goes on along the minus strand of NC_064920.1, from coordinate 463,787,485 downwards.
CAGAAGCTAACAGTTGTGGGATAAACAGGGCGCCATTGTTCGTTACTTCAGTTGGCGATGTTTCTGTCTAAATCACTGCCCTGAAGTTCCTGTAGTCCAGGTTGAATTTTGCTTTCTAAATTGTCAGACAGTGTTCGTATCACATGATGAACAATGGCAGCATTGTCAAGTACCCAATCAGCACAGCAGATTTGCACAAAATCAAGACGCAGCCCGGTAGATGGATCCACCACCATAGGAAATGTGGTACCAGTGGGAGTGCATATGTAATAAACAGTAAACAGAATGTGGACGACAAATCCTTACTTTACTTTGCTGGACAAAATTACATTGTGGTCTACACCAGTCAGAGGTTCAACTCATACTACTCATCACAGATATTATTGTTCTCTCTTCTGCACAGGACAGTGATGTTTGTCAGTCAGAGGCAACATATTGTTGCAGAAGAAGCTGAGCAGCACCATGGTGTAGTGCTTATGATACTAAACCATTGCATGGAGGGTAATGAGTTCAAAACTCACCTTGACTGTACAATTTTAATTTCTGTATTTGGTTCAAGTACATTCTAGAAGTATCCATAAATGTCAAGAATCATTGTACTGGAATGTTCTGTAGCTGTTTATATACTATATGTGTCCTGGCTGGAGGCAGTTCGCTCCATGCTCTCGTATGTGCAAGTGCTGAATAAACCTTTGTTAAGTAAAGTTAGTGTTCATCATTCATCTAACTACACCTTCTTCTACGTGACAATATAGTCACAATGTCACCACAAATTATTAAATGCACTCAAATCTTATTCTATGTCTTGGTTATCTATCCTTTTGTTGATTTCCTCATTAAATGTTGCTCTCAAGCTAATAGGTACTGTGTATGCTTCACAAAAGAAAGGATTTGAATCCTTTATCTTAAATTTGCATATATAGTTTCCTAAGATGCCTGATTTGTCAGAAAATATATCACCATATTTAGTCATAAAATTATTGTGATACACAAGCTTTTGGAGTGAGTTGCTTGTTCTTCAGGCAGAAGAGTTGAAGGGGAAGGAAGAATGGTGAAAGAAAAGAACTGGAGAGGTCTAGGAAAGGGGGGTAGATTTCAGGGAAGTCACCCAGAACCACAGGTCAGGGGAGACTTGCTGTACAGGATGAGAGGGAAAGTCTTTGCTTTGCATCTCGTAGGTAAGCCATCCCTGACCTGCAGTTCTGGGTGACTTTCCCAAAATCTACCCTTTTTCCTAGACCTCCCCAGTCCTTTTCCTTCACCCTTCTTCCTTCTCCTTCAACCCTTCTGCCTGAAGAAGGAGCCACTGGCTCTAAATACTTGCCAACCATAACAGTCCTTTATGTGTATGTTCTGCTATCACTTGGTGAGTAGATTTTTTTATCTATCCAATGAAATAATTTTACCAATAATTGACTTCTTTTGTTTTCATTTTTGTTACTATGTTTAGTCAGGATTTTATATAATTTGTGCTTTTGGTCTGCAGTTAATGATAGTGATTCATGAACTTGGTTAAAAATCAGCCTTTCACTAGTTAGTACATCATTTGCCATTTCATCTCAAAAAAGTAACTAAGCAGTTGCAATTAAATGTATTTTTGTGTTTAAAATAAGGGTTGGATTTACCTCAGCTTCTGAGCTAAGTGGTATTTCACTATTGATTCCACAGAAATTACAAAATACAATCTTAGTATCAAAATTTACAGCTGTTATATACTTAAATAACCAATCCATACCAAGTAACACAGGTAAATTAATATTCAACAGGTATTCTCATTTCATGCTTGTCTTACCTCTGATTCCTTCCCGTAGTGCCTAATGTACTCTTGTAACCAGTGACAATGGAAATATGGATTTGCTTTTCATAGTGTGTACTAGTTCTTGTGAAATTAAACATACTTCACTACCCGTATCAATATAAATATCTGTGGGTTTTCCGTAAATTTCTCAGTTACTATGGGTTTCAGTTAATATCCCCCTTTCCTCTTACTTCCTCTTCTAATAACCGCTCTCTTGTAGGCAGTTTATGGGTAAAGGAAACTACCTTTTTGTGTACATTATCTTTTGGCATACATTCATTTTTTTCTTTGTTCAGTGTACCTAATCCCTTAACAAAAGTTAATAAATCATTAACCTTCATCCAGCCCCTATGCCACACTTCCTTTCGTAGATAATATGGTGACGTTTGTACCAATATATTGACAAAATGGGACTCCTCTATTGACGTATCTAAATATTTAGGGCGAGTCAGGTGCCACTATATATAGTTCTTAAAACTTCCCCAAGAGTTATTGAAGTATTTTGGGTGTAATAACTCTGATGTCAATTTCTCTTTTGCTCTAGTAGACCAATATTTTCTCCTAAATTTCTCCTTAAAATCCTCCCAATATGAAAAATCATTAGAATGAGCACTACCACATTCTGCTACATCACCTATCAAATAACTCAAGGCAAAACCCAGTTTTTTGTTATCCTTCTGGGTTTTTGGTGAAGATACACAAAATACTCTCAAAAAATAGGTGAGGTGAACTTCTCCATCAGGTTTTATTTTCAGAAATTGCTTTGATAAATTTATATTACTTCCAAACAGTAACCCCTCTAATAAACTACATGATAACCCACTGTTATTTACACCTGTCTTCTTATGGATTTTCTGCTTAGTACTCTCACTTGCCTCCCATGAACTGCACTCTCCCATCGTTAAGCTGATACAACTGCATGTACATGGCACTGTACTGCGATGATTTGCACCACCCAGCACATCTGACATCTTGAACACAGCGATAGGTGTGTGTTGAACAGGAGCACCCCTGCTGTGTTGCTCAGCTACTAGTGTGACCCTGCCAATGTCAAGATTTGAAATCTTCTTCTCCGAATCTGCCAAAAATTCTTCTCCCTCAAACATGCCGAGACATTATGCCATCATAGTTAAAACCTTCTTTTATTCACGTGTTGACATTGTTTCTTGACACATAAATTTAAGTTGCCATAATACCTGCACCACAATTATATCAGTGTGGATTGTCTTCTGATCTCGTGAATTGTTCTGATATTTCCATTCGCTTTCTTCTTAATAGATGACAATGTAGCTACATCCATTCATTTATAGTTTCTCCTTTTGTTTAATCCTTGTTGCTTCTAGCAATGTCATAATTTATCACTGATTGGATTTCAAGATTTTGCAAGTTTATAGGTCTTTATTTTCTTCCCTTTGCTCCAATGCACGGTCCCCAAATGAAGTGTTTTTCTTGTTGGTTTAGGGTTTTATGTGGCTGCAGGTATGTTCCTTGTACTTGAAACTGAGTCAAAATATTTTATGAGATCTGTCACCTGAAGTAACATCTGATGTATTTACCTTTTTCTTTTAATCCACTTGCCATAGTAGATTTTCTTGAATTAGAGGTCCTGCTAATCAGTGCCTCTGAAATCCTGTATGTAGCAGAGGAAAGGCTTGACTTTTCACATTCTGCAGATGTTATTGGAGCAAAAAAAGATGACTTCTACTCATATCACAAAAGGCATCCACTACTTTCCTTCTACAAACATATATTCCCTTGAACAGGTGAACAGACAATTAGAGTGACTCATGTTTTTTGAGTAGAACACAATGTTATATATGAAATATACCTCAGAGGCTCAACATGACAATCAAGATTAAAATGTATTTAATTTGTCACAAAACCATCTTGTCTTTTGTTTTCATTCTTAGAGAGTGTGGTTGTTCCTTGGTGGGCAAGTCACTACCAAGCCAAGATGTCAAAATGTGAAAGGACCTGCCTACAGCAGGTGAAGCCGTTTACTTGTAATCACACTGTGCCATTTTCTCATATTCCACACCTCCGATTTAATGCCTGCACATGTGAAAACTAACACCCGTGCGCAATATATGTTCTGCAACTTACTCCGTACTTAATATTAGTCATCATGATCATCTTTTGTTGTGTTACACAAGGAGTGTGAAATATTTGTCTAAATGGCATGTTACACTTCACCACTTGTTATTGAGTAAGAAGCAGTAATATATTTAACATGGATCTTGGTTCACTGAAAAGTTTGCTCTGTACTATTCTGCTGAAAAAGTGCTATTATTCTATCTAAGAATTCATTGAGGGCATTTTCACATTTTGAACAAGGAAATGTGTGTGTATGTACTCAAAACTATAAAAATTATTTGTGAAGTTGTTTCTCAGAAATGAATATAAAATAATGAACACTTTCATATTTCTTCTAAAATGTTCTTGTTATAAAGCTTGACATGTCTCCTATCATCATATCATTTGAAAGTTGTATGTAACAAGATGAATGAATCCCATTTCACCAGGGGGATTTCTGCTGTCTTTAAATATAATGTTCAGTACATCATCATCCGAGATATTTTTTCTGTAGTACATTGTATGGCTTGTGGGTTCAGCTGTTGTGGCATGTTTCAAAAGCCATGATTCAAGAATCCTCCACAAGTCTGTAGAGGGCAAGCACATATTGTCTTTAACAGAACAGTGACAACTAATGCACAAACACCTACAATCATGTTTATTCCTATTTCTTACAAAAGGAAAAAGGGACATTGAATAGAAATTATCAGCTAATTTAAATGCTCCTCAGTGCTCTCTTGTCTAATTTTAAAGTTCTGCACCACTGAACACATCTAAGAAACACTTTAAGAAATTTTCATAGTTTCTGGTGTTTGAACTGTTGTGGTCTACAGGCTAACTTAAAACACTTAGTTTATTGCAGAAGAGGTCCATATTACTTTTGCTGAAATTCATTTTTATATATGCTTCAGGAGGCCTTAGTTTATCTATTTTCAGGAGCTCAATGAAAAAGTTGAATGATCCAAACCACCTGGATCTAAGCATTATTTCTCTGCATTTTCAAACTGATAGTTTCTAATAATATTAGCAAGGCAAATTACTGATCTGCTGCTTTCTTTAGCTCGTTCAGAAAAGTTTAATGTGAAACCAGATTAGTTACAATATTTTGTGGATTGACTGTTTTCGACTAACAACTTTAAGTTGGAAGTTTGCTGTGTTGATACACAGACAGTATCAGGAAGCCTGTTAAGAAACAGCACCTGTTGACCATTATGCAAAGTAGTTGCAAAATAAAGCTGTGGAAATGCCAGGATAGTTCATGAACAAGTTAAATCAGATATAAAACAGTCACAGTGACCAACCAATTGAAGTCCCTGTCAACAAGCTACAGAGTAGCATATCTGATGTATTATGACGATTGCTGATTTGTATAATTCTGTTTATGTTACAAATGAAATGAAACATTAGAACTCTGCCACCTCTCTCTCTCTCTCTCTCTCTCTCTCTCTCTCTCTCTCTCTCTCTCTCTCTCTCTCGCCCTCACCCTCTCCCTCACCCTCTCCCTCCGTCCCTCCCTCTCTCTCTCTCTCTATCGCCCTCACCCTCTCCCTCACCCTCTCCCTCCGTCCCTCCCTCTCTCTCTCTCTCTCTCTCTCTCTCTCTCTCTCTCTCTCTCTCTCTCTCTCTCTCTCACCCTCCCCCCCTCACTACCTCTCTCCCTCCCTCCATCTCCCTTTTTTGTAACTATTTAAATGAGCATTACAATGTAACCCTACATACTGAAATACTTTAAACAGAAACCTGTAATAAGAAAATACCTGGATGCTCTCTTAAAACTCATCCCTCACTCACTAACAGATGAATAGAAAAAGGAAAGAAAATTTTGAACTACTAGATAGAGCTAGGTGTCAATGATTATTGCTGGGGATGGAAGTTGATGCTACCAGTATGACCTCACTCAAAGAGTCAAAGTGTTGAATGGCAGAGTCCTAGTGTACCAGCCTGAAAAAAAGTCAAACAACCACCTTCAAAAACAAAGAAAATGTTGACTGCATTCTTTGATAGTAAAGAATTAGCTCACCTCGAGTATGTTCCACCAGGTCAAACAGTGAACCAAATTCTTTACATCAAAATCTTGAAACATGTGCAACAAGCAGTTTGACTTTGCAGTCCTAATTTGTAGCAATCTCAGGACTGGTTCTTACTGCATGACAATGAAAGATCCCATACTGCTTTACATGTTACTGAGTCTCTGGCCAGATATTCTGTTGTTGATGTCCCATGTCCACCATATTCATCCGACCTCTCACCTTGTGATTTTTTCTTCTTTCCATGAGTGAAAAGGTGACTGAAAGGAAAGCTTCATCAAGATATCACAGGCACACTGCAAGCTGTGACAAACCTTACAAGAAATGCAGTTGAAAATTTCCTTTCTTGCTTCTAAGACCTCCAAAAATGTTGGCAACTGTGTATAGATAGCTGACAGGACTACTTTGATAGGAGCTAGGATCATTACTTGGTACATACAGTTTTCTATTTTTAAGCAAACCTGTCCTCGAACTTTTCTGACAAAAGGAGTAGGTACGAATCAACTTCTACAATACGCCACCTCCATACTGTCCAGAAGGTGAGAGATGACTGTAGGCCTGGCTTGGGTCATAATGCCACATCCACTTTACAGTACTGACCTTGGGCTATCCAAATTTCATTTGCTCAAAATGTTTGTACACTGCACTAAAGCTTGCAGAGTGATGGGATGAAAGGCAAAATGTTGATGGAGACCACACTGAAAAGTAGTAGAAATTTCTTTGTCATTAAATAAATGTTCTTTTTTTCCAAAACTATTTCTTTTGCTACTTTTTGAATATCCAGCAAACAAAGGAGAAGATGAAACTTGGACATAAGAGCACAGAGAGCTTTGATATATTTACACCCTGACACAAGAAGGTGATTCACCATATTCATTGTTCAACCACAAACTAAAAAAGGCTATTGAATGAAATATTATTGAAAGAAATTGTCAGGATTCAATCCAGCAATAAGAACATAAGTCATCTGGCATATGTTGATGATTTAGGCACGTATTAAGATAAAGAGGAGAACTTGAATGAATGAGTAAGGCTGTGGGGACTGCAGCAGATAGTAGCAGTCATCTTGTGGTTGAATCAAAGATAGAATACCTACCCGACCACTACAAAGAGCTAGCCAGTGCAAGAGGTCCTCTAAAGCAATTGATTGTTCAAAACTATTGCTACATCATATCATAGAGTTTAAAGCACTGGAGAATGATTTTCACACAGGATATCACATGTCCGAGATCAAAGTGTGACTCCAAACAGGGATTCAGTCATGGTACAGCATCAGTCATTCTCTTAGTAGTCACTCAAAAAATTCTGAACTCTACGTATACCAGTTTTTTATCCAGCTGGTGGTCACGTACAATTTTACAAATGGGGTATCAAAGTACATAATTTCCATTTTCTTTTCTTTTTCAATTCTCAAGAATTAAGGATGCCTTTAGACTGCATAACATGCTGACACTATAGTATTTTGGACTGTGGACAGCCACAAGAAGACATACTTTAGATGGCTATAAGGGATGATAAATAGCAGGAGATAAGAAACAGGATAATGTATGAATACCTCTCAGCTACACTGGTTCCTGAGCTGAAAAGTGTTGTAATGATGAGATTTTTGGACACTGGAATGGAATTAAAACATTATTCTTTCATTTCTGTTTTGCAGATTGGTGCTGATGGAGCACAGTCCAAGATCAGAAGAGCAATGGGTACACAATATGTATCTTGGAATTATGATCAGATGGGCATTGTTGGAACACTTAGATTGTCTGAAGTAAGTTTGATTGGGTATTTGCACACACAAAAATTCATAAATGTGCCTGTAAATTTATTTTTTCATTTCCAATTCCAGCCCATGGATAATGTGGTTGCATGGCAGCGTTTTCTTCCAACAGGACCTATAGCTCTTTTGCCTGTAAGTGCATCATATTCTCTCTCTCTCTCTCTCTTTTTTTTTCTCAGCTTTTCAGTGTTTAATCTGCACCAGTCTTTCACAGAAAACAAAAGACATGAAATACATGAATTATTGTTACTAAATTATAATATGTTTAAAACATTGAATCAAATTCATGATTGGAGGCAACTGAATTTTTCTGCACATTGTAAACTTAGTTATTGAAATAATAAAAACTGAATTTGGTATCCTATATAGGTGGCCTTTTCTGTTGGAGCATGCATAAGAAATAAGCTAACCCAACACCTGCATTTGTTTTGTATGTTATGACAGTTTCATTAAGAAATAGAGGAATTTCAAAAAGAAAGAAAGAGAGATATTTACGTATTTTGTTGTTTATTTATGAATCCAAATATTGAATATTTGGTGTTACTTTCATAGTATATTATTCATAATGTTCAGTAACAGTATTTGCTAATACCCAAGGCCTGTGATGTAACATTTCTATAAGTTCAAATTAAAATACCTGATATCTACTGTTGATCCCCAGCAATATGAGCTAGTTCTGTGGAATTATAACTTAATTCATTTGTTTCCTCTGATCCCAGATGACATTCATTCAGGCAAACTGTATTGGCAACAAGTGAGATGTTGCAGTGGTTACCACACTTGACCTGCATTCGGGAGGATGATGCTTCAAACCTGCATCTTGCCAACCAGATTAAGGTTTTCTGTGATTTCCCTAAATCACTCTAGGCATATGCCAAGATGGTTCCTTTGAATAAGCACGGCTGATTTCCTGCCCCATTATTGACACCATCCAAGCTTGTGCTCCACCTCTAATGACCTCGATGTCAACGGAATGTTAAGACCCAATCTTTCTTCCTTTCTTCCTGGCAGTTCTGTCATTTATTTCAGTTGGTACTTCAAAAGGAATTGACTGTCAAACTATTTTATTTTAAAGATATTCTGATGAAAAATTAGGTGACCAATATTCATTATTGTATATAAACCTCTCCTCCTTTGCTCCACAAGCCACGGTACTCTGTGTACTACTTCTATTTCCTCTCCTTCTTGGTCTGTTCAAGAATAGTGTCAGGAAGAAAAATTGTTGTTAAGTCACTGCAGTAGCTCAAATTTACTGATTTGCCTATCCAGCCCATTTTAAGGGGACACAGTCGCGAGGGAACTCCCATAAGGAATCAATGATAAAACGAGCAAATGTCAGGTACACTTTCTGAAGTAACTAATGGAGATAAAGACCTGAAACTTTTACAGTGTACAGCTGAAACATCATTCTCAAATCACATAAAAATGGTTAATGTATGTTATATATTTCATGAGTAGGCTAATCATTTTTTTGTTCTATAAGACAAAAAATTAAAACTTTTCTAAACACCTTGGAGCTTGTAAATCTGTTCTTTTTATCACTACTGGTCTATTTTTTTATCTAATTAATCATCGTTGTATTAACAAGAGATACTGTAAGTCTGATGTCTGTAGCAGTCATAGTTTTTGAGAAAAGTGTACCAGAAGGTCAAAAAATGTAGTTTTCAGAAAAATAGTATTAAAGTTTTACATGCAAGAAATTATGTACAATGTCATACAGACACACTTTTAAAACATCCAGGGCTATACTGTGGCTCAGCTTCTTGATCTTGATCTTCTTTTTTTATCTTCTTTTCTTCTTCTTTTTGATCTTCTGGCTATCCTGGCGTCCTTGGTAGCATTTCCTGCAGAAATATCAGCATAACGGATACGGTCCTTGTCAGTCTTTTTCAGTCCCCTTTCAGTATTGATACCATTCTTTGTTCCCAAATCTTAATACATCAGTCTACTTTGGCACACCAGCATTGAAGCACATCACTGCATCATGAACACCAAATTTTAGTGTTTCTTTTCTAACGAAAACAGTTTTTGGTAGCCTTGTCCAAATGACAGAATTCAAACTATCATTTGGGTTTTGAGTTTTTCCATGGAGACACTTTTTCAAGAGCTCTTGTTGGCTAAGGTCTCTGAAAATGGGTTTCACAGCTAGTAGTATTTTTTCTGGAATTGAATGTTTGTGCTTATAGCTGGAAGATGTAGCTGGGTTGTTGAATTTGCACCAGCTGTCAGGTCCCTGTGGGCAAAGGTTATGTTGTGGTTCCTCATCTGTTGAAATTTTATGAAAGAATATAGCCCAGATGGCTCTCCGCATAGCTTCTACATTGTTGCAGTTATTTCTAATGGCCATACCATAATAAGTCTGTATCCTGTCTATTTCAGCCTTTGTCAGGCCCCCTTTACCACCTAACGTTTTTTCCTTAGATATCTTTAGAAGTCGTGATCCCATTCTTTTTTATACATGTCCTATACATTCCAGTTTATTAATTTTGACTCTAGGCCCATAAGGCTGATCTTCTACCACTTTCTGATAAGCCTTACTGTCCCCATCCCCATGATAGTCTGTATAGAGGATACCTCTTGACTTCACAGACCTTTTGAAAATGTTAGCAACACCAGCCACTTCCATGCCTCCACTAGAACCATCATAGTCCTTTTTGCACACATGTTGTATAGTGGTATTTTTGCTACAGATGTCACAGAACTTAGTAATAATTTCAATATCCAGAACCTTCCCAGCATCAAAAGAAGTTGCTGACACAATGCCATTTAGGGATGTATGCCCACGTTTCTGCCAACTGCCATCAAAACCAGCAGAAATATGCATTGGGTCAGATTTCGTATCATTCAACTGAGCTGCTTCTTTGGCTGCTTTCAACATTGTAGATTCACCTACCTCAGCCACAGATCTAAGTGCATGCACTAATCTTATATTGTTTTCATGCAATCTGCTTCTTGTTTCGTGGGATGACATTGTATTGGCAGTACAGCTACATTCCAAATATGTCAAAACTAAATTACAAACAGTTCCCTTGGTTTTCGCCACATCTTTGTGCAAAGTAACGTTTCCACCACAGTTTTTACAATTTGTGTGTTTTTCGGTAAGTTCTCGTAATAACCTCATGGAGATCAGAATGTTTGTGTCAGTAACAACAGAAACACTGTTCACACCACATATTGCATTGTCACACATTTGAGAGGCACTTGGAAAAACGACAGCACCTAGAAGCTTCTTGCTTGAAGCACTGACAGTCGCACTGACTTCACTTTCAATATTATTTTCTGCCCTCTGTTCAAAACTAGCAGTTTCGCGGTTTATTTTTACTTATTTATTTCCACGAAACTTAGGCTTATATCCAAACTTCCTTATTCTACCCACTGTGTTATAATGTTTCAGAAAATCATTACATTTGCATCACCAAAACGTAAACAACTAGGATGAAGAAACTGACAAACGATAGTCGACACTGCAGACGGGCTGGCAAACATCAGAATAACAATTCTCTCTTGCAACCCAAATAAAGAGTATTTATATCCATGGAACATAAATGGTTGTTGTACTATAGTCAATGCTGACTACTGCGCAAGAGACTGCAAACATGGACATGGCGCTAGTTACCATGCTTCACGAACAAATTAATAACTCCGAATCTAATAATCAGATATGTGTGAAACAAAAGGCATTTTGTAGCCAAATAATTGGAGCATAGATTAAGACTAAAAAAAATTCGGTTTTTTGAGCCTGTTCATGACTGTCCCCCCTTAAAATGTGTGTGTTAGTAGGAGTAATATTTTCATTGAATTTTCCTGGAACATAAGTTCTCAGAACTTTATCAGTAAACCTCTGTGTGTCACTGCAATGCATCTTTTGTAGTGACATTCATACATTATATTCATCAAATCCCAATATAAAGGTGACTCTTCATGGATAAGGAACAAAGGAAGTTGTATATTAATGGGCAGAAACAGCCACTATAGGCTGCTTGCAGCTACTTTGGTAAAATCCACTGGTTTTCCTAGTAGATTTATCAGCTGCTGTTTTATCTTCTACATGTTAATCATTCATCTATGTGATTTGATTTTGGAGATGACTATCAGTTGCCTATAAACTTGAGAAATAAAAAATCTGTACAGTATTAACATTAGTGTTAACTTTTATTTACATCCCCAAGTATAAATATTCTGATTAATTGTGGAGTAAGGTACTCTTTCACTTTGTTTTTAAGTATCTAGGGATTTCCAATTTTCTGCTTGAAATCTAGACTTTTCTCTGGAACATAGAATATCAGTTTGAACCCTAGAGAGGAATATGTAGTATATACAAGTTATTTTGACTTCTAGTACTGTTGTTATGAATTTTACAGTTCCTAAATTCACATTTATTGTCAACCACAAACGTTATTGTGGCTTCAACATATTGCATTCAAGTGTGAGAATCCCAAGGTACATGAGTCTTCTACTGGATGTTCATTTATTGACTGTAAATAATATTATTATTGCATCCTTCTCCGGAATAAATAATTAATTATTGTAGCTCCATTGCCTTTGCAGATGATACCATAAGGCAGTATTGGGTGAAAGTATCAAAAAACCCTAGCAACACTATGTACAATGAGAGAGATTTGTAAGTGCAATTGATTTAGTGTGTGCGCATTGATACATCCTTCTGGTACATGTAACTCATTTTTACTCATCTGGATTTACATAATATGAATCTTTGTAACAATTAATGGTTATCCTATTTGCTGTCTGTGTTTGTTCTTTTTATAACCAAGTTTTGAAAACAGCCAAAATTTGCACTTCATATTTTTTGTTAACTGGTTTCGCTCTTCAAATGAACTGACCTTTCAAAGTCACTCCCCCTGGAGGCAGTGCCTGCTCTTGCTATTATATTGGAACTGTCATAAACCATCACAGATTTTGAAGAGTTCTCCAATTTGTTTTCTGAATCACTTATGTAGGTCAAGAATATGGCTTAGCTAAATACCAAAACTTGCAAGTTACACTATTTAAAGCTTCTCCACTCTGAATTCAGTTTTTTTCTGTGTATTATCACTTGTTACTGTGACTATAATTTCTGTTGTTAAGATATGACTCCACCCACGCAAGAGATATTCCCTTTACTGCCATAACATTTAAGTTTCCATAATAATGCTAGACACAACCAATGGAGTGGCCACTAAGAATAAAAGTTCATTTATGTTCATTCAAGTAAATGACAAACATAGAAGCACTACAATAAGCAGAAGAAGACAATCTGAGGAGGAGGACTGACTGTGCTGTCTTTATATTGAGGAAGAGGGGTGGGGGGGGGGGCGGGGGGGGGGGGGGGGGAGCTCCAGTAGACAGCTCTGTAGACTGTGCCATGAGCACTACTCATGTGACTCACTGCAGGTGTCCTCTGGTGGCCACCCCATACAGCTGCAATTGACAAACTGGCAAACCTTTTCTCCGGTTAGGGAAATGGCACTCCTCTGATGCAGGCGTTGGGGTGATTACAGACACACCCCTGGCCTCTGTGGCATGTGCTGCAGGTGATTACAGCAGTGGCAGAAGGTGATTCTGGGCCAGAACAGTTGAGTGAAGGACCCAACGGTACTGGCCCAGCTGGTGGCATAAGCGCAGGTGGCAGTGTAGCATCACAGGAAGGGTTGGTAGCATGAGTCAGGGAGCCATACTCTGCAGTAGAGGCAGGAGGCAGCGATGCCCACAAGGAGGATGGGACCATTCCTGCAGCAAGGACATCTCGCTAGACTCTGACAGGCACTGAGGTAGGGGCCAAAGGTGGTGAGCAGACCCTCTGCCCTTGCTGTATCGTGAGTACACAGTCTATTGCCATGGTGCACCACCAGCTCCACACTGATGTGCGCCAATCAGAAGCAGTGGCTGTGGTAGCTGTGGATCATTGCCAGAATCTTCTTCGGTTGACCGTCAAACCCTTGAGCCCAGACAGCGGAGCAGGAGCAAACTGCAATGAGGGCTGCACCAACGGACATTTGTGAGGCAGCATGAGCAGTTGCGGGAGATTATGTGGCTGGTGATAACAGAGTACTTTGTCAGATGTTTGACTGTCCACCAGCATAAACCAGTAGGAACCCAAGAAGTGCGTCAAGACATTGTCCATGGAAGAGTCAGCAATGCTCATCTTCAGTTGAACCTTAAACATGCGGATGAGCCATTCTGCCTTACTGTTAGATTTGGGGGGAAGGGTGGGGGTGGAGGTGGAGCAGTCAGGTGGCAAATGCCTTGATGGATGCAGAAATCATGGAAGGTCTGAGATACAAACTGTGGACTGCTATCCATCTCAAATGTTTAAGGTAGCCCTTCAATAGAAAAAAAGTTTTGAGAGGGCATGAACCATATCCATGACTGATGTGGAAGGACAGTGGATAATATATGGAAATTTAGAGAAAGCTTCAGCAATCAACAACAAATAAAAACAACATGGATGCATTCCCATGGATGCTGTGGTGCAGGCCACAGGAGAGGTTGCCTAAGGCACCACCTGTTGTGTAACACACTGAGAATGGGTCATGACAAGATGCACAATGTCACTGTCAGTGCTGGAACAAACCACGTATTGATGGGTTGATGGGTCAGTGGGTTGTACACGAGACCCTCCAGTGACCAAGATGTAGGAGCTGAAGCACATCCTGCCATAGGACAGCCAGGATCATCCCCTAGGCAACAGCCCATCCATAGCTAAGAGAACACCATTGAACACCAAAAGGCAGTGATGGAGGGCAAAATAGTTACTCAAAGGATCATAATCCCTGTCCAGAGGTCTGTCCAGCCAAACATATTGAACGAGGTGAACAACTTGGTACTAAACCAGATCAGCAACAGCAACTGTGATCTGGGAACCCTTAAATAGAACCCCTTACAATGTTCATTGTGCCTCAACATTTAAGTGAAAACAAAGGAGCTCATCCTAGTCAAAAGTAGGGTCCAGCCTCATTGGGAATTGGACAGTGTATCACCATTGGCATGTTGTGTGGTAGGCCGAAAATGTATTTCAAGGCCCACTGCTGGAGGTGATGTGCTGAAGGATTAAAAACAAAACCAATGGCTTGTGGTCTGTAATGAGGTAGAACTTAGACTCATACAAGTATACATGACCCCAGAATGGAGATCATCAAACATTCCGAAAAAAGCTGAAAAATCACAGTTATGCTAACTACATCAAATGGGAGACACAGATTCTGGTAAAACCCGAACGGCATGTTAAACGCAAGAAGCGTTTTCAAATCCTAAACGAATGGAATTATGCAAAAATGCTTCAGATAAATCAGTTTTAGAGAAACTTGGCCAATAACTCATCTTGATGGGGCAAACAATGTGTGTCAGTGATATATTGAGCATTAATGGAAACTTTAAAGTCGCCGCAGAGATGAAGCAGACCAATTTGTTTTTTAGCGGTCATGAGCAGGTAGACCAATCACTTGATGTAATAGGCTATAACATCAAAAAAGTGGCTCAGATGGCTCTGAGCACTATGGGACTTAACATCTGAGGCCATCAGTCCCCTAGAACTTAGAACTACTTAAACCTAACTAACCTAAGGACACCACACACATCCATAACTGAGGCAGGATTCGAACCTGCGACTGTAGCAGTTGCGCGGTTGCTGACTGAAGCGCCTAGAACTGCTCGGCCACTGCGACCGGCCCTATACAATCCCCAATGATATCTTGTCCAATTCAGATTTCACTTGGTCACACAAGGTCACTGGATGCATCTGGAAAAAGTGTGGCCACGTCCTAGTTTTCAGGGTAATATGAGCTGATCCTTCCAGGTAAAGAGATGAGAACTCAGAACACAGAGAACCTAACTGCTGGTAAGGGACCTGGTTGGGTATGAGATGCACTGCATCAGAAATGAAAAAATCCAGAAGCATTGAAAGCATCCAGACCAAACAGATTGTCTGCACCAGTATCATCCAGAAATGTCAAGAAATGAACCACAGATTTATAAACAGTGGGAGCTTTAAATTGCCCCAAATTTGTTACATGCTGCTTGTTGTAATTTACCAAACATCTAGAACTGAAGACAACACTGGAGATCCCACGTCTACATAAGTTTGTGTGTTCAACAATATCAGAGTTGCAACCACATCCACTTGTAGTCAGAGCACTTTGTCCATCAATCACTCTTCAAGAAACAGTTTGTTATTATTTGTAAGCACTGATGATACAGAAGTAACACCCATGTCCATATCTGCAGGAGATGGATGGGAACAACACACAAATGCTGTATGGCCTATAGTTGTTGCAAGTCACCTTGGCATGTGGCCTCGTCATGTTGCATGTCACAGTATGGGCAGTATGGTAGTGCTGAGTGCTGTCTCTGCGGCGGTGGTGGTGGTGGTGGTGGTGGTGGCGGCATCGCTGTCCACTGTGGTGCAGAGGCTGTATTTCTACAGCTGATACATTGTTCTCCCTCTGAGAACTAATTGAAGCCCGATGACCTGGAACAGGAGGCACTACAGTTATGTCACACTAGGCCTCAGTCTGATCACCAGCAGCACAAGATACTTTGAGATTGAACACTATTTAACACTTCAACCAAAGGTGGATTCTCACACTATAGTTCACGTGAGACACCTCCTTGTCAGGAGCCAGCTGGATGATGGTGTCACAGGCCATAAACTCAGCATAGGAATCAGTAACAAACTGACATTTATGACTGACGCTATGGAGTTCAGATGCCAAAGCCCAGTAGGACTAGTGGAGCAGTTTATGACCGTGACTGAATTCGATGTGCTGCAGTCACATGTGTACACTTAAAGTCATAATTTGACAACAACTTACACATTTTGTTGAATGAAACAATACTAGTTCCTGGAGCAGTGCTGATCAGCACGACAACTGGTAAATCAAAGGTGAAAGCCAAGAAAGAAACAAAGCCTTACACACCTGTATCAATGGCATTGTGGAAGTGTTGCTGAAGTTGCTGAAGCTGCATCTTGCAATCCTCCTAGTTTTCAGCTGCATCATTGTAATAGGGAAAAGCTGGAAGGTATGCTGACAGTGTAGAATCCTGCATAGTCAATGTGGCTGTCAAATTTGTAATAGCAACTATAAGAGCCTGGTGCTGCTCAAGGAGAGATTTGAGCACTGCCTCCATGGGCATGAGCACCAATGGAACAATCAAACAGGTAGTGCAAAAAAAAAAAATGGTTCAAATGGCTCTGAGCACTATGGGACTTAGACCGATGACCATAGCAGTCTGGTCCCTTCAATCTCACAAACCAACCAACCACAAACCACTATGGGACTTAACTTCTGAGGTCATGAGTCCCCTAGAACTTAGAACTACTTAAACCTAACTAACCTAAGGACATCACACTCATCCATGCTCGAGGCAGGATTCGAACCTGTGACCGTAGCAGTCGGGCAGTTCCAGACTGTAGTGCCTAGAACCGCACAGCCACCACGGCTAACCATACAGAGCACACAGAAGTCAAAACCACACTCATCTCCAATTGTGTCATGATGCTAGACACAACCAATAGTGTGACCACTAAGAAAAAAAGATTATTTATTCTGATTCAAGTAAACAACAAACATAGAAACATTACAGTAAGCAATAGAACACAATATGAGAAGGAGTGCCAGCTGCACTGTTTTTATACAAAGGAGAGCTTCAGTAGGTGGCATGGTGGATGTTGTGGCATGCACACTAGTCTTTTGACCCACTGCAGGCAACCTCTGGTTGCCGGCCCACACAGATATCATTGGCGGACTATTTGAAGTGTAGTGCACCAGCAGCCTGGTGCTGCGGCACATTTCCACACGCTGTGTGCGGAATTATAGCACATAATTTGTCTTGTTTAGTTCTGCCACAAGTGATTTCATGAAATTATGTATTATTTTCTCTGTATAGAAGCCTTTGCTGAAGCCATACTGTCATGCTTTTAAAAGTTTATTGTCAGAGAAATGTCTTGACTTTCTGTTATAAGTCACATTCTTAAAATATTTGAAAACATAGAAAGGAGGGAAAGAGGACTATAATATTATAGGTCGCTTACTTATCTTCATCTTTATAAATGGGCACCACTACTGCATTTTCAGTCTTTCTAGGAACACACATTCACTCTTAATCTAATTATAAAGGTAACTCAAGGGGGACACTATGAAGTCAGCACATCATTTCATTACTTGGTTGAAATATATAACAACTTAAGGGAAACCTTAGTAGCAGTGATACATTCAAAATTTCATGAAATCAACTAGAAAATCATATTATCTCTTAGATATAACTCAGATTGCGAATGAAATAATAAATTTACTAGCCCTTCAATTGTATGCTGTGAGTAAACTTCACATTCTCGCTCACTTCCAGCAAGTTTCCCCTATAATTCTCCCTCCTGATATCATATAAATGAAGATCAATATAATGTTTCTTAACTCTTGGAATGTAACTTCATTGTTGTGCGGCCAGATTGAGACCAGAAGACGTGTTACCTTTCAAATGATCTGTCGTCCTGATGCTATCCCGTATAATTTTTACCTTAATTATTTTCTTGTGCAGTCACCTTTCTTGAATTATCTTGATGCAGTGGACCTGTTATGCAGTGCCACCAATTTTTGCCATGTGACTTCTTCTCCATCTGCAGAGGGTTGATTGCTATAAGAGAGCTTCAAAGTTTTCAAGTTAGTAAATGACGTAAACGTCTTTCAATAACTCTCCTGTATTTTATTACACAGATATAACAATTATAATGTTGTGTGAACAGATCTCTTATTAATCAGTACATCAAAACAACATCTCGAAACTGTCTCTTAGAACAGAACAGAATAGAATCTCAGAACAGAACAGACTGACATTACTCTTAAGCCTCTATCAACTGCTTTCCCAGGAATTGTCATTTTCACAGCATGTCTTATTATCTGCCTTCCAGAAAAGTGCCAGACTGTGACACCAAAGCATAAGCAACCCTTTCACAGCAGGTAGAGACCCTCAGTCACCATTACACATTGCTGACATTATGTGCTCTCATGTCTCACTCTGACTCAGTACAGCCATCAAACCAGTGCACACACAGTGGAAAGTGCTCTACATATTAACTTCATAAACAATGTTTTTACATCAACATTTTTCATCAGCATGAAAGAAACAAGTGTAACCTATTTTTCTGAATTAACAAAATGTTACACCACACCCTTACAGAATTCTGCAGAACTTTGCTTAGTTAAAGACAGTAATTTGATCATGACTAACTGGCTCTATCATATTGATTGCCCCTTCATATCTATACACTGCTCTTGGATTTTTTTCAAGAACATCTGTGTCCCTCAGATCCTTCATCTCTCTTGTTTATTCTGTGTTGGCCATTTGGCCTTTCATTTGTTGTTAAAATATGGAGGTGTATTATGCATTAGTTGGCAATAGTTCTTCTTGGTCACATAATTCCCTCTGCCATCTGTTATCCATCTTCCCATATTGCAGTTATTTGTAGTCCAATTGCTAACATGTGTTCTACTTCTGAATAGTTGAAATAATGAAGATGATACAGAAATTCTAATAAGACTTGAATATTCTCTCAAGTTCTGTCATTTAATTTTTCTTTAGTTGTCCTTGTTAACTGGATAATTAATATTTAAATCGTGTGTGATTCATCAACTCTTGCATCCAGATTTGTATTCCACTCGCCAAAATTCCTGTATCTAGTCAATGATTCATTATAAACCCCAGGTTCTAATAGCTCCTTAAGCATTTCTGGATCCCTGATGTCCAAAATTCTGCTTTCTACTTCCTCTCATGTAGTTCGTATGGTTGGAATCTTTCCAAATTCAGCAATCCCCATTGCAACACACTAACTTCTAAATGGTTTATTACAAATTGTATTTTCCTTAGAAACAAAAGAAGATGAGTGCTACCTTCAGGGTCAAAGGCAGGGAATTTTTGTATGATACCTTTGCCCATCAAACCAAAACTCTTTCCATGAATTGTGTCTTTCATTTGAATTCACATGTTTTGTATTATGACTGCCTACACATGCGTGACTGACATTAATGCCTGCGCCGGGCTCTTCATGTTTTCCCATTAGTCTACTGACACTTTCCCAACTACTGTACAGTGGTGGAGTGACATTACTGTTAACTATTCTTCCTGCCTGTTTTTCCACACCACAGTAGAATTCACCACACGTGACACTGCCAGTGTCCACAGGCAAATCACATTCTCTCTCTCTCTCTCTCTCTCTCTCTCTCTCTCTCTCTCTCTCTCTCTCTCTTAAATTACCCAAGTTCTGAACTAAGGACCCCTATACTCCTTTGAAATTTTGACTTTATTGTTTAAATATTTCAGCCTGATTTTCCAGCTTTTGAATTTCATCATGATCCTCCTGTTCTTTAACAGATAGTTCTGTGATCGGAGCATTCATGTTGCCACTGTATTATCTATTGTCATTTAGTGTTAATTAAGACTATCATTCATCTCCCTTCAAAATTCATCAATTTTTATTTTTTTATTTTTTTTTAATACTGTTTGAAAAATTCTCAGTTCCCTTTTGCCTCTCCCTTTTTATTCCCTGCCTCTTTTCCTGGCTTTCTTTTCCTGTCTATCGTGTGTGTGTGTGTGTGTGTGTGTGTGTGTGTGTGTGTGTGTGTGTGTGTGTGTGTACTGAGCCTGTTTGCACAAATCTTAACACTATTCTGAATGCTTTCCGAGATAGAATGCACTTAATATTGTTATTTAATTTCTGTAATGTTCAATATATTGTCAGGTTTACATATGTACAGCAGTTAGTAAACTGTACTGCTTGTCGTAAGGAGTGTGACTGTAATATAACTTAAATGTTTATTTGACACTACAATAGTAAAGCCATAGTCCCACCATATAAAATGTTTTCTTGAAAAAATGGGGTTACATTACCGGTTTCAATGAACTTTGTTGCCATTTCCAAATGTAAAACATCAGTTGGAGAATATATAGTGGGAATTATGACTATACATCTGACTGCAGTTACAAGAAATAATGAGACCAGGCAACCAAGGCAATGATAGCACAATCAAATCACTACAAGTTACGCCTATGCTTGCCCAAACATTCATTACATTTCCTGATGTAGAATAGATAAAAACTATACCAGGGTAAAGATTACCAAGAATTCCTGCAATGTGTCCTGCTGTGACACAATGGTCATATGGCTTATATAAATTCACAAATTGTAAGTTTATCAAGCACAGCGTGCTTCCATATGGAATGCAGCACATAATTTTACTATGTTCCAAAAAAAGAATCTCAAAACATTTGGTACTCTCATGTAGGACAGACAGGCTATGATTTATGAATTTATATAAGTCATACAATCATTGTGTCACAGCAGGACACATTGCAAGAATTCTTGGTAATTTTTACCCTGGTGTAGTTTTTATCTATTCTACGTTAGGACATAGAATGAACATTGGGGAAGCATGGGCATAACTTGTAGTGACTTGGTGGTTACACCACTGCCTTGGTTGCCTGGTCTCATTATTTCTTGTAATTGTAATTCCCATTATATGTTTTGCAAATGATGTTTTATGTTTTTAAAAATGATGACATAGTTTGTTGAAACTGGTAATGTAACATCTTTCTTTAAAGAAAAAAATTATGTACTGTGACTATGGCTCCATTACGGTAGCGTCAAACAAACATTTAAATTACTGCATGCGTTTTACGAAGTGTCAATTGACAGATACGTATTTTTAATGCATTCACCTCTAAGCGTTGTCATACATGTCACATTACAGCTGTTTTGCTGTTCACAATAAATATTTAATGAACCACCATTGACTTCAGTGCATTTGGGCCTTCTTGGCAGAACATGTATTGCTGCTTGTCTAAGTGATTCCAAATAGTCCCTAATGAGTGTTGCAGCATTTATGATGTGACCAAATAGTTTGTTTTGGATATTCACCTTTTTTTGTGCACCTCAGACTTCATCCAACCCTTTAAACAAAAATCTAACAGCATAAAGTCTGGCATTGTTGGTGGCCCATTAATTGTACTACCATGACAATCCAGTGATATGCATAAGTGTGACTCAGATGTTTCCTCAAATGTCTCATAAAATTTGCAGGGGTTCCATCATGCTGGAAGTACATTGCAGTCTGTGGGACCAAAGGAACATTTTCATGGTGTTAACAAACAAATTTTCCAAAAAAATTCTGTCCTGTCATTTGCTCTTCTAAAATGACTGGACCTATCAGCATGTTACTGATCATGCCACACCGGACACTGATTGAAAAATGAACTTGAACTTTGGTTTTTATTGTAGTGGATGAATTTTCCTGCAACCATCAATGATTTATTATGTGTGTTGTTGATTCCATTTCACATAAACATAGCTTGATCAGTGTACAGCATTAATGGAAGTAAGTGGTGATTGCTATTTAATTGGTGATAAAAGTCAACTCTTGTGTCATTGTCACTGATGGGAAGATTGTTGATACGCTGTATGCAGAATGGGCACAAGTTTTCCACATGTAATGTTTGCCATGCACATGTTTGCGGGACACTGATAAGTGCATGAAGTTGCCATGTGCTGATAGTACTTGGTTCAAGCAATGTGCTAAAAGTTCTAGTAAACACTCTATGATCAGGAATTCCATGTGTCGGGAAGTGCCAGTGGTATTCTTCAACCGCAGCTGGAGCACTACCATTGCAGAAGCCATAAACATGCAGCATTATTGTAGATATATGGCGTATTAGCAAATGTATGCACAAACACAGTCAATCATTGCTTCTCTTTGATATACTATCAATCCCTCGCACTAATTAACTCACAACACGTCAGGGACAACTGTGCATTAGCTAGTTTAATACCAAAAAGATGTCTCGGGCAAAGAGGTTGAAAGCAATGGGGTAGGTTGGGCTAGAATAAAACATCAAAGAGACTGGGTAGATAAGACACATGTGTCTATTTCTAGCTCAAAAACAAATGTACATTTAACGTTTTCTCTCTACTAAACCATAGGGAATAGGGCATATTTCCATTTAAAGCTTTCTGCTTCAAATGAGCATTCCAGTTATAGTGCTGAATATTGACCATTCCTCCTGGGACACTCTGTATGAACACTACATAGGAATTAACAAATAGAACACAGTGATTACTAAATTCACAGGAACAGTGAAAATCTCTAATCTCCAATGGGGTAGGGGGAGGAGGGTATAAAACCTGTTAAATACTTCTACAGTCAATGCCTTCTATAGAGCCACATAAAACTCTATTATCTCATCACTTGAACTCCTTTGAGTTTGCTACACTGGCACTACAGCCAAAAGAAAACACTGACATTTGTTTAACTGTCTTATTTTTCTACTCTAAGTCCCATTTACTACTGTTCTGCCTCAGATGCTTCCAGTTACAGTGGTCTGTTCCAATTATGTTTTTCATCTTTGCAATACCAAAAACTCTGTGCTGAGATCAGCAGACAGTACAACATTTTGGGCAGTATCAAAGTTGCCTAAATACTTGTAGCTAAATGAAATATTATCGTAACACCTTTATATTATTAGACTAAGACAACTGTAATTCTATTTTATTATGTTCTAACAAAGCCCAAGAATTAAGTATTGCAAGCTCTTTGGACTGATTCGTGGAAAAAAATGTTCAGTCATGCTTGCTAATTTTGTCACATCTCTTCCAATAAATATAGCGAATTCTCTAATACTTCTTACTGTTACTTAGTGGGCCTACCCATCACTGCTAGGGAAAAACAGTGTTTGGCACAATTGGAGACACTCTTCAGTTTACTTCTGAAATCTGACTCTGATAGTTAAGTATAATTACCAGTCAACACTGCCCGTTACTGCAGTGATATGTAAAAGAATCATTGCAGTACTAGCACCTACTCCATGTATTCGATCACAGTCCCATGTACTTATTGTGTGTGACTGTTAGTAGATTGTACTAACAGCTATTTATCAGACTCAAAGTGTTCAAAATGTATCAGTAGAGAACTACTACATTGTTTTCCATGAGTATGAAAACTGAAACAAAGACTTCAGTTTGCTTGGCATTTTGATTACTATATAGTCCTATATTAAAATAAAGTTTCACATAATATTCAACATTTATTATTCAGTAGGATTGTAGCTTTTAAATGGTTCACTGGTCATTAAACAAGTAAACATAGAAAATAGTTACTTGTTTCATTGAAAATAATCAGTTTTTGAAAATATAATGTAATTGGATGGATAAAAAAATCTACTCACCAGGCAGCAGCAGCGGAACACACCTATAAAGGTATTAAAGTTTGCAAGCTTTTGGAGCCAGCGGTTCCTCTTCTGACAGAAAGTTTGAAGGGGAAGGAAGAGGGCTGAAGAAAAAAGTCTAGTAAGGTTGAGGAAAAGGGGCAGAGTTCAAAAAAGTCACACAGAACCCAGGGTCTGCAGAGACTTAATGGACAAGATGAGAAGGAAAGACTGATTCTGGGGATTTTAAATCCTGAGAGCTTAAAAGTGGAAGATGTGTAAGACAGAGATTGCTGCCAAATCATCATGCACGAGTTGGTAAGAGTGGAAAGCTAATGCATTGTATGTTTTAGAGGTGGGTGGGAGTGGTGATAAATAGATAGGTTAGAAAATGAAAGATATAGAAAACTAAAAGGAAGTGAAGAAAAGAATAGTTATATGAAGAAATGCTGGGACTATAGAAATTAATGTAAATTAAGGCCAGGTGGATGGTGACAATGAAGGACATGCTGTGGTGTCAGTTTCCACATGTGGAGTTCTGAGAAACTGCTGTCTAGGGCAAGAATCTAGATGGCATGTGTGGTAAAACAGGCACTGAGGTCACAACTATCATGTTGTAGAGCATGCTCTTCAACAGATGCTGTCTGTTGCCACTGTACACCCTCTGCCCGAGACAATTCATGCTAACTGGTAACTAATGCCAACGTAAAAGGCTGAACGGTATTTACATAACAGCTGGCATATGACATCCATCATTTCACAGGTGGCCCTCGCTTTGAAGGAATTTGTTTTGCCAGTCAGTATGGCAAGTCTTAAGTGGGTATAGTCATAGGGTAGGAGCCATAGGGTAAGGAGGTGGGTACAGGAGGAGCATAGGTTCTGACAAGGATACTGCAGAGATTGTAAGGGCACAAAAAAGCTATTCTAGGTGTAGTGAAGAAAATGTTGGGCGGAATGGACCTTATTTCAGGGCATGATTTTAGAAATTCATAGCCTTGTTGAAGTAGTTGATTAAAACATTTAAGACCAGTATAATTCTGAGTGACAAGCAGTGTCCTCCTAAGCTGTTTTTGGAGGTATCAGCAGAACAAAGATTGGATGTGATTGGCCAGGAAGTATACTTTTCAACTAGACTATTTTCTTTTGAAGCATGACCTGTTATTCTTAACTTACAATCAAAAGACTCTTCTTTTGATCCATCGCACCACCATATCTACATATATAATACCTTGAGCAGTGCATTGCTCTGTGAAAGACCTTTTCTTTTTTTAATAAGTCAAGTTTCAACATTAACCCTTTAACTGCTCTAGATGTACCTGTCCCTGTGTGCTCTGAATGTTTTTACACATGCCACGAGTCCTTCTTTCTGGTACTCTGAACGTTCAAAGTACCAGGTAGAAGGACTGGTGGCGCGCATAAACACGTTCAGAGCACAGAGGGACAGGTACGAAGGCGAGTGCGTTAACATGTCCAGAGCAGTTAAAGGGTTAATTGTTCTGGTTCCCCTGCTGCTCACTGCTGTTGGTTTTTATAACTGTCATCTATGCTCTGTTTCACAGTATTGTTCAAAAACCTGTCTTCTTTGTCTAGAAGAAGCATGACAAGATAGCCCATGCTCACACTGTTACAGTTCCCAAAAAACAAAAAACAAAACTTTAGAATCTTATTTATTGGATCATCACACACATTTGCACTCATTTCTATAGTGTTACTAATAAACTGGAAAAAAGAAAAATGCAAAGGAAAAAATCTTGTAACATCTATGTATGTTAATACAAAGTATGACCTGACAGATTCTATTCTAAATAAACACATGAAAAAACGTTTTGCGTCAACTCAGTTCCAAGAGTTTCGGAACCTGTGCAGAAAATTAGAATAGAGATCAACATAAACATAATTTCCGCCCTTTTTATTGCTCATCAAAACCACACATTGTATGTTGTATCATCAAACAGTGATACCTTCAAAGGTAGTGGCCCAGATTGCTGTACACATCAGTACCTCTAATACCAAGTAGCACGTCCTCTTGCATCGACGCATGTCTTTATTTGATGTGGGATACTATGCACAAGTTCATTAAGGCACTGTTGGTCCAGATTATCCCACTCCTCAACAGCGATTTGTCGTAAATCCCTCAGAGTGGTTAGTGGGTCACATCAACCATAAACAGCCCTTTCGAATCTTTCCCAGTCATGTTCAATAGAGTTCATGTCTGGATAACAGGCTGGCCACTGTAGTCAAGCGACATTGTTATCCTGAAGGAAGCCATTCATAAGATGTGCACGATGGGGGCTCGAATTGTCATCCATGAAGATGAAAGCCTTGCCAATATGCTGCCAATATGGTTGTACTATCGGTCAGAGGCCGGCATTCTCATATTGTACAGCCATTATGGTGCCTTCCATGACCACCAGTGTCATTCATTGGCCCCACTTAATGCCACCTAAACACAGCAGGGAACCTCAACCTTGCTGTACTCACTGGACAGTGTGTTTAAGGCATTCATCCTGACCGGGTTGCCTCCAAGCATGTCTCCGATGGTTGTCTGGTTGAAGGCAAATGCTACACTCATGGGTGAAGAGAACATGATGTCAGTCCTGAGTGATGCATTTGGCATGTTGTTAGGCCCATCTGTACTGTGCTGCATGGTGGTCATGGTTGCAAAGATGTACCTTGCCATGGACATCGGGAGTGAAGTTGCACATCATGCAGCCTATTGTTCTCAGTTTTAGTTGTAAAACAACATCCTGTGGCTGCATGAAAAGCATTATTCAACATTTTGGCGTTGCTGTCGGGGTTCCTCTGAGCCATAATCTGTAGGTAGATGTCATCCATTGCAGTAGTAGCCCTTGGGCGGCTTGTACGAAGTGTGTCATCAACAGTTCTTGTCTCTCTATATCTCCTCCATGTCCGAATAACATCGCTTTGGTTCAGCCTGAGATGCCTGGACACTTCTCTTGTTGAGAGCTCTTCCTGGCACAAAGTAATATTGCAGAAGCAATCGAACCACAGTATTGACCGTCTAGGCATGGTTGAACTACAGACAACACGAGCCGTGTACCTCAGTCCTGGTGGAATAACTGGAACTGATTGGCTGTCAGACCCCCTTTGTTTAATAGGACCTGCTCATGTATGGTTGTTTACATCTTTGGACGAGTTTAGTGACATCTCTGAACAGTCAAAGGGACTGTGTCTGTGATACGACATCCACAGTCAACATCTGTCTTCAGGAGTTCTGGGAACCAGGTTGATGCAAAACTTTTTTTGATGTGTACAGTTTGAGTATCACCATTACAGTTCCCTTTACAGCTGCACTGCATTTTCCAAGATCCTGCCCAACATATCCATGTCTTACATCGGACTTCCCTGCATTTTTGTCCCAACTTACTCTTCCTGCAAAGTATTACCTCCATATATTTAAATATTGTTATCTCCAAACATTTGCCACTGGCCACATTACCAAATAGTATCACATTATTTTATCTATATTTAGGGAAAGCTGACATTCGGTACACCAAGTGATGGTCATTTGGTTTTGCCTTATGATTATCCATCAACAGTACTTAACTGTTGTTGACAGCACTGCAAGTGAATAGTTAGCAAGTTCTTTTTTATGTACTTTAAGGGCATTTCAGTTACAGTTTTCCAAGTTAAAACTTTGGATAGTATAAGCCTATACTTCACCATATTTTTTTAAATGTAGGTTGCCTTACTAAGCTATCCTGCAGAAGTTCTTTATTTCCTTTTACGTAATTGGGTTTTGACATGCTCACTCCATTTCCTGAAATGACAGTTCCTTATTAATTTGTTTTTCATGTATGATTTAAGTTGGAACAGACATATTACAAAAGTCCTGTAACTGACTCAGAAGCTCTTCAATATCATTACTACTAAAGTCTGGTGAGTACAATGCTTAGAATAAAAAACTATATAGGCTAGTTAGTTAGATGTTTATTCATCCCTAGATTATTTTTTGCAGATACATTAGACAGACATCTTAAGAGTGGGTGGCAAAATAAAAAGGCTCGGAAAAATATTTACAATAAGACTCATGCAAGATTGACCCTTGTTAATGAACATCAGAGAAGATGCTGGAAATGGGCATTGTTGATGTCAATGCAGTGCTGTGCTTGATTTTTTAATAGCCACTCTGCCTGAGGGGTAGCAGCAATGTGAATCTCAATGGTCTTTTTTAGTCTTGCAGTGTAGAAGGATTATTTGAATACAATGACCCTTCAATTTGTCTCACAGGTAAGAATCACAGGGAGAGAGCAGATGACTGAGGTGACCAGGAGATTGCACTGCCTCTGTTGATTGTCCTCTCCTCCCTCTGTGCACTCGTGACAAGATTGTCAAGGCTGTGTGTGCTATTGCTCCGTCTTGCTAATAATATCCATATAGTCATTCATATTCTGTGAGTCGATCCACATGTTGTTGTTGTTGTTGTCTTCAGTCCTGAGACTGGTTTGATGCAGCTCTCCATGCTACTCTATCCTGTGCAAGCTGCTTCATCTCCCAGTACCTACTGCAACCTACATCCTTCTGAATCTGCTTAGTGTACTCATCTCTCGGTCTCCCTTTACGATTTTTACCCTCCACGCTGCCCTCCAATGCTAAATTTGTGATCCCTTGATGCCTCAAAACATGTCCTACCAACCGATCCCTTCTTCTAGTCAAGTTGTGCCACAAACTTCTCTTCTCCCCAATCCTATTCAATACCTCCTCAATAGTTACGTGCTCTATCCACCTTATCTTCAGTATTCTTCTGTAGCACCACATTTCGAAAGCTTCTATTTTCTTCTTGTCCAAACTAGTTATCGTCCATGTTTCACTTCCATACATGGCTACACTCCAAACAAATACTTTCAGAAACGACTTCCTGATACATAAATCTATATTCGATGTTAACAAATTTCTCTTCTTCAGAAACGCTTTCCTTCCCATTGTCAGTCTACATTTTATATCCTCTCTACTTCGACCATCATCAGTTATTTTACTTCCTAAATAGCAAAACTCCTTTACTACTTTAAGTGTCTCATTTCCTAATCTAATTCCCTCAGCATCACCCGATTTAATTTGACTACATTCCATTATCCTCGTTTTGCTTTTGTTAATGTTCATCTTACATCCTCCTTTCAAGACACTGTCCATTCCGTTCAACTGCTCTTCCAAGTCCTTTGCCGTCTCTGACAGAATTACAATGTCATCGGCGAACCTCAAAGTTTTTACTTCGTCTCCATGAATTTTAATACCTACTCCAAATTTTTCTTTTGTTTCCTTTACTGCTTGCTCAATATACAGATTGAATAACATCAGGGAGAGGCTACAACCCTGTCTCACTCCTTTCCCAACCACTGCTTCCCTTTCATGCCCCTCGACTTTTAAGACTGCCATCTGGTTTCTGTACAAATTGTAAATAGCCTTTCGCTCCCTGTATTTTACCCCTGCCACCTTTAGAATTTGAAAAAGAGTATTCCAGTCAACATTGTCAAAAGCTTTCTCTAAGTCTACAAATGCTACAAACGTAGGTTTGCCTTTTCTTAATCTTTCTTCTAAGATAAGTCGTAAGGTCAGTATTGCCTCACGTGTTCCAACATTTCGACGGAATCCAAACTGATCCTCCCCGAGGTCAGCATCTACCAGTTTCTCCATTCGTCTGTAAAGAATTCGCGTTAGTATTTTGCAGCCGTGGCTTATTAAACTGATAGTTCGGTAATTTTCACATCTGTCAGCACCTGCTTTCTTTGGGATTGGAATTATTATATTCTTCTTGAAGTCTGAGGGTATTTCGCCTGTCTCATACATCTTGCTCACCAGCTGGTAGGGTTTTGTCAGGACTGGCTCTCCTAAGGCCGTCAGTAGTTTCAATGGAATGTTGTCTACTCCGGGGGCCTTGTTTTGACTCAGGTCTTTCAGTGCTCTGTCAAACTCTTCACGCAGTATCGTATCTCCCATTTCGTCTTCATCTACATCCTCTTCCATTTCCATAATATTGTCCTCAAGTACATCGCCCTTGTATAAACCTTCTATATACTCCTTCCACCTTTCTGCCTTCCCTTCTTTGCTTAGAACTGGGCTGCCATCTGAGCTCTTGATATTCATACACGTGGTTCTCTTCTCTCCAAAGGTCTCTTTAATTTTCCTGTAGGCAGTATCTATCTTACCCCTAGTGAGATAAGCTTCTACATCCTTACATTTGTCCTCTAGCCATCCCTGTTTAGCCATTTTGCACTTCCTGTCGATCTCATTTTTGAGACGTTTGTATTCCTTTTTGCCTGCTTCATTTACTGCATTTTTATATTTTCTCCTTTCATCAATTAAATTCAATATTTCTTCTGTTACCCAAGGATTTCTAGCAGCCCTCGTCTTTGTACCTACCTTATCCTCTGCTGCCTTCACTACTACATCCCTCAGAGCTACCCATTCTTCTTCTACTGTATTTTTTTCCCCTATTCCTGTCAATTGTTCCCTTATGCTCTCCCTGAAACTCTGTACAACCTCTGGTTCTTTCAGTTTATCCAGGTCCCATCTCCTTAATTTCCCACATTTTTGCAGTTTCTTCAGTTTTAATCTACAGGTCATAACCAATAGATTGTGGTCAGAGTCCACATCTGCCCCTGGAAATGTCTTACAACTTAAAACCTGGTTCCTAAATCTCTGTCTTACCATTATATAATCTACCTGATACCTTTTAGTATCTCCAGGGTTCTTCCACGTATACAACCTTCTTTCATGATTCTTAAACCAAGTGTTAGCTATGATTAAGTTGTGCTCTGTGCAAAATTCTACTCGATCCACATATGGATTATAAACAGTATCTGGATGTACAAGTTTGCATTAACAGTTTAGTGAAAGAATCATGCTAGAATGGAGACACAAGACACTGCATACCAAACACCAATCTTAAGGTTATGCAACGGCTATTCCGAGAACTAATGGGGATTTGCTGATGCATAATGGAGCATGTTCTGTGAGTTCACATACGCTGGCTGGCTGAACCAGGCCTCATCTGAAGATATGAAAAACTGAGGATCCAAAACTCCTGATTCCACTTCACTTAGGTACCAGCAGCAGAACTCAACACTCAGAAATTCATTTGGACCCTTTAACTCGTGCACAATAGTAAATTTGTAAGAATACAGCTGGTTAATGTTTCGGCACAGAAGTCGATTAGTTTCCACTTGCACATATAAACAGTGTTGAGGTTTTATTGGACTTTGTTCCAGGCTTTCCTTCATTCGAGTATCATTTACTGGTTTTGAACTCTTTTGGATACTTACCATTTTCATTCCATACAGCGTCCAGTTTGTGCCATTTACCACTATGTTTTGCATTGCATACTTTGCTGAAGATTTTGCCAAAACACGTACAGTCTTATACTCTTGCACAAACAGTTCTGAACATGTTTTCTACAAATTGTGCTTCAAATAAGACTTGACAATGAACATGCACAGTTTAACGTGAGCACCATTTCGCATTGCATTCAACTGGCCACCATTTTTTGTTGCATTCAATTGGTCATTGAACATGTCTACCCCTGTCATACACTGAAATGTAATGACACCGTGAAGTACTCGGGACAGGTTATGGGAGATGCACATGTGCAGACATGGGGCAGCAATCAACTTGTGCATCAAAATCATGGTTTTCTGCATTTTCTGTTATGGGCTATTCTCCTGTTCATTACTGGCTGCGAGTCCATGCCAGTCTTATAAATATTTTCTCAACCAGTTTTATTTTGCTCACCATGTAAAAAGAGAAGATATCATTAAAAGTTGGTTAATTCACACATACATGTCCAGTTTTACAAAGATTTATTCACTGCTTTTGTGTATATACATATTTGGAAACTAATTAATTGATACTACCAAAATTAATTACACTGTTAGTTCCCTGAACTTGTACTGCTTTGTTACTGCCTAGTACTCATGTTCTTAAAATTCTAAGTCTGCATTCACCCATAATGATGAAAAACTAGTACTGAGGAAGATTTCTATGGGTCATTTAATTAAGGAGTATTACTCTTGTCATACAATCATCTTCAGTATTACATTACATTTCGTAAAAACACACCCCAGACAAAAATTATTCACTCCAAGGAGGCATCGTACTAATACTTTGTAACCCTACCTTAAGGCTCAGTAATGGTCTTAATTTGGTACGAAGAGAGTCTGTAAGTTTCTTTAGGTATGTCGTACCTCAGCTGAGAGCTCTCATTGATGATTATATCCTGTAGAGGTATCAAATTATGGAGCAATCAAATTGCGGGATATTAATTGCAATGTTTCTCTTGCTGTTTAAAATACATGGTAGTATCAAAATGTTTCAAGACTAGCTCTGTAACACACTAACAAATGACAGTGCAATGCTGCAAGCACAGACACAGGGAGAGCTCTGACCTTCACAGATCAGAGTGATGAGAGAGAATATCGTGTTTACATTAAGAGATGTGGAGCTTGTGCTGTTCTGACCACATTTGTTACCACCTCTCCAATTTCAGCCTGAACAGTAACTTAGGACAGTGATCAAATTTAAAATTGGGTGTGAAATGGGGGGAGATGCTTGACATGATTTGGAAAGTGTACAACAATGTTGCAATGAGTTGTGCAAGCTGTTTTGAGTGGCACACACACTTCACGAGTGGAAGAACATCACTGGAAGACGGAGGGATCGGTTCCATCAGCAGGACATCCAAAAATGTCAAAATCATTCAGCAACTTGTGTATGACGATTGTTGGAGAACAATCCACAAAATTGCTGCCATTGCTAGAACAGTACAGACAATTGTCAGGTGCAGTTTTGACATCTGGTCTATTTCAGCCAAATTTGACCTGAGGGTACTGACACGGGAGCAGAAAGAACAGTGTCAGCATGCTGTGGATGACCCATCCTTAATGTCAAGGATCATTACAGGTGACTAAACATGGGTATACAGGTTTGACCCTTAGGCAAAGCAACATTGTTCGCATTGGAAGAGCCCATCATCTCCATGACTGAAGTAGACGAGGAGGTCCACAGCTTGCTCATCATATTTTTTGACATTTGCAGTATTTTGCATTAAAAATTCATGCCCAAAGGCCAGACCATCAATATTGATTTCTACTGCCAAGTTTTAAAGCCCCAGAATGAATGTTTACAGCTGATTACGTGCTGATTTGGATTAAAACTGTGTGCCAGATAAGAACTTGAACCTGAGATGTTTTGCAGCTAAGTGCTTTACTGACTACGCTATCCAAGCATGACTCATGTCCCACTCTCATGCTTTACTTCTGCCAGTACTTCATCTCCTACCTTCCAACTTCACAGAAGTTGTTCTACATGCTTTGTAGGAATAATAGTCTGTGAAGAAAGGATATTATGGAAACATGGCTTAACCCCAGAATGGGAGATTGTTTCCAGAATGTGGAAGAAATTGTATACTGAACAGTTCTCAAACCTGGAACTGTTGCCTTTTGCCTAAATATTTGCCTAATGTTAGTGGTAGCTGACAGCTGGATATCCTTCCTGATGGCACCACTCCGACCCAGGATGGAATCTGTGTACACCATCTGCTGTGCTTAGAGTAATCTATGTTTTAGTGCAAGAATGTTTGCAAAATGTTTATTGTTCATGTATCTGAGGTGGCACATGGGTATCAGCCAGGTATTTACCTAGTTTTCTGTGGGAAACGCCATGAAAACTCCTTACAGGCTGGCTGCTTCACCAGCCCTCATAGTTAATCTGAAAGGTGGATTCACTCCAGTGCAGGCTCACATCCTGATTTTGTAGAAATGCTGTGTTAATGTGCTCAGCTATCTGAGAAGGGAATTAATTTCAAACATACGTGTCAGGAATCTCACTTCAAATGATCACTGCAGCAACCAGATTTATATTAGAAAAATAAGTGACTTAAGGGAAGTCACTGTCTTCCTGTTCCTCAAAGGAAGAAGAGAAGAAAGGAACAAAATTCAGCTCTTGTTCAAATGTATGTCTTGAAGCAAATTTTTGTGAGTTGTTTAAAAAAATCTTTTATCAAATACTGAAGTTCAGTGCTGTAGTCCACATTTTTCTGTTGACCATGTGAAACTTGTGTGTTGTAACTTGTACACTGAAGCACCAAAACAATATCATATTTAAAATCTTAGTGGTAGAATTCTTTGAAATTTGATTAATATTCTATTTACTTTTGATTACTTCTAATTGATGGTAATAGTTTAATGTGTGATCCACACCAATCTTCTACATATCTTCAGTAATAACTCCTTAATTGTTTTTGTGTTGAAGTTAGTAGAACGTCTTGTTTTAAATTATAAGATTAAGTACCATGTGCAGTAATTATGTGTAAAAGAATTTTTTCTGGAGGACTTATGAATTAAGATGTTACTGATTTGGTTGCAGCCTGTTCTCCTGCATTTAAACTCCTTTAGATATGTTATGATACACACTCCAGTTCTCCATGCTATGCTCACATCATTTCATTAAAGACTTTTGCTAATTTCTGCTGCAGATATCAGTTCAAAGTTTTTATGATCATTGTAATTTCTGTTGCAGATATCAGTTCAAAGTTTTTATGATCATTGTGTCTCATCAAGGACAGAATATCTAACTGCTTTCATTTGTCTTTGTTCAAGAACGTAATGTGAAACTTTGATTCATTTCTTCATTCAAACTATATATCAGTAACATAACATATTCAGAATGAAGCATGTGAGTCTGCACTGTATCATTGCCTATGGTTCCCATCATTGTACAACCCCTGCTGTAAATAGTCATGTAGTACAGAATTGCACAGTTGTGTTTGTAGAATATGTTTACTTACAGCAATATATTTTAACCAAGGTATTGAAGACATAATTGTTTGAAGCTTAAGAAGTTATATTTTGTTTTTAGCTTCACTGCTATGTGTAGTGAACCAACCATATAAGGGCATAGTAGTGTGAGCCTGAGCTGTGTACTGCAGCTGTGCTGACAGCAGGCAAGCATGGGATGTAGTTATTGTAACAATTCAACAAGGCCAATGCAGTGTTGTGAGGCAGGTTAGCTTGCTTAAACAATGGACTCTGCGGTACTGCATGAACACCTGCAGTAAAGGGCAAGACAGATTTGCAAACTGGCAATGGCGTTGGTGTTTTAAGATATGTGACACATTGCGACACATATGCACAAGAAGCACGCCACCACTGACTATATATATTGGCCAATTTGTAACAAACTTATTCTGAATCTCGCAGTTCTACAGGATGGAGGGGCTGTGCTGGGCAAGGCCACCACATGGAACTGCCAGTAGAAGTCACGAGTCCTAGGCCACAGTGGGGGAACAGCTCTATGTGTTAAGTCCCTTCCAAACTTTTGTGCCATGGCAAAGCAGGCCCTTGTGAATATACTCCATTTCTGACTCCTGCCCAGGGTGCAGTGGGTCACCCTTGTGCACTCCAGCTGGCTCCTGTCATCATAGGACGAGTGCCTCATCGCAGTGGGCTTCCCCTGCTGTGATGCAGCTGAGGTCACAACAGATATGGCATCACTGAGTGCACACACCGCTGGCATGGAAGCCTCGCTGCCTGCTTACACAACAAGGTCGCTAACACATGGAAGAGACTGCATCAGCAGAGCAGGTCATGCAAGCAGGCAGCCCAACCAGCCACTGACCTACTATACTACACAGTCTAGATGCTTCAATAAAGAACTTTTTAACTTTGCATTTGCCTTCCTTTGGAGCCTCCTGCAACCAGCCACGTCCCCCTGCCCCAAGGCCTCCACCATCCACTCGTACCATCCTGACTCACAGCCCCACTCCTTGCACTGGGAGTGCTATAATTTGGCGTTAGAATTATGAGCGGCATCTTCACTCGGCACAGCTTCTGGGCCACAACCTGCAGTATATCAATATGTTGTGGTGGGTGATGAACCATTTGGTTATTTTTTTGGAGGGTGTAGTAGACATGGTAGCGAGGTATGATTGTCATTGTAACTTGAAGGTTACCTTGTTTTGGCTGGAGGAGGTCTAGAGTGCAGTATTTGATGTCTGTAAGGTGTATATGGTGTAACTTAACTTGGGCATACTGTGCTATACATGGGGTCAGTGCCTCTAACTTTTTATATATGTCATTACTATGATCATATCCCCGCCAGGTTAGCTGAGAGCACTAATCTGCTGCTTCCTGGACTCGGGAAGGCACACTGGCCCTGGATCAAATCAGCCTGGCAGAGTAACGTCGAGGGCCAGTGTGCCACCCAGCCTGGATGTGGTTTTTAGGCCGTTTTCCACTAGGTGAATACTGAGCTGGTCCTCAGTTCCATGACTCGCAGTCATTTGAAACTGTCCACACAATTTCATGGCTTACAGTAGTCGCAGACAGCTGAGGTACACTACTTCCATCCCGGGGGGGGGGGGGGGGGGGGGGGGGTATGGGGTGGTGACAGGTAGGGCATCCAGCCACCATCTGACACTAACATTGCCAAATCCATAGTAAGAGGGCTGACCCCATGTTGAAGTGGGACATAGGCCAAAAGAAAATGATGATTACTATGATCATATTGCAAGGTGGTGTAGAGTGTAGGTGGCTCATGATGTGCAGCATGAGACAGATTCAGCTGCCACAGGATTAATTGTTCCCTTTTCTGGAAAATCATCTGAGGATTTTCAGTCATTCTTAGAGAATCTTAAGATGCTGTGGAAATGGTTGGTTGGACTGACAGTCAGTTGTTATGGATAGCAAAATTGTGGTTTGTGGAACAAGCAACAGAGGCATTAAAGAATACAGCAAACTGTGAACAGTGGTAGATTTTGCAGACAGGATAAGGAAAGTTAATGTACACACATAAAAGTTGTACAGAGTGATGCAGCAAACACAGTTTTGTTGCAGAAAGGCGAGCA
This sequence comes from Schistocerca gregaria, assembly GCF_023897955.1. Lineage (NCBI taxonomy): Eukaryota > Metazoa > Arthropoda > Insecta > Orthoptera > Acrididae > Schistocerca > Schistocerca gregaria. Next base: position 463,750,775 of record NC_064920.1, on the reverse strand, counting down.
GAGGGCACTTGATGCTTTTCTGAATTGATTGCTTTCAGACAGTTCAAGAAGGGTCCATACAGTAGCACCAAAGGACCTACATTCTGCTGTTAGATTAGCGACGGAATGTGAATTGGCATATCAACAGGGGTACAGGATAGACATGAAGTATTTCCTGCGAACATGAAGTGTTAAAAGTGTGGACAGATGAGGCATTTACAGGGGCAGTGTTGCCAGCCACAAGGAAATAGCGGAAATGGAAGGTATAAGCAGAAGAGTTTTGGTAATGGACATAGGGGTGGATGAGGAGGTAGTAAGCAGTCTGAAGTCCACTTAAAGGCATTCTTGTTAAAATTAGATTTAACAAATATGCATGCAGAGGTGGACTGCGCAATAATGGGTGTTGTGAGAAGTAAAAGAGTACATATCTTTGTGGGGCATAGTGGCCATTAGAGACTTACTGGGTCAGAGGCAATGGTCCCAGCATACTACAGGTTATGTGGGGCAGGAATAATAACGTGAAGCCTTAGGGACAATGGATTTAGATTTTTGTATAGGGGCATTTCAGTTTAAGCAACATTTAGATGGTGTAGTTGTAGTACCTCACGTAAGTGAGGGCTATAGCATAATCCTGGGGTTAACATTTAAATATCAAAATTGTGTTAAAATTGACCTTTGGCAATGTACGGTAGAAGTGAGTGGAATGACATTCCAGCAGAAGCTATCTACATTGTAGAACTATCATGAGGGGCATCTGGTGTACTGGACAGATGGAGCTGAACTGTGTATAATTGCACTAAGGCTTGATATGCACAATTGTATGCCAGGTGGCATGGGGAAGATGCTTTGAGTGAAAGTTGAGCCAGATCTTCCTGTAGGTACGTTATGTATTGTACTGTAGATACTCTGGAAGAAAAAGATATGCTGGACCTAACATGTTGTTTTATTAAGAGAAGTGTTGTATGCATACAAGAGAGGAATGGGTACCAGAGTGGTACCCGTAAATGTAGATAATTTTGCTGCTAAAGAAGTGAAGTTAAGGATGAAATATTAACAGCAAGTTTGGAGATTCCAATTAAGGATGAATGGTGTGTGGTGCAGGAGGACAGGGCAATTGTGAACCACAAGCAGCTGCAAGCCACCATTAGGACTGCATTACATAGAAAGCATTGAGAGAGAAGATTTGTTTTTTCCACAGGTTTGCCAGCAATGCCTGTGACTCAACAATAAATACCAACAGGGAATAAAGCACCAGTATATTGGAAATAATATCAGACATCTAGATATCTGCAATCGATTATGGAAGATTTTATTAACCAGCAGCTAGCTGATGGAATAATAGAAGAGAGTAGTAGCCATTGTGGTCATATCAAAGAGTTCTATGGATGGCTCTAAAAATACACGTTCTTTTCTGATTACTATCACCTGAATGCCAAGACCAAGGCGGATGTTTACCCTATCCCTAACATTACTGACCATTGGTAACTTGGAACAATATCAGTGCCTTTTTGACTACGGATTTAAAAAGTGGTTACTATCAATTGGAGGTTGTTCCTGAAGAGCGGCTGAACACTTTTGATACCATGGGGGCACCAACAGTTCAAGATGATGACGTTTGGACTAAAAAACACACATGCAACATTTCACTGTTATTGTCCAGTGTGCTGAGATGTTTGAAACTGTGTTGGTGCCTAGTTTAGCTCGATGATATCATCATATTCCCTAAAGACATGCTGCAGCATTGAGAATGGCTGAAGGAAGTGTTTAAAAGATTGAGGGCTGTGTTTCTGGCATTGAGCACTTATAAGTGACATTTTGAGTTAAAAGAGGTGGGGTATTTACGTCATTAATGATGGATTACGGACAGAATTCCCAGTGCCTAAATCAATTAACAAACAGCAATCTTTTATGGGAATCTCAAATTACTACATAAAATTTGTGAAAGGGTTTGTTGACATAGCATGAACAATTAGTTGCTAAGGAAAGCTGTGAAATTCATATTGTAATAGGATGACCGTAGTGGGTGACGTGGTTGAGATTGTAGGGTGTGGCTGGGTAGAAGCAAGTGGCTGTTTTTAGCAGTCTTCCTCTTTATTGTTGGTTCCTCCAATACGTTTTCTGGTAGCTCAGCCCCACCGCTCATGTCGTGGTGGAGACAGGAAATGCGACGCCATGCTCAGCCAGTGGCTGCGCAGGCGGGAGGAGGTTAGCAGCACGAGGCTCGGCCTAGCTCGCCTCCTGCAGATTTGCAATTTTCGCCAATTTTAGAATACACCTCCTGTAAAAATTGGCGAGACCTAAATAAGACTGCAATTCTTTTCCTTTTGTAGGTGTCGGAAAATTAATTACCACCTCTACAAGTTTTGAATCCGTGCCGACAACCTCCTGTCCTATAATATGACCTAAATAACAGACTTCTTGCAACAAAAACTGACATTTTTCCATATGAAGAGTTAACCGCACTGCTTTCAGACGATCGAAAACTTCGCGCAAACGGCGCACATGTTCTTGCACGTCCTTTGAAAAAACAATTATGTCGTCCATATATACCGTACACTGATTAGGTTTCACCCCTCGTAACATGCTATCTAGTAACCGTTGGAAGGTTGACGGAGCATTTTTGAGTCCAAAAGGCATTCGCCAATACTGAAAATGACCTGTAGGTGTTGAAAAAGCGGTCTTTGGTCGGTCTTCCAGGGTGACCTCCAACTGGTGGTAGCCACTTCAAAGATCCAAGGTCATGAAGTACCGACACTGACCCATATTATCCAGAGTTTCAGTGATATTAGGTATTGGGTATGCGTCCAATACAGTTTTTTGATTCTGGAAATGATAATCACAACAAAAACAATATGCCTTGCCCCCAACAGGTGATTTTTTTACCCACTATTACAACAGGAGGGGACCAGGGACTACTACTGGTTTCTATTATCCCATCCCTAAGCTGTTGATTAATAAATTCTTCCAAGACAGGCTGTAATCTTTTTGGAACACGATATGGACGTTTATACACTGGTGCTTCATTCCCAGTGGCGAGGTAATGCTGAACTAATGGTGTGGTGGGCAGTGGACCATGAGAATTAAATAACTCTTTATATTCCATCAAAAGGAATGACTTCTCTGTCTTGCCCTTCTAAATGTACTACTTTATTCGTCAGTGCGGACCAGCTGACAGACTCTCCCGGCACTGTGTAATCTGCTGCGAAATCCTTATCCAATTCATCTTCCCCTATTATCTCCAGATTCACTATTACGGTACCCCATTCTAACTGCACCTCTTCAAGGCCAAAATTATCAATACTGACAGGCACAACCTTTTTTTCCTTCTATCTCCCGCACGTAAGACACGCTACAACGCGTAAAACACTTTGTTTTATCCAGCGGTTCATTCTCAGACACGGGTCAATGACACACAACAAATTTACCAGCATGCTAGCTCCAACATCTGCCCAAATTATTTTCCCTGTACCCTTCGGTACCTTGTATGCAGTTTAGGTGGCCCACCTGATGTCTCGCCGGTTCCTTGCGACAGTAATGGTTTTTCGGCCGCAAAACCTAGGCAAAATTGTATTCTGTCCAGTTCTACTGTACGCTGTTCCAGGTTAACATTTGTGTGATGCGCAACCAGGAAATATAATCCAAGTAAGACATCATAGCTGCTGCAAACAACTGGAAGAACTTCTACCTTCACATGGAAGTTCCTCATTTCCACTCAGAAGTTTAACACCGCTGATCCGAGTGACTTCACCTGTCCCCCACCCATGCCACTTAACGCCCAGTGTGGTGGTTTTAATTGTACTTTACCGAGTACATTTCTACTCGCCACAGATATCTGAGATCCGGTATCCAATAAAAATTTGCACAGTCTGCCCCTCACCAAGCCGGTCAGAAAAAAGTCTGCCACTGATTCAGCACTAGCATTAATCCTTACCGGGGGTGTTTCACAGTGGACACACCACCTCCTGCCCTATTTAACTGGGGGGGGGGGGGGGGGGGGGTGAGGCCCACCTTGCGGTTTCCTATCATGTTTCTGTCAGGAACCATTGCAAATTACGCTCCTGATGACCCCAATGTCTGCATTTCCTGCACTGCACTTCCTTGCGTCTAATGTGTCACATCCGACCACATCTGAATCATTTTATTTTTGCATTAAACACTGCTTATCTGTCCCACGTCTTTGTTACTGCTTCAACTTCCTCTAATGCCACGGCGATTCCGACTGCCTCATTGAGAGTCTTAAGGAACTCCATTCTAAACTTGTGCTAGGTTTTGGGTTGTATTCCCCGCAAAAATGTGTGTAGTACCCTCCGCTCAGCTTCTTGCAGAATGGCTTCATTAACCCTACTGGAATCCATTAGCTCAAAGGTATTAACATTAATTTTTTGAATTCAATCTACAAAAGCTTCTATTGATTCCCCTTTTCTTTTAAACATTCTATTCAACTGTTCCCAATAATATCTAGACATATTTTTCCTATACCTTTCCAACAACCTTTTTTTGAATACTTCAAATGTCCGTGCATCCCTTAATTCTTCATGGCATGTAACGTACGCTCTGGCATCCCCAGTTAGTTTCAACTTAGCCACATGCAAAAGTGTTTCTGCATCCCAATTTAGCGGCCATGCTAAGGTTCTCAAAAAAATCATAACATCCTCCTCAGCTGTTCATGAGAAAGGGGTGACCAAAGATGCAGTATTAGTGTCAAGAATTACTGCATTAACAGGACACCATTCCTTGCTCACTTCTTTAGACCGAGCAAGCTCTATCTCTAGTTCCGACACTTATTCAAGTAGCTGCTGAATAATCACCTCGGCTGACACAGACTGCTCCATCACTACTAGCTATCTAATCAAGGCTACAGTAAGCCCAGAAAGAAGAACAGGAAGAGAAGGCAGACTATGCTACAGGTTCAGACAAACCACCAAACGAAAAATTGGCACTTGATTGTCATGTTGCAGGAGTTGCTGGTCCATTCTTGCCCTTCTCAGGTGCCACATATCCTTGTCAATTACCAGCCACAATTTCCTCCAAATCCAGGAGAAGACCACTACTGTCACCAATTGTAATAGGAGTGTGTGATGTGCAGGTTGCCCAACTGACACCACTAGTAATAGGATGACCGGAGCGGGTGATGTGGTCGCGGTAGTAGGGCGTGGCTGGGTAGGAGAAGGTGGCTGTTTTTAGCAATCTTCCTCTTTATTGTTGGTTCTTCCAATACGTTTTCCGATAGCTCAGCCCCACCACTTGTGTTGTGGTGGAGCCGTGCTGGTGTGTGCAGCCCGGGGATCACAACATCGTGCTCGGTCAGTGGCTGCGCAGGCGGTAGGAGGTTAGCAACATGAGGCTCGGCCTAGCTCGCCTCCTGCAGAGGCGGCTGCTCGTGTCGATGCCGGGAGTCACCGGTGCAGCAGTGGTAAATGCCCTCTGCCGGCCGATCCTCAGGGACAGCGTCACTGATGAGGACAACGTAACAGGGACCGAACACCCAATCTGTCAAACCCATGCTGACGCCCACCTCTGATGCCCTTAAATAGTGCAGACCGTTGCTGAATCCACCGGGAATACGGTGCTGTGTTTATTAGAATGTTCTCAATGAGTTGGCTTTCGTAACCGCACCACACGCGGCCTGCGCCTGCGTAATTCTGCTAATGCTGCATTTTGGCTGCCGCGCACGCACACATGTACCGGCACTGGTTGTAAAACTGTCATACCTGCACAACACGCCGGCCAGCCTTCGTCCGCCGTCTGCCGTGAGACCGGCGCATCGAGCACTGAAACGCACTAAATCACAATTTTGCACCATATTTCCTAAAAATAACCCTTTGTCGTCTACAATATGGGCAGAAAGAGAGTCAGGGAGCATTTGAAGAATTAAAGAGAGTTTTGATATTGGTTCTAGTATTTCCAGACTTTCAGAAGGAATTTATCCATTCATGTGATGCATCTAATCGTGTGTCTTAAGACAGTAGATCAGTGGTGAAAAGCATCCTATATCCTGCACATTGAGACAGTTGTATGTGATGGAGAAAAACATTTCGTTGACAGAGAAAGAGGTGATGAGCCTTATTTATAGTGTCATGTGTTAAAGAGGTTATCTTTACAGGAAAAAAAAATTGAGTAGTGGCTAACCACATTGCTTTGCAGTGGTTGTTGGGAGTGAAGGACCTATCTAGCGGGCTGGTAATATGGGCCATGTGACTTAGGAAATTAAATTACGAAGTAGTACAGAAGCCAGGGAAGAAGCATGGGAATGCAGACAGGTAGCTAGTAGTGCTGAAAGTTCTTGGTTGTGATCTTGCAGGATGACAGGCAGCACAGCTTGCTGAAAGCGCCTGTAAACAGTACAGGATGCAGTCACAGTTTAGCACAGGTGATGGACTGTTGAGTGAGGAAATCTGGCTAGGGCTTTGTGTATTAGTACCAGTGAAGTTTAAGGAGGAGATTCGAAAGGAAGCATATGATCATATGTTATCTGGTCATAAGGTGCAGTGTAACAAACCAGAGAGTGAGTGGGCGATATTGGTGAAGAGGAAGGACAGCAGATGTGGATTGATAAGTGAGGAATTGCATACAGTGTGCACATAAAGTCGATTGACTCATAAGTGAGTATTACAGGAGCTATCAGAGGCATCAAAACCATTTGAAGTGCTTGGAATCGATGTATTAGGACTGTCAAATCATACACTAGCAGGAAACTGATTCATATTCACAGTAATAGATCACTTTTCGTGATACATGGAGGTAATTGCTATGCTGAAACAGCAGGCTGTGACAGTCGCGCAAGCAGTGGTTAATAACTGGCTATTGAAGTTTGGAATGTTAGGTACGATAATTCCAGACAAGGGTACAAATTTCAAGTTAGACTTATTAAAGGAGTTGTCTTAGTTGTTGCTTATGAAGAAGTTAAGAACTAGTCCCCTTCATCTACAGGCCAATGGTAGAATGGAGTAGGTGCATAGAACAATTGAGAAAATGTTAAGTTTCTATGAGAATGCACATCACTGCAATTGGGATACTTACCTCATGTATGTCGTTCAAGCATATAATTCAAAAGTTTGCACAGATACTGGGTTATCCCCATATGAGATGGTGTTTGATTGGAAAATGCTATTAATGTTTGATTTGATAAAGACAAAGAAAGGTAAAGATGGGGAATTGGTCTGCAAGTTTGTGAAGATGCAAAGATATTACAAGAAGTATGGAAACACATACAGAAGGCAAATACAAAGGCATTAAAAAAAGCAGGAAGAATCAGTGAAACATATGGCAAATTTACCACAGTATAAAATAGGGCAGTGGGTGATGTTATCCAGTCCCTATACACCATAAGGGAAGACCAAGAAGTTTGCCACAAGCTGTCAGGTATGCTGTCAGGTGGTAGCGACCACCAATCAGCGTGAAGCTTCAGTTTCCAACAAGAACGACAAAAGTGTATGTTTAATTCTTACAGGCTTTTCAAGGTAGTCCAGAGCCAATTTCAAGTCTTTCAAAGGCAGAGCAGGGGAACAACATGAGGTGAAGGAATCTGAGGAAGGTGTGGTTGAGCCTAAGCAAGAAGTCCATATGCATTCAGATCAAGAAGTTGAAGGCTGTTTGTTAAGCATTTATTTTTCATTTATATTTGCTTATTCATAGGACTGTAGTGAATAAACTGTATTCGTGTAATGATTTTTTCTGTTATTTTCATTGTGATAAGGAATGTTAACACTTTGACATGTCCTATATAACACGTACATTTACTGTACACAATTTAATCTTACAAGATCAAATAAAATTCAATTCAATTCAATTCAATTGTATGCGAATGAGCTAGCAGCATTCTAAGGGAGGAGGTAGGGTGATATTAGTCCCTGTCCCTGCAGTATGTTGAGGGCAAGAATTGAAGGAGTATGGCCATAGCAGTACTACATGTAGTCAACTGGAATGGGTCAGAGACATTGCAGAACCAGGTCATGGAAGAAGTAGTGCTGTTCTCGAAGCAAGAGGATGTGGTAGTTAGCAGCCATCAGTGAATGCTGAAGGTAGTTTTCAATACATGCTAAATGCAGAATGAAGTGAGAAGGTTGGATGAACTATTCAGTGGACTTCAGCAAAGTGCCCAGAGCAAGTGGGTGCTCAAGGAAGTGCCAGGGGAGTGTGATAACTACATAGATCCTACAGGCAACTATGACAACAAATGAGATAGGTAGAGGAAGTTGCACCACATACATGGTAGAAGAGAGGATGGTTGGATGAAGGGGGCGAGGATTTTGTAAGCACTGTTTGGGACAGCAGATGAGGGTAATGTCAGAGAATTAAATGAAACTGTGGGAGCTGTGAAAAGATTGGCAGAAGGAAGGAAGTCATTGGATGAGTAGAATGCTACACAGGTAGCAAATTTGAAGAGTAAAGTGCTTAACAACACACAGCCATTATGTAAATTAACAGGTATAGTTATGGGCTATGCTATGGCATTAGAGGACACAATGAAATGGAATTTGGGTGTGCTGCAAGTGTGGGTAGGAGTACTGGACAAGGCAATTATAGCAATGAACTGTAACAAGCATTAACAGACAGCATATGGGGTTCTCAAAGGATGGTGTCAAACTAGCAAGAAGTCACACATGCATTGCATGGACAACTGAGTGTTAATCTTTTGTCATCTAAACAGTACTTTTCAGACTTACAGAAAGTGTGGCGAGAGCTGCTGCTTGAGTTAAGCCTGATTATGAATGTGGGACCAAGACCCCATTTCCCAGCAAGCAGGTTTTATTTGGATTTGTTCCACTTATGATGAACCATGAACCTTGCCATTGGTGGGGAGACTTGCATGCCTCAGCGATACAGATAGCTGTACCGTAGTTGCAATCACAACAGAGGGGCATCTGTTGAGAAGCCAGAAAAACGTGTGGTTCCTGAAGAGGGGCAGCAGCCTTTTCCATAATTGCAGGGGTAAACATCAGTCAAAAGAGCCTTTATGTGCTGGTGCTGTGAATGGCTGAAAGCAAGGGGAAACTACAGCTGTAATTTTTCCTGAGGACCTGCATCTCTACTGTATGGTTATATGATTATGGCATCATCTTGGGTAAAATATTTTAGAGGTAAAATAGTCCCCGTTTCAGATTTCCAGATGGGAGCCACTCAGGAGAACATCATTATCAGAGAAACAACACTGGCGTTCTTCAGATCATAGCATGAAATGTTGTATCCCTTAATTGGGCAGGTAGAGTAGAAAAATTAAAAAGGAAAATGGGTAGGATGAAATTAGATATAGTGGGAATTATTGAAGCTCAGTGGCAGGAGTAACAGGACTTCTGGTCAGGTGAATACAGGGTTATAAATGCAAAATCAAATTGTGGTAATACAGGAGTAGGTTTGTTTAATAATGAATTTAAAAAATGGAAATGTAGATAAGCTACTATGAATAGGATAGTGAACGCATTATTGTAGCATAGATAGACACAGAGCCTAACACCCAACACTGTTCTAAAATTTGTATGCCAACTAGCTCTGGAGATGAGGAAGAGATTGAAGAAACCTATGATGAGATAAAAGAAATTATTCAGATAGTTACGGGAGACAAAAAATTAATAGTCGAGTGGATTAGAATTCGATAGTAGGAAAAGGAAGAGAAGGAAAATTAGTAGCTGAATATCAACTGAGAGAAAGGAATGAAAGAGGAAGCTGCCTGGTAGAGTTATGCACAGAGCGTAATTTAGTCGTAGTTAACACTTGGTTTAGGAATCACGAAAGAAGGTTGTGTATGTGGAAGAGACCTGGAGACATTGGAAGGTTTCAGGTAAATTATATAATGATAAGACAAAGATTTCATAACCAGGTCATACATTTTAAAACATTTCCAGGGTAGTGGGTTGGTGCATGTGGCTAGCTTTGCAACACGGGTTATTGCACGGGCAAGAACCTTGGGGTAAGTAATGTTGTAAAGTTTGACTAGGATGTTACAGAGGCTAGCAGGTGACAATGGGATGTTTGAGGAGGATATTCGAGAGACAATTTTAGTGCAAAGCCTAACCTGAAAAAGTCATAGACTTGGTGGAGTATAAAATATTGAGGTATTCGAGGCAGTGTTTAATGTGGGAGAGACAGTAGCATTACGAATTGGCACAAGTGGAAAATAATAAAGACTGGCTGTACATCTCCTGTAGATGTAAAGATGCCCTTCTCACTTACTAAAAGTGTGAACTGGACAACTGTGTACTATGCTGTTTTCTTGTACGAACTACTGACTCAGCTGTATTGACAATTACCAGTTTAAAATAAAGTTAATTGTTCTAGCAAAACATTTTGTTATTAAAAAAGTTCCTCATCTTCCTTTACATTTTTGTGAGAATTGCATTGTGTTTTAGACAAAACATTGGAATGAAAGAAAATATGAGAAGATATGTCTATACAATTATGTTTCTAATATTACACTATTTTGTTAAGCCTTATTAATAGGTGTTTCAGAATATTTAGAAATAAACAAATGTCCTTATATTCAGAAATAAGCAGATTTCATTGTCCATAACATACAATTTAATAATTATAATGTGTTTTTTGTTTCATATTATGAACATAATGGATGAAATATTATCATTCAGCTTACTGATGAATTGAGTTCCCTTGTTTGGACCGTGGGAAAGGAAGAAGCAAAACTCCTGCTTAGATTACCAAATGAAAACTTTGTTGATGCCGTTAATGAAGTGCTGGTAGGTATTAGAGAAACATACTGGAAAGCCTTGTGGGGAATGTAAATAACGGAAGAAGTTAAGGTAACTGCTCACTGTACAGTTGAGGTATTTATCACTTAACAGACACATGATCAAGACTGAAATCACTGCTGAGCAGCAGACCATGTTCTTCTTCAGAGCTAGCTAAGTAACAGAGACGTGTGTGTGTGTGTGTGTGTGTGTGTGTGTGTGTGTGTGTGCGTGCAAGGGGGAGAGAGAGAGAGAGAGAGAGAGAGAGAGAGAGAGAGAGAGAGAGACAGAGAGAGAGAACTCTAAAAAGAGACATTGTTCGAAAGAGCAGATCAGCAATGACTTCAGTCTTATTTATGTGCCTGCCAACTGCTAAATGTCTAAACTGTATGGTGAGCAGCTGCCTTTAATCCTTCCATTATTTGTATATCTTGAAATTAATTTACTTCTTTTTAAATCTCAGCCTGAAACAACAGTTTTTTGTTCAATTTGCAGAAACATTTTGTTTAATTAAATAATTGAGCATTGTTTCTATCTTTTTGCCTCTTTCAATGTAACTCATCCAACATATAGATTCATAGCTTTATTTTAAAGTATGTGTTGCAGAATATGAAAGTTCTATTATGAATTTTCTTCGGTGTTACAAGAGAAAATGTCACTTGTTATAACAAAGCGGCATGTGCATTTTTCATATGTGATTTCTTTCACCTCAGTTACTCTTTTAGTGCTTTGAAGTTTGATTTCTTGGTCTTTTATTTTTTTATTGTTATGAAATATATATTAAAAGGACAATGTGATTAACGATATTTTATCTTCTTGAAAAGTTATGTTTTCCAACCAGCAGACTGCGGTGGATTTGCTGACAGATCTGCCCTCTGTTTTAAGTAATGTTCAAACACTAGTGGTTAGAGTTTTAAAATTTTGTGAATTGTCCAACATTTTCCCCAAGATTTTAGGAAGATGGTTTTAATGTGTTAACAGGGTGACTGGCTCACCCACCTTTTTTGTAAGTGGTTGGCCAGTGACGTTTCCCTGTGCCTTTCTTTTAGCTCCTTCGTCATTTTACTGGTGTTCCAGTCTCATATATAGCAACTTTACTCTTGCTCCAGTGTCTTAGCACATGTGAGATCGACTGATTGTATGGTCAGTTTGAGTGATGTGGGAGTGAGTGCATGAGTGTCATTTTATAGGTTTCCTCCTCATTTTATGGTACCATTTTCATAATTTTATCCACATTTGTTTCTTTTACTGTGTGTAGGGGCACTGATAACTTTTCTGTTGATTGCAAATAAGCTCAAACACACACACACACACACACACACACACACACAAAACCCTAGGATTTTTGTGTAAGAGAAATCTGATACAGATACATGTTTTTCCTCAAAATACAAACTGTTAATCAGTAGTTTCAAAGCCAGTGGCTCTTAAAGCTCAAAATTCTTCACTTTCTGCTGTAATGTGTATATTTGAGTCTTGCAACAGCTCTTCACATTTTTGTACGTGTAAGAGATACTTTTCTTCCATATTTATTCAATTTAATGACATCTGTTTTGTATTTTTTATTTGTGTAGTAACTGATTACCAGGTACTACACACCATCTTATTTGGCTTATTCTGCTATTAGATATGAAAAGTAATTAACTTTATTTGTACTTTAAAATGCAAGTAACTTTATTTATATGTATTTAAAATTGAAAATACAGTATACAAATTATAACAACCCTCTTCTCCAAAACTAGCCATCCTCCTAACATAAATTCAGTGCATGTACAGGGAAGGATGAATGATTACTCAGAACATGAAGGTATGGACAATGATTTCATTCATTCCTGCTAGGAAGCTCTACAGAGCTTATCCATCTTGAAAGCTATTGAGGAACACTAATGTCAGTTGTTCTTATTATTTTTACATGTCCCTCCAACCTTACTTCTATTGAGTGAAATGTCACCAGTCAGCCTATCATACTCCCCAAAACTGTGTATTTGACACTAATATCAGTTGCTTCAATTTTTTATGTATCACTCCACTTCCCATCTTCATCATCTAGTCCCAGTGGACCTAGTGATGTATTTCCCCTCTAGTGTCTGTGGCTGAGGGGTGCTATGTACAAGTGAAATGCATGAGTAGCAATAACAACCGCTTAATTATGAACTAAGAAACAAAACTCAAAATGCAGTTACTGGGGTTGAATGTCCACACTACTTAATACAAACAGGAAAGTCAATCCTTGATGTTGCCTGGAATTTGTCTACAATAAGGAAGGCCTTAAGCCACAGTAGGCAGCAGAACAGATGGGTTCTATGGATGATTGGCAATAGGGTCCCACAAGGTGATGTGTGTGCTGTTGAAGACTAAAGTGCTTCTGAGCATCAGTGGCTGATGGTAGTGTGGGTCAATCAACGGTAATTGCCTGTGGGCAATTATGTCCATGGGATGCTGGACATTGGTAGATGTCAAAGGCATGGCTCAATGGGAGTGGCCACCAGTGAACAAAGTAAGGTAGTTCAGCGAACCGTAGCAACTGGAGAGTGGCTGATGGAAGTCCAGTGTAGTGAGAATGGCAGCTGCTCATGTTCATTGTGAGGATTACTCAGGTCAGTTAGCCAAAGATGCAGTTGGCGTGAAGCTTTGTGTTTGTACTGGGTGCAGCATGGTCTGGTAGCAATCTAAATACCCTCCAGCAGAGTGTGACATTGAGTGGTCATGTGACCTAATGTAGAAAGTGGTGCCCACAACTGCAGTGTTGTGTACCGCTGTAGTCGCAACACTTATGCTGCGTGACACCGAGGGAGCTGTGTGAGAATACAACTTAAGCATATCGAGCCATACTAAGCTAGAATGTAAACAGATCAGCAAGTTGTGTCAAAGTGAGCTGTTCACATGCTACCTCCTGGAGAGGCATCAACATCTCTTGAATTTAGCAGTATAGCCTAGGTGGATACAATATCCCTCCCCCCTTAAGGGAAATGGCAAAGCAGCTGCAACTGGGAGGAGATGCCTTGGGAATGGAGAACAGGCAGCAGTGGACAATGAGAGTGATGCCAATAATAGTGATGCCTGGTCGATAGTGGCCTGCTGAGATAACAATGATGCTGACAGGCCAGCAAGATCTCTGATGCAGCTGGCAAAAGGCTGCCATGACCAGGGACCTGAAAAACCATAGCTGGACAGTCAGTGTGGTGAAAGAGTCTGATCGCCAGAAGCCACTGACAAGGCAGGGCCTCGCATTATCAAGAGTTTGTGGTGAAATTTCCAGGAACGCAAAACCCAAAGCACAGAGACAGAAAGGAGCAACATGCAGCTGGTACAATGACTGGAAGGAGCAGCACTGTCATCTCCACAAACAGAAGGGTCCAAAAGCCACAGGAGACAAGGCATGGGAAGGAGCCGAGTAAACCTGAGGAATAGATGACTTGAGGCGGCAGTGAGACTGCTGCAGGGCCAGCCATTGTGGTGAGATTGGCTGCATGGCCGGCCACGGCAGCAGGACTCAGCTGTGGTGGTGGTGGTGGTGGTGGTGGTGGTAGCAGCAGAACTGGTGCCGGCCACTACAGGGCGTAGGGCAGCCCGGCCAGTGATGAGATAGCTGGCATCAATGGAAACAGAGCTCACTGCCACAGGGCTGGCATTGACTGCACTGACAACAAAAGAGTTGGCGACAAGGTGGCTGGCAGCACAGGGCTGACAGCAACCAGGCTGACGATGGAAGAGCTGATATCTGTGTCAGCCGGGCTGATGACAAAAGACCCAGTGACTTGAAGACCAATTTTGGTGGTGAGAGGGCTGGCCATGATTGGACAGTTGGTGACCAGACAGACAGCAGGAGAGCTGGTTTCAGTGCCAACATGACTGGCTATAACAGGGGCAGCATTGACTGGGCTGATGACGAAAGAGCTGGCAACATGAGGACTGGTGCCATGGCAACAGGGCTGGAATAACTAGGCAGATGATGATTAGTGAGAGAAACATGTTGGTGGCCATAGGGTCAACTGCAGTTACAGTGGCAGCAGTAGTGGCAAGTAGAGACTTATCAAAACCCATGTCAGTGTCTGAGCTGTCAGAGGAGAAGGCATCTCTGCAGTCATCTGGCCCAGTATCAATGGAGCAATGGGAACAGCTGTGAAAGAGCTGATGGCAAGAAGTGATGGGGTGAGAGATGTGACTACATCTTTGCAGGTACCAGATCCAACACCAACACCGTGGCAGGCAGCCACGAAGGAACTTGGGGCAAGCAGTGTCAGGGGCAGCGGAGGTGAAGGCACCTCGGCAGGTGCTCAGGCCAACACTAATACACTGACAGGTGTCCGAGTCTGTGGAGATGTATCATGGGGTGACAGAGGACATGGAGGGTACTGCAGAGATCTGTAAAAGGCAGCCTTGTAGCCTGTGAGCAGGTGCCACAGGTGTGCATAGGAAATGGAAACTGAAGGATACTACACTGAAGCGCCAAAAAAACTCTGTGTTTAAATACAGAGATATGTAAACAGGCAGTGCAACTCCATTACTTTTTTACTAGGTATGTTTCAAGTTTTTATTTTTTTCCAAAATTAAGTCTACCAGATAACCAATCTAGTGTTTCATTTTCTTAGCTATTGAGACATAGTTCAGATTTCATTTTGCAGTTTCAAATTAATGCCATTCATTTTCAAATATTTAGCTAGATCTATTGACAATATTTAGAATTATCTGAAAATTTGGAGAAGAACTCTTACATTAAGGAACATTGTTGATAATTTTTTTAAGAAATGTTATCTTATTAGAGTGAAAATAAATTACAATACTACACAAACAGCAGTCGAGTATATTAAAGTAAGAAAACCATGCTGCAACAGGCGTATATCCAGAATAAGCTTGTTGCTAAAATAGTGTGACTTGGAGGCCTTTTTTCATAACATCTGTGGCATGGAATGAAGTTTTTATATCTCATAGAATTACATTTTTTCTTGCTATTTATGCATGTCTCACTTTCCATTGGATTGTGCTATGGTCTTCTTAAACTAAATAAATTGTTACAATTTGTTGTTGCAGTGGAAACAGTACCCAAGAGATAGAATAACAGAGTCAGCAAACAGAATAGTCAATTCATTATTGGAAACTATAAATCTCAATTCGAATGCAATACGTCAGTTACCTCCAAGTGTAGCTGGGGTCCTAGAGGGCAGTCGTGCAGCGTTTCCTCTAGGATTTGGCCATGCAGCAAGATACGTTTCACCAAGAACAGCATTGGTGGGGTGAGATAAATTTTATTTTCTACATGACTGTATGCCTTGATGTTTATATCTAGCAAATTTATCTTCCTTGTCTATATAACATAAAAAGCTAAAATATTTACCATTACACTTCACCTGAATGAATGTGTCTGTATTTGGATGCTAGTAACTACAATGTTTGTTGTCACTGTGCAGAGTTAACCACAGAAATTGGTGACAAATGATTTCAGTGTGTTACATTTTCTGCAACAGTTATTTTTGGATATTCTATCCTACTCTGCGTAAGTAGAAAACAGTATATGATCACTTGCACTAGTGTTAATGTAAATACCAGTGGAACAGACAGGTGGTTTCTGAGATTCATGATGGGGGTGCACAAAATAAATGTCTAACCACAAACAAGCTCAGAGTGCTGAAAAAGTTGTCATAAACATACACAAAAAGGGAGCAACTCGAATCAAAAACATAATATAGGCAAGGTCAAACGCACTGCTAATCAATGGCGTTTAGCTATTGATTCAAAGAAGTAGCAAGATTGGTTGGCAAATGTTGGGCCGCAATATTTACTGGCATATTTCCATGAGCAGATGGGCCCAATTGATATATCTGCAGCTGTGGCAACACTCCTCCCTGGATCAAGCTGCAGATGGAGTATGAAGCCCGATTTTCTCTTCCCTGCTCCGATATTAATACTCAGGCTGGCTCTAGCAACATTAACACCCTGTGTTACACATTCCTGGTATCTGCTTTTTTCGATTTATCCTCATTTGTTCTAGTGGAAAATAGCTAATTATTTCATCAACACTGTGACTCCAAAGGCTTTTACAGAGAAATAATTTGTGATGCACTTATTGGGTTTGCAATGAAACCATCAAATGATTATTTCAACAGTGTAACTGGCCATTATCTTCAGGTCAGACACTGTTGTTGCTGAGTCTTGTTGAACTGATGCCACACTGCTCTAGCACAAGCACCAAGTGGTATGAGTGGTATCCCCATTGCAAAGGATATCAGAAGTGTCACTGTGGGTAAAGGCAAACAACAATGATGTTTCACTGCCATACTTAGTCATCAAAATCTTCTGACAATTGAGTCAAGGTACTAATTAGGTTGGCTGATAATATTGTTAATAGGGACAACGGCTGCACTCTGAGTAACTTGTAAAAAACTGCGCTGACCCTTCATTAAAACATTGTATCTGGAGAAGATTTTGTCAGGCAGGTACAGCAGTGATACCCTTTTTTTGCTTACTTCCACCACTGGCAGTGCTACTTGTATCTCTCATAGGTTCTCAGCACTCATGGCACCTAGTGCCTGAACTGAATCTCTATGCTGCCCTATAAAGGGGCATCAACTCCAGTGTGTCATCAGTTCAATAAGATGGAGCAACAACAGCATGTAATCTGAAGATAACGGCTAGTTGGATCATCAAAATGTTTTGTCAGTTTGGTGTGAAGATTCGGCTGCATACCCACGAAGAATATAACATTTCACCTACATTTTTTGCTCTGTAAATCTCTTCCCAATTTTCTCTAGATACAATGACAAAATCATTGATTATATTTCTGTTATATACTGTTTGCTTTTATGATACGAATCTAACTACTCAACATGTTTCATTTTTGACATTTGACCAACATGATTGTGTAACCTATTTTATGCCACTTTGTATCTAATTCACTGAAGGTATTTGGAACTAAGAATAAGTTGGCTGTGGTGGTTTTACTATGAAATTCTAGGAGAAATGTCTCAGTTTAATTTTTGCACCACTGCAGAAATGAGTGATACAGATATTAGTACCAGTGGCATTGAGAAATAGGTGACATCATGAAACTTGAACAATGCTACATGACCTGATGGAATCCCTGTCAGATTCTGTACAGAATTTGTGGCTGAATTAACCCCTCTTGAACCATAAAATACTGCAAATCCCCCCTCCCCGAAAAACAAAAGTCCTCACCCAGTAATTGTAAGAAAGCACAAATCACACCTGTCTACAGACAGGGTAGCAAAAATGATTCACAAAAGTACTGCCCAGTGTCTTTCATAGACATATGTTAAAGACTGTTAGAATTATTCTGAACTAAAACATAATGGGGTAGCTCAGATAAAGTGACCTCAGCCACATCTTTCAGTACAGATTGCAAAAACCTTGGTTGTCCAAAACACAACTCATGTTTTTCTGATCTGAACATCCTGAGAGCCATGGATAAAGCAGTTGATAAGATTTCAAAGTATTGCAGGGATGGCAGCTCACTTTAAATGTCCATATGTGTAAAACTAAACACATCACAAAACCAAAACATGTAGCATCCTATGACTACAGTGTCAGTGAGTCAACTCATGCAAACACCTGGGCATAATAATTTGTAGGAATATGAATAGGAATGATAACATACGCTCAGTCACAGGTAAAGCAGGTACCAGACTTTGATTAATTGGTAGAGTGTTGGGAAAATACAATCAGTCCAAAAAGGATATTACTTACAACTCACTCATATGAACCCTCTTAAAATATCGCTCAAGTGCTTGGGACCTGTACTAAGTATGACTATGAGAGGATATGTAACAAAACAGATATGGGCAACATATATGGCCACAGATGGTTCTACCTGTGTGAGAGCGGCAAAGAGATATTAAAAAACCTTAAGTGGCAGACACTTGAAGATAAGTGCAAACTATTCCAAAAAAAGGCACACAAAAATTTTCAAGAACCATGTTAAGAGAGGAATATAGGAATATATCCCCCACATATAACTCCAATAGGGACCAAGAAAGTGTTAGACCAATTACAGAGCATACCAAGGCATTTAAGGAATAGGGACCAAGAAAGTGTTAGACCAATTACAGTGCACACCGAGGCATTTAAGGAATCGTTCTGCCCATACTTCATACACGAATGGCATGTACGAAGAAACCTTAAGGGGTACAATGGGAAGTACCCTCTGTTATGCACTTTACAGTGGTTTGGAGAGTGTAGATACATACTATCAACCCTTCTTGAGAAAATTACTGAAGGAAATAATCTAACAGTGGGCATTAACTAATCTGTGTCCTTAGTCATAACTATCAGACAGTATTGAAGTCACCGCAGATAATCAGCCTCCAATCAAATATGCATAATATTATTAGTACTGTTTGATGATATGTAGGATATTATGTACTGTACACCTGTGAACTTTGTGAACTACTAGCTATTATGTTCCCAAGTCAGTGTGGTACATAGTATAAAGATCTGTTCAGGTCAGTATTCACTCTCCTACAGCATTTGATATTTAAAGCTATGGTTGTTGTTGTCTTCAGTCCAGAGACTGATTTTATGCAGCTCTCCATGCTACTCTATCCTGTGCAAGCTGCTTCTTCTCTGAATAACTACTGCAACCTACATCCTTCTGAATCTGTTTAGTGTACTCATCTCTCGGTTCCCCTCTATGATTTTTACCCTCCACACTTCCCTCCAATGCTAATTTGATGATCCCTTGATGCCTCAGAACGTGTCACACCAACCGATCCCTTCTTCTAGTCAGGTTGTGCCACAAATTCCTCTTCTCCCCAACTCTACTCAGTAACTCCTCATTAGTTATGTGATCTACCCATATAATCTTCAGTATTTTTCTGCAGCACCACATTTTGAAAGCTTCTGTTCTCTTCTTGTCCAAACTATTTATCATCCATGTTTCACTTCCATACCAGGATACACTCCATACAAATACTTTCAGAAAAGGCTTCCTGACACTTAAATCTATACTCAATGTTAATAAATTTCTCTCCTTCAGGAATGCTTTCCTTACCATAGCCAGTCCACATTTTATATCTTCCCTACTTCTACAATCATCAGTTAGTTTGCTTCACAAGTAGCAAAACTCGTTTACTACTTTAAGTGTCTAATTTCCTAATTTTCTCTCCTCATCATCACCTGATTTAACTTGACTACATTCCCCTATCCTTGTTTTGCTTTTGTTGATGTTCATATTATATCCTCCTTTCAAGACACTGTCCATTCCATTCAGCTTCTCTTCCAGGTCCTTAGCTGTCTCTGACAGAATTACAAATGTTGTTGGCAAACCTCAAAGTTTTTATTTCTTCTCCATGGATTTTAATTCCTACTCCAATTTTTTCTTTGTTTCCCTTACTGCTTACTCTATACACAAATTGAATAACTTCGGGAATAGGCTGCAACCCTGTCTCACTCCCTTCTCAATCACTGCTTCCCTTTCATGCCCCTTGACTCTTATAATTGCCATCTGTTTTCTGCACAAATTGCAAAAAGCCTTTTGCTCCCTGACACCTTCAGAACTTGAAATAGAGTATTCCAGTCAACATTGTCAAAAGCTTTCTCTATGTCTACAAATGCTATCAATGTAGGTTTGTCTTTCCTTAGCCTATCAGCTAAGATAAGGGATATTATCAGTACTGCCTCATTTGTTCCAACATTTCTACATAAGACAAACTCATCCTTCCCAAAGTCAGCTTCTACCAGTTTTTCCATTCATCTGAAAGAATCCATGTTAGTATTTTGCAACTGTTACTTATTTAACTAACAGTTTGGTATCTTTCACACTGATCAACACCTGCTTTGTTCGTAACTGGATTTATTATATCCTTCTTGACATCTGAGGGTATTTCACCTGTCTCATACATCTTGCTCACTAGATGGAAGAGTTTTGTCATGGTTGGTTCTCTCAAGGCTATCAGTAGTTTCTAATGGAATCTTGTCTACTTCCGGGGCCTTTTTTCAACTTAGGTCTTTCAGTTCTCTGTTAAATTCTTCACTCTCAAGTACATCCCCCTAGTATAGACCCTCTATATACACCTTCCACCTTTCTACTTTCCCTTCTTTGCTTAGAACTGGGTTTCCATCTGAGCTCTTCATATTCATACAAGTGGTTCTCTTTTCTCCAGAGGCCTCTTCAATTTTCCTGTAGGCAGTATCTATCTTCCCCCTACTGAGGTAAGCCTCTACATCCTTACATTTGTCCTCTAGCCATCCTCACTTAACCATTTTGCACTTTCTGTTGTTCTCATTTTTGAGACGTTTGTATTTCTTTTCGCCTGCTTCATGTTCTGCATTTTTATATTTTCTCCTTTCATCAATTAAATTCAGTATCTCTTCTGTTATCCAAGGATTTCTGCTAGCTCTCCTCTTTTTACATACTTGATCCTCTGCTACCTTCACTATTTCATCTCTCAAAGCTACCCATTCTTGTTCTACTGCATTTCTTTCTCCTGTACCTGTCAACCGTTCCCTAATGCTTTCTCTGAAACTCAGCTTCTTCTTTCATGATTCTTAAACCAAATGTTAGCTATGATTAATGTAAGCTCTATGCAAATTTATTCATAATCAATAAATTATGGTCAGACTCCATAACTGCCCCTAGAAATGTCTTACATTTTAAAACCTTGTTCCTAAATCTCTGTCTTACCACTATATCATCTATCTGAAACATTCTAGTGTCTCCAGGCCTCTTCAACATATATGACCTTCTTTCACGATTCTTAAGCCAAATGTTAGCTATGATTAAGTTATGCTCTGTGCAAATTTCTACCAGGTGGCGTCCTCATCCATTCCTTGCACCCAGTTCTTATTCACCTACTATTTTTCCTTGTCTCCCATTTTTATTATCAAATTTCAGTCCCCTGTGACTATTAAGTTATGGTACATCATATGTGAGGGGCATTTGAAAAGTCTGTGCAAAAATAAAAACTACTTACGTGTTTGGGGTAAACGTTTTTTATTTTTCAACATTGTCTCCTTTTAGACTTATACACTTCGTCCAGCACTGTTCAAATTTGTTGATCCCTTCCGAATAATAGGAATTGTACACGTCAGCAGAATAGCTACTAGTTGCTGCAATCACCTCCTCGTTTGAATAAAAAATTTGTCCCGCCAGCCATTTCTTCAAATTTGGGAACAAATAGTTGCCCGAAGGAGCCAAGTCTGCAGAATAGGGGCGATGTGAAATGAGTTGGAATCCTGTTTCCATTAATTTTGCGACCATAATTGCTGAAGTGTGTGCTGGTGCATGGTTGTGATGGAAAAGGACTTTTTTGTGGTCCAATCGCTGGCATTTTTCATGCAGCTCAGTTTCAGACAATCCAGTAACGATGAATAATATGCACCTGTAATAGTTTTATCCTTTTCCAGATAGTCGATGAGGATTATCCCTCATGAATCCCAAAAGACAGTTACTATAACCTTTCCTGCTGGAGAAATAGTCTTCTCCTTTTTTTTGTAGATTCTCGCTTGGTAACCCATTGTTTAGATTGTTGTTTGGTCTCAGGAGTATAGTAATGTATCCATGTTTCATCCACAGTGACGAAACGATGCTTAAAGTCCTGTGGATTGTTCCTGAACAGTTGCAAACCATCCTTGCAACACTTCACACGATTCCGTTTTTAGTCAAGCGTGAGCAATTGCAGAACCCATCTTGCTGATAGCTGTCTCGTGTCCAAATGTTGATGCAAAATATTATGTACCCATTTATTTGAGATGCCCACATCACTAGCAATCTCATGCACTTTAACTCTTCTGTCATCCATCACCATATCATGGATTTTATCAATGATTTCTGGAGTCATAACCTCCCCAGGGCGTCCAGAACGTTCAGCATCACTTGTGCCCATATGGCCACTCCAAAAATTTTGAAACCACTTATAAACTGTTCTAATATAAGGTGCAGAGTCACTGTAATATTTATCAAGCTTCTCTTAAGTCCCCTGAGGCATTTTGATTTTCATAAAGTAATGTTTAATCATCACACCAAATTCTTTTTCGTCTTTTTTTTTGACAATCACTCAACTTCCTTGATTCACATGAATGCCAAACACAAAGAAATGGACCAATATGGCTGAAACTTGGTGTGCATTCTTTCCAAATATGCTACTAACTAAACATGACTTTGATATGCACCAGTGGTGCCGTCTCTCGGACTACACAAGTTTGTACAGTTTTGGTTGTTTTAGACTAAAAACAGCATTTTATTTATAAAGTTGGAGTGGATGTTAATTACAGTGTTTCTTTACATATTTTCCAAGTCACTGCTTCTTCCCTCTTTGTCAGCAGTGATTGATGTTGAAAGACTTCATTTTACATACGCACTCAGCAGTTGTTGGCATTCTGCAGTATTTCTTGCACAGCATTTGTGTTATTTACAATTACCCTTTGTAAACTGAAGTTGTGTGTTTCTCACTTTGCAAAGTATTAACAGTTTTTATGTCTGTTCATTTCTTTTTGTGCAGGTTGTGAGCATTGTCAACCTGCAAACTACATTTTTTTAAAGTGTGTGTGTGTGTGTGTGTGTGTGTGTGTGTGTGTGTGTGTGTGTGTGTGTGTGTGTGTGCGTGCGTGCGTGCGTGCGCGCGTGTGCGTGTGTGTGTGTGTGCGCGCGCGCGTGTGCATAAGCGTGTGCGTGTGCACATGCGTGTGTGTAAATTAGTGAAAAGTCTTGTAAGCCTTGTATGTTTGGCAAGAATGTGAAAGGTGATTGTAATGAGTGTGTGTGTGTGTGTGTGTGTGTGTGTGTGTGTGTGTGTGTGTGTGTGTGACCGTAAGGCAGTGTTTTTTTTAAAAAAAAAAAAGGGGGGGGCGTCTGGATTGTGATTATTGGACAGAATCAGGGAGGAGACGATTGTAGTAAATGGATCCTGTGGTTATATGTGTATATTTAATTGATGAGTTGTTTCTTTTCTGCGATGGTTTTTTTAATGTGGTAGTTTTCTTGTAAGGTGAGGTGGTGTTTTTGTTCTTGTTTATGCTTTGATTTTCAGGTCTGTGTCTCTGCTGGTTATTTTACGTTGATGTTGGTGTAAGTGTTCTGCAATGAGGAAGGTGCACGAGCATTTCTCAGCCAATAGTGTTGCTGTATCTAAAGCTTTCCACTTGGTGACATTACTATTTGCACACAGTGATACTTGTTCTAGGCTGCTTCCTCTAGTTTGCTATTTAGCTTTTGCTCATACTCTGCTGACAATTCTTGGCATTGTGTTTGAATTCCTCGTGGTTTGTCTTTGCAGTTTTGTATACACTTAGGAATCATCCACTCAGTCTTTTTGGGTACTTGCCACTTTTTTCCAGAGACCCTACCTAATAGCACTCCCCTTGTGTGGTTAGTGCACCACAAAAGTGGTTATATATCAATGTCTTGTATTTAAACTTACTATAATTATCATTTAACAATATATGATGCAATATAGAAAATATTTTAATAGATTTTTTTCAAGTCTTATTATTAGTGAAGTAAATGTGTCAATTTCTAGTTTTAAGTAAAAAATGTGGTGGCATGTTTTGTAGAGGTTAATTAGGAAGAGCAAAGAGAACTACCATGATTGTAGACAAATGAAATATTTATTTAATTCTCGTTAAAATTTGAATATTGTGGTATTGATTGTTAAGAATACTCATTATGTAATGTTTAATGCTGAGAGACTCTACATTTAATAAAACTAATTGTGGAAGACATATTTGTGTTTTTAGCTGTGCACCTAGTGATGCTTAAATGTTTTAGTACTGATTATTATCCATTATTAAGTCACTTAAATAACATTTTTCTAATGATAATCAAGTGCTTTTACGTTGTTAAAAAGTTATATAAGAGACGGTAGCTGTGACTGTAGGGGATTGTTAATTAGTGTCTTTTTTATTACAATAATAGTAATGTAAACCATTAGAAGAGCTTTTGAGTTCAGTTTGATATGTATGAGTAAATGACAAGATGAATTATTTTGAGACTTTTCAATTAAACAAAATCCTCGCAACCAGGTAAGGGTATGAAAAGTTCAGAAATATTCATCTCAGGACTTTTGCAGTGATGTTCAACAAACTTTAACACCTCTGATTCAACCACATAAGTAACAAAGCATTTTAGTGATGTTTTCTTACTCTAAAATTCTATTTATCATTTTGCAAGAACTATCCTATTAAGATGTTAATACTGTATGTAATTAATATTTTTTAACTGAAATTTGTACTTAATTTTTGACTATTTTGTGAGTAGGAGTTTAATAAAATGGTTGAGTGGAATCTGGTTTATAAGTTGAGAAAAGTGTTTAGTTAATGTTGAAAGCCTTGATGTACCCAGTGAAGATAACATACAGGGTGGTCCATCTGAAGTTTCAGATGAGATTATCTTGAAAACTATATACCGGGTAAAAATAGTGGGTAAGACAAGTTTGTAAGCTCAAAGGGGGACTACATGTGACCTCCAGCCCCCGCCCCCTTGGGTGGGGCTGGGGGCAGCTTTTAAATCTTATATGGAAACACCCGTTTTTTATTGCAGATTCATATCCTCCATAAAAAAGTAATCAAGTTTTGTCTAAAACATTTTTTAAGCCACTGACAGATGGTGCTGAAATGGAGAAAAATTATAATTGGCGAAGAACTCTAATTATTTAGAATGATCTGAGAAGGACACATCAAATTGATACAAAATAATCACCAATTCTTTCGTTACACCAAATTAAGCTGTTTTTGTACAAAATGTACTGTATCCTACTTTAAGTGTCACCTAGGAACAATGACATGGACATAGTAGAAGGATATTCCCATGGGGTGATTCAATAGTGTGATTCCCCTTGCCTCTCACAATTTGGGGTGCTTAATTAATGACATTAGCCATGAAGGAGTTGTCAACAGTTCTGAGCAGCACATCCTGTGGTAAGGTTGCACACACTCTTCGAATGTGTTGCTCCATATCGTTTCGGGTTGTGGTCTGTCTTTCATAAACAATATTTTTTAAATAACCCCACAAGAAAAAATCAGTAGATGTTAGGTCTGGTGAATGTGGAGGCCACTGAATTGGTCTGCTGTGTCCTATCCACTGACCAGGGTATCGTAAATTTAAAATGTTCCACACATTTTTAACATAATGGGGAGCAACATTCGCTGCCTAGTTTCTAATTCAACATCTTCCATTAGCTCCAATAAATCATTGGGGAGAAGTTGTAAATAAGATTCCCCAGTAACATTTTGGTCAAAAAAATATGGTCCTATCGAGTAACAGTTTAAAATTCCACACCATTAACGACCATTTGTGTTGATTGATAATGGGATTGTGCCAGTGTGGGACCCATAATGACAGTCATGCCAATTTAATTCACCATTGTCTTTGAATGTGGCTTCATCAGTGAACATAATGTGTCTAAAAAAATCATTGTCACCTCTTATCATTTCCAAGGCCCATTGGCAGAAATGCACGCGTATTTACATATCTTTCGGCATTAATGCTTTTGTCAGTGTGATATGATACACATGGCATTTATGTGCCTTCAAAATCCTCAAAACAGTTGATTTCAGTATTTCAGTTTGTCTCTGAATTGCATGACTACTCATTTCGGGATCCAGTTGAACGCAGGCGAGAACGGTAAGGGTATGAGCATCATTTTCATTGTAATCATGATGACGAGGTGGATGGTGCAGGTGTCCTTTTCGAGCTTGTTGAGTGCAATTTGGAATATTGTTTTCACTTGGATGTCGTCTGTTTTGGAAATGACCTGCATACAATTGCACAGGTGCACCGTAATTGTTATGGCATTCACCTAAAATTAACATCATATCAACAATCTCTGTAGGAGGATAGTGCACCATATTTCACTAAATAATAATTTACTGTCTTCAGTTGATGTTTACATTTCACAATCTGAAAGTGACGTGACGTCCAATGGCATTGCACCGACCTTTATACTGAGCCATAGCTCCCAGTTTGGCCACAGTCGGGTGAATAATACAGTTGTGAAGAGTTCCCTAAAGAGATTTTAATACCATTCGGCCTCCCTCCATCGATAACTATGGCAGGTTTCTTCTAAAAAAATAGCTTAATTTGGTGTAACAAAAGAATTGGTGCACATTTTGTATCGATTTGATGCGTCTTTCTCGGATCATTCTAAATAAATCAGAGTTCTTCCCCAATTTTACTTTTTTCTTGATTTCAGTGCCATATGTCAATGGTTTGAAAAAATGTTTTAGACAAAACTTGATTACTTTTTTATGGAGAATCCGAATCCGCAATAAAAAAATGGGTGTTTCCATTTAAGATTTAAAAGTTGCCCCCACCCCAACCACAGGGGTGGTGGCTGGAGGTCACGTGTAGTAACATTTGATGTCCCCCTTTGAGCTTATACAAACTTGTCTTACTCACTATTTTCACTCAATGTATAGGTTTCAAGATATCTTATCTGAAATTTCAGATGGACCACCCTGTAGACCATGATGTGATTAATTCATGTATTGATTGTGTAGAAGTCAGTGTTTTGAGTGAAGCAGATAATGCTGATGATGAGGTACAATGTTTTCTTATTTTGAAACAGAAGTATTTGTCAGAGGAAAATGTAAGTGTTGTATTTTAAGTGTCCAAAGCAGATATGTTTTCCATATAAAGTATAGAAAACTATTTGAAATCTGTTGTAAATGAGAAAACTGTTAGGAAAATGTTATATATCTTTAGCAAACAACTGCAGCTTGACTGGTGGGAGAAGGATATGCTGATGAAAACATCCTCTAGGAATGCAGCAGTGTGTTGAATCTGATGGCACAGTAGTTAAATTGTAATATTGTCATGTAGAAGAAGGTGTAATTAGATGAATGACAAACACTAACTTCACTTAACAAAGGTTTATTCAGCACTTGCACATACAAGAGAATGGAGCGAACTGCCTCCGGCCAGAACACATATGGTATATATACAGTTACAGAACATTCCAGCACAATGATTCTTCACGTTTGTGGATACTTCTAGAATGTACTCGAACCAAATATAGAAATTAAAATTTTACAATTCAGGTGAGTTTTGAACTCGTGACCCTCCATTCAATAGACTAGTATCACAATTGCTACACCACAGTTTCTGCGACATTGCTCCCTCCTAAGACTCCTGATGACTGATGTTCGCCCTGGCGGTGATCTCCTTAGCACTTCCTTTGCCACTACACTCTTCGTCACCTTACCACTTTTTGACTGTCTCTGGAGCTTCAAATTTACCCTGGGTTGCAGATCATTATAGGGCTTCATTTGAAGGATGTGGACCGTATCTCTGATCTTTCATCGTCTTGTGTCGTGGTTGAAATCTTCAACTTCATAAGTAACATCACACTACTGTCTTACAACCTTATAAGGTCCAAAGTAGTGCCTGAGGAGCTTCTCAGGGAGACCAACTTTCTGAACAAGAGTGAAGATCCAGATGAGGTCACCAGGCTCGTAGACAACAGGGCGGTGGCTCGCGTCTTACCTTCGGTGATCGTTTTCTTGAGCCCACAGCATGCAGAGTCGAGCTAATTGCCGTGTTTCCTGAGCTCTGGTTAACACCTGGCCAACGTAGACATTGTCCACATCATCAGGATGTAACAGAAACACAGTGTCCATTGATGTAGTCGCCTCACGCCCAAGCACCAGGAAAAATGGCATAAATCCTGTGGTGTCTTGTTTGGCACTGTTGTAGGCAAACATCACAAAAGGTGGCACCTCATCCCAGTTGCTCTGCTCAACATTGACAAACATTGAAAACATATTGGCCAAGGTCTTATTAAAGCGCTCTGTAAGCCTGTTAGTTAGCGGATGGTCGGCAGTTGTCATGTGATGAGTGATGTTGCACCAACAGTTTATCTCTGTCACAAGATTCGACTGAAAACTTTCCCTCGATCCATAATTAATGATCTTGGGGCACCATGTTTTAATACAATGTCTTCCACACTGAATTTGACAACCTCCAATTCTTCGGCTGTTTTTACCGCTTTTTGTAATGGTGTAGTCTGTCAGATAATCAGTGCAAACAATAATCCATCTATTGCCACTAGCAGACATTGTAAATTGTCCGAAGAGGTCAATCCCAACACGCTGGAAAGGTATTTTGGCTGGTGGAATTGGTATGAGTTGGCCAGGTGGTTTCTGAGAAACTGCCTTTCTCCTCTGACACTCTTGACAGTGTGACACATAGACTCCTAAATAAACCTGGCCAGAAAAATCTCTTGTGGATCCTATAGTATGTTTTAACAAATCTTAAGTGTCTGGCCTCAGGTGTGTTTTGGAATTTCTGTAGAACATCTAAGTGCATTTGTTTAGGAATCACTGGTAGCCACCTCTTTCCAAACAGATTAAAGATTTTCTTGCAAAGTAAACCATTAACTACCTTAACATGTCCTTTCACATCCTCTGACCAATTTAAGCCTAGCATAATTTGAGATATCTTGGCATCCTCCTCTTACTCAGCAGAGAGATCCTAGAGAGCAGCAAGACAGTCACTATCTTCATCAAAATCTTGATGGTCTTGCACACGATTTCTTGAGAGACAGTCAGCATCTTGGTGTTTTCTTCCACTTTTGTACGCTATGTTAATGTCATACTCTTGAAGGTGTAGTGCCCACCTGGTGAGTCGTCCTGTTGGATCCTTAAGACTTGTCAACCAACAAAGTGAATAATGGTCTGTAACAACTGTGAATGGAATTCCATAGAGATACTGTCGAAATTTGCACATGGCCCAGGCACTTCAGTCTGGAACCGCTGGACTGCTACGGTCACAGCTTCTAAACCTGCCTCGGGCACTGATGTGTGTGATGTCCTTAGATTAGTGAGGTTTAAGTTGTTCTAAGTTCTATGGGACTGATGACCTCAAATGTTAAGTCCCATAGTGCTCAGAACCATTTGAACCATTTTTTTTAACAATGGTAATAAGAATATAATCCAAGGAAGCTTCTCACACCTCTAATACTTTTAGGAATAGGAAATTCTGTTACAGATCTCACCTTGTCTGGGTCTGGCTGCACACCTTTGTTCAGCGTTCCACTGCTGACACATGGTATGCTCTCTGGCTTGTTGGTTGATGGTCTCCAGTGCTTCACCGTCGATTTGTGTAGTTTGCTCTTCACCTGTGGGTTGAAGCATTCATAGAACTCTTGAAGAATGGCAAGTAGGTTTTCTGTTGTTTCTTAGTGAGATCTGGTGATAGTCGCCCACAGACTCAGCATGGGAGGTTTCTATGATGCTCAGCTGTTCTGCAATTAATGGCTCAGCGTTCACTACAGACATGTTTTGGAAGGATCTGCAGTTCTTGGCAACAGTTAGCTATCTACAATTCACCAAATCCATTCTTAAATGGGACGACATAGGCTGGAGTGGCCAAGTTATTCTTCAGTGGTATGCTTCCATGATCACTTCATCCAGCACACATAGTCTCCACACACTTAGATGTGCATCTTCCTGTCTACAGTATCTCATCTAGCATAATCTTCAAGTGACCACAATCGATAATTGTCTCTTGAAGGGTCTCAGTTTTTTGCTCGTCATGCGTTCCAAGTGCCTTTTGAACTTTCCTCTCTCATTATCTGATGAAGAACACTTGTGAAATCAATGTCTTCCTCCATCACCGACATTGGTACAATATTTGGAAGCTGTTCAAACTTCTTGTGTGTAATTCTTTTTTCATGCATTATCTTGATATACTGGCACCATTTTATGAAGGCGTCTGCTGTCAAAACCTCCTTCAGGAGTAGGGCTTGATACATGTCCTCAGCAACGCCCTTCATGAGATGTGCAGTTATATCTTCCTCCTCCATTCTAGGATCCACTATTTTACACAGCTCCAAGATGTCTTGAATGTAGGATGCTGTGCCCTACACTTTAATTTATCTTCAGCCTTGCACTTATGTCGTTGTGTGTTGCCAAAATACTTGTGCATTTCCACCTGGAATACTTCCCAGCTTGTGAACTTCTCCTCGTTGTTCTCATAGCATTGCTTGGCAATGCCTTCCAAGTAGCAAAATACGTTAGCCGAACATACAGTGTCACCCTATTTGTTAAATTTGGTTATGCATTCATATAGCTTTTGCCACGTGTTTGGATCTTGGCCATCGTCACCAGAGAAGCTAGAAAGATGTCTCATGTGGTGGCACACAGTTGCTGTCATCGTAACGTCCTCTTCTTCTTCTGTCTCTGATAGATTGCGATCTGTTGACTATGGCTTGAACTCCGGTTTCACGCCACGAAAACGGCTTCTCTGTCGTGGCCTGATGGGAGCCACTGTGTCGTCGATAATGTGCACTATCACAAGTTCCAATACCGATAATCTCCAACAGAATAATGTCACATTGAGGAAGGTGTAATTAGATGAATGATGAACATTAACTTCATTTAATGATGGTTTATTCAGCACTTGCACATACAAAAGCACAGAGTGAACTGCCTCCAGCCAGAACACATATGGTATATACGGTTACAGAACATTCCAGTACAATGATTCTTGACATTTGTGGATACTTCTAGAATGTGCTCGAACCAAATATGGAAATTAAAATTTTACAGTTCAGTTGAGTTTTGAACCGAAGAACCTCCATGCAACAGTCTAGTATCATAGTCACTACACCATGGTTTCTGTGACAATATTATGATTGATTCATGAGAGCAAACTCTTTTGAAGTTAATTTTAAATACATGTTTTCTTAATTATTACATTTCTAGTTGAAATGATGATGCGCTTTTTTAGACACTGTGGCAGTTTTTGTATGCCCATGTCATACCAGCTTGCCACCATGCTGTTCAGAAAGTTATGAACTAGTGTGATTTTTGCTTGGTCTGAGATGTAAAGTGGTTCGCCCAGGTTTGTCATCCAGAAAGTTGTCCTGTTCGGCTGCAAGGTGGTGAAGAAATGCGTGGGAAGCTTCAGCTCGTTGCCGCATGTGGTCCTCACTCAGCATGTGTGGCACCCATCTTGCGCACACCTTCCGAAAGTTCAATGTTTCCATTAAAATTCTGTGAGTGGTGCTTTGGGAAACCTCAGGAACCAATGTGCAGAGATCATCCAGGGTGATCCACCGATCTTCACATATGCTTTGCTCAACCTTCAGCACTGTGTCCTCAGAAATCGATGGTCTCCTGCTCCTTTGTGCCTCGTGAATTTTGGTCCGACCAGCTGCAAACTCTCCACACCACTTATGAACATTTTTGACATCCATGCGTGACTCACCATACACTTCTGTCAATTGGTGATGGATTTCAGTCGGTGCAGTGCCCTTTGCATTCAAACACCAAATAACTGCTTGCAATTCGTACTTGGCGCTAACATCCAACGGGAGCTCCATTCTCAATGGCTGCCAAGCCAAGACTGAGCACCTCAGCACAGTGTGAGTATGTTTACACATAGTGCATGAAGCACTTTGCATAACAGTGTGACCAAATGCCACACAAACAGAGTTCTGTACTTATAAAAAAAAAAAAAATAGGAGACCTTACTTTTGGGATTAACATCGTAGTTGAGAGTTAACTGTGAGTTGAAATATTAAGCATTCATTATAAACTGCGATGAATATAATGATGTGTTAGGGTACTTGAGTATTATTATGATTATGATTATGTGGCAGTTAGGGAGGCAATGGAATAGTATTTTTATTATTAAAGTATAATGAGAAATACATTGATGGAGTAATGTTTGGGGATTATCTGTCATGAGATGTAGCGGGTTGCGTTGTTGGAATTTAGCATGTATTGAATGCATTAAACTGAAATATAAGTGATAAGTAACGTAAGTGACCAACTACATCTACACCCACAGTTACTTCTCCTTTGAATGCATTACCTACAAACAAATCCGAGGTACGGCTATGGTCATCCGCATGGCACCATCATTTGCCAACCTGTTTATGGCCCTTATAGAGGAATCCTAAATCTCTCTCCTGGTTCAGATTCATTGATGACATCCTTGTGATCTGAATCAGAGGTGAGGACACCCTATCCACATTCCTCTGGAAGCTCAACAGCTTCTCCCCCATTTGCTTCACCTGGTCCTACTCAACACAACAAGCCACCTTCGTAGATGTTGACCTCAACCTCAAAGATGGCTACATCAGTACCTCTGTCCATGTCAATCCTACTAACCACCAGCAATACCTCCACTTCAACAGCTGCCACCCTTTCCATATCAATAAGTACCTTCCATACAACCTAGCCACCCATGGTTGTCGCATCTGCAGTGACAAGCGGTCCCTCTCGAAATATACCGAGGGTCTCACTGAAACCTTCACAGACCATAATTATCCTCCCAACCTTGTACAAAAACAAATCTCCAATGCCATATCTTTCCAGTCTCCCACCACCTACCAAAGTCTCACCATCTGGCCACAGAGGAGCATTCCCCTTGTTACTCAGTACCACCCAGGACTGGAGCAACTGAATTAGATTCTCCACCAGGGTTTCAACTACCTTTTGCCACGCCCACAAATGAGAAATGTCCTGCCACTATCCTTCCCACACTCCCCACAGTGGTAGTCCCCATCCACCAAACCTACACAATGTACTCGTCCATACCTAAACAACCCCTGCTCCCAACCCCTTATCTTGTGGAACATATCCCTGTAATAGACAAAGGTACAAGACCTGTGCCATACATCATCCCACCACCACCAACTCAGTTGGGTCAGATATATCACCTATCCCATCAAAGACAAGGCTATCTATGAAATCAGTAATGTGATCTACACCACTGTGCTGCATCCTACGTAAGCACAACAACCAACAAGCTGTCAGTCTGCATAACTAGCCGCCAACAAACTGTGGCCAAGAAACAAGTGGACCACAGAGTGTGTGTGTGTGTGTGTGTGTGTGTGTGTGTGTGTGTGTGTGTGTGTGTGCGCGCGCGCGCGCACTTGTGTGCGCAGAAATACAGTAACATCAAATGAATGTGAAGTTCTGTATATCATGAAATGACATGAATTACATGAACTGTTACCATTGTTAACATCCTTCACATCAGTTGTTACAAATCAATGTTCTAACATACTGCTTACATTTGAACTAAGGCCATTGGAGCAAAAATATATTCGGAAGTCAGACTATCTGTACACTTACCAAAGATAGTACATCTTGTTGATAGCAATTGTAAGCTTCATAGCAAAACATATTTTTACATCTGTTGACAATATGATGATATAATCATAAGGAATGAGGAGACAGGATAGGAAAACTTACTGATAACAGAATAGCATAAAAATACATATGCTGTTCATTCAAAAGGTCGCACACTTGCATGGGTACTCATAGAGAACGTGGCAACAGTAATCTTACTTATTACTTTGTGTGTGTAAAAAAACACAGTGGGCACAAAATGCCCGCAAATGCATATGCTAACAATGCAACACAACCAACTGATACAACACATCACCAGTTGCTACCTCTTAAATACAGGATATGACTTTTTACCAAGCCCTATTATGGGGACTGTAGTTATGTAAAAATGTGTGTACATATAAAAATAAATTCCAAAGTGCTTAAATGATATTGAGAAAAATGTAAAAATCAATTATTACAATAATATGATGCAGTCTTAAAATAGATTAGATAAGACAAGAAACATTGTAAAAGTAACCTGAAATAAAGAGGTTAAAATTAATTTACAAAAATAAAATGTATGGGAGTGCACTTAATTCTCTCTCTTTATGGTTGTTGTTGTTATTGTTGTTCTTGTTGTTGTGGTAGTCTTCAGTCCAGAGACTGGTTTGATGCAACTCTCCATGCTACTCTATCCTGTGCAAGCTTCTTCATCTCCCAGTACCTCCTGTAACCTACGTCCTTCTGAATCTGCTCAGTGTATTCATCTCTTTGTCTCTCTCTACAATTTTTACCCTCCACACTACCCTCCAATACTAAATTGGTGATCCCTTGATGCCTCGAAACATGTCCTACCAACTAATCCCTTCTTCTAGTCAAGTTTTGCCACAAATTTCTCTTCTCCCCAATTCTGTTCAGTACTTCCTCATTAGTTCTCCTCATTAGTTATGTGATCTACCCATCTAATCTTCTAACGTTCTCATTATTGTGTATAGAAATTGTGACACAACAGAAAACATCAGAAGCAGTTATAAAACTTGTTACATAGCATTTATGAAGAGGTGGTAAAATACATCACAAAAAATAAGTGTATCTAAAAATAGGTGAAATAAAGATGAAAATAAAAAGTTGTTGTAGATACAATTATCCCTTGTTGCTAAATAAAAACATCATAAGCACCATACATATTATGAAGTCAAGATATACACATTTCTGTACAAAATGTTAGGACAGTAAACCCACATCAGATGGGAAAAGTAATGTGGCCGTACGATACATTATTTTCTATCATTTGCATGTAAAAATGACTGGAAATTATTTTAAAATCTTTTGTTTCTTAAATCAGTTTAATCATTAAGCAAATGATTGGGATGATTTTTAATGTAGTTGTAAAAATCTATTTATCCAAGGATGTTCAAAATTCCAATTTTATGTACTGTATGGAGTATTGTAAGGGCTGAATCTGTGTTGCTCAACATATGTTTATTCTCACTTGAATGTTCAGTGAAGGTAGTGGTACTGCCCTCTGTCTGCCTAATACATTGGGCAGCTGTTTGACAGAAACTTTAACAGACATTTTCATAAACTGATTGGAAACATGTTTCTTTGATGATTTCAAGCAAACAGCTAAGAAAAGTTGGTAGTACAAACAATGTGGCAGATGACACTTCAGTACTGTCTGAGGAATCTGTTACTTGTATACATGACCATCTTAACAGCTTGCATCTCACAATAAATTTGTGAAAGAAATAGAAGTTAACATTAGTATAAGTTGCCTAGGCCTCCAAGTATCAAATAACAACAGTCCATACAAATTCAGGATCTTTTCTAAGTTAACCACCAGGGATTTCACAGTGTCTTGTGATTCTTGCCATCAAGTCCACCATAACAAAGCTTATAGCAGAAATGATCACTGAACTATTTGAATGGAAAGCTAAAACAGACAGTGCAGATATAACTGATGAAATTACTCTAGAAAGAGAAAGTGCTACACACCTAAAGACTAAGTTTGCAAAAATACCGTACTTAGGTGCAGTCTTGGTTAAAATTGCAGAGATATTCAAGGAGACCAACAAAGGGCTCATTTTTCACACAGATAATACATTTAGTCAGAAAATCAGACACAGCATTGACAGAACAAAATAGTTCACAAGACCAGTGGTATAGAGAATAGAATGTGGCATATTGGGCAAGCTGGGTGGGCATTCAGTGACAGGATTAAAAACCATATTAGCCAGACCAAAAGTAGTACCTCTGTCTTCAGTAAACACTGAAGTGAGAATAAACATATGGTGAACAACATAGTGCCTAAAATTACAAACAGCATTTTTGAAGGAACAGAAATCAGCTACATTAACAATCATCCTGATGACTTGCTTTATGATCAAACTGATTTAAGAAATAGAAGGTTTTTAGGTAATTTCTGGTATATTTTGTATGAAACAATAGAAAGTAATGTGACAGCATCACCTTTCCCATCTGATATGGGTCTACTGCCCTAATATTGTACCTTGATTTCATAATATGTATGGTGCTTATGATATTTTTATTTGGTAACAAGGAATAATCGTATCTATTATCATTTTTTATTTTCACCTTTATTTCATTTATTTTTAGATGTACTTATTTATTTATATGTGTTTTATCTTATATTCAGACATGCTATGGAAAAAGTTTTATTAGTTCTCTTGATGTTTTATATTTTGAACAGTTTTTGTAAATACACTCCTGGAAATGGAAAAAAGAACACATTGACACCGGTGCGTCAGACCCACCATACTTGCTCCGGACACTGCGAGAGGGCTGTACAAGCAATGATCACATGCACGGCACAGCGGACACACCAGGAACCGTGGTGTTGGCCGTCGAATGGCGCTAGCTGCGCAGCATTTGTGCACCGCTGCCGTCAGTGTCAGCCAGTTTGCCGTGGCATACGGAGCTCCATCGCAGTCTTTAACACTGGTAGCATGCCGCGACAGCGTGGACGTGAACCTTATGTGCAGTTGAGGGACTTTGAGCGAGGGCATATAGTGGGCATGAGGGAGGCCGGGTGGACGTACCGCCGAATTGCTCAACACGTGGGGCGTGAGGTCTCCACAGTACATCGATGTTGTCGCCAGTGGTCGGTGGAAGGTGCACGTGCCCGTCGCCCTGGGACCGGACCGCAGCGACGCACGGATGGACGCCAAGACCGTAGGATCCTACGCAGTGCCGTAGGGGACCACACTGCCACTTCCCAGCAAATTAGGGACACTGTTGCTCCTGGGGTATCGGCGAGGACCATTCGCAACCGTCTCCATGAAGCTGGGCTACGGTCCCGCACACCGTTAGGCCGTCTTCCGCTCACGCCCCAACATCGTGCAGCCCGCCTCCAGTGGTGTCGCGACAGGCGTGAATGGAGGGACGAATGGAGACGTGTCGTCTTCAGCGATGAGAGTCGCTTATGCCTTGGTGCCAATGATGGTCGTATGCGTGTTTGGCGCCGTGCAGGTGAGCGCCACAATCAGGACTGCATACGACCGAGGCACACAGGGCCAACACCCGGCATCATGGTGTGGGGACCAATCTCCTACACTGGCCGTATACCTCTGGTGATTGTCGAGGGGACACTGAATAGTGCATGGTACATCCAAACCGTCATCTAACCCATCGTTCTACCATTCCTAGACCGGAAAGGGAACTTGCTGTACCAACAGGACAATGCACGTCCGCATGTATCCCGTGCCACCCAACGTGCTCTAGAAGGTGTAAGTCAACTACCCTGGCCAGCAAGATCTCCGGATCTGTCCCCCATTGAGCATGTTTGGGACTGGATGAAGCGTCGTCTCATGCGGTGTGCACGTCCAGCATGAACGCTGGTCCAATTGAGGCACCAGGTGGAAATGGCATGGCAAGCCGTTCCACAGGACTACATCCAGCATCTCTACGATCGTCTCCATGGGAGAAAAGCAGCCTGCATTGCTGCGAAAGGTGGATATACACTGTACTAGTGCCGACATTGTGCATGCTCTGTTGCCTGTGTCTATGTGCCTGTGGTTCTGTCAGTGTGATCATGTGATGTATCTGATCCCAGGAATGTGTCAATAAAGTTTCCCCTTACTGGGACAATGAATTCACGGTGTTCTTATTTCAATTTCCAGGAGTGTATTTGAAAACTCTACTGGCAGATGTTGGCAATACTTGGTGTACATCAGTTGCAACAGCATTTGTATCATCAGCAAACATGCTCGCATGATTACCAATGATTGGAACTTTGATGTCATTTACATAAATTAGAAATAAGAGAGGTCCTAGAACACTTCTGTATGGTGCCAAAATTGCTACAGTCTGAAAATCAGATCTATAAGCAATACTTTGATTTTTAATGTTGGTCAAGGTAATTTCTACTACCTATCTTCTGTTATGGAGATAAGACTGAAACCATTTTTTTTTCAACTCCTCGTATGTCAGTGGGTCTAATTTGTTTGGCAAAATACCATGTTGTACAGTATCAAAAGCCTTCAATAAATCCAAATTTATGTCTATTGTACTGTTGTGTCTCACTAGCCCCATTGCAATATTTCCAGTGGAATGGGAAATAGCTGACTCTGTATTCAATCCCTTGTGAAAATTGTGTTGGTTTACAGGCAAGAGATTGAATTTTTCATGGAAATTTGGAATTCTGTGTTTCATGACCGTCTCTATTAATTTTGGAATTTTTGACCTTTGAGGAAAGACTCTATCCAATAATGATATATTTATGGCGTGAGAGAGTGGTTATGAAATAACACTAGCACATTTTACTAGGACTGAACCAGGTACTTAGTCAATCCCCGAAGACATTTTATTTCTCATTGTTTTTATTATTTTTTGAACTTCTTGGTTGTTTGTGGGACATAGCAATATTGAATTGACAATTTCATCTCTTGGAACAGAGAGCCACTATTCATAAGGCAATTTTTACTCAGGTTGACTGGAGTATTCATGAAGTAGTCATCAATGTAATTTGCAAAGGTAGGATTTCTGATTAACACGTCATGATAATCTTTTAAAACAATGACCTCTTGACTTTTATTTTTTCCCTGCATTCCATATTGCTTTTGATGCATTTGCTGACCCTAAAACTACTTTGTCATTGTGCATTGTTTTGGCTTTTTTAATCATCTTCCTATAAATGTTGTTCTACTTCTTAACATAGTCTGCAAAGTATTTATCTTTGTTGTCTTTCTTGATTTGATTTGATTAAGATGTTTTAGTGTTTGGCTAGATATTCTGATAGCAGGTGATATCCATTGGCTGTTGTCTCTTAATGTGACAATGATTTTTATAGGCTTATAATAGGGACATAAAAGACCTAGAAAAAGGGTTGTTTAAGGTATCGGCTGTTGATCCCAGGTTTTCTTTGTCAACATCTGAATAAGAGTATGTATTTTTCTTGTGTGGAGGTGTCTTTTATAATCCCAGTTATATGTTATTACTTTGATTATAGAAGAATTTACTAGTGTGATGAGTGTGTTGAGATCTGAAAGACCTGATTTTACATTTGATGTGTGAGTGACAAAATTTTCCATGTCTGTGAAGATATTATCTTACAGGGAAGATGAAAACTCTGTTATTTTACAGGGGTTCGTAAATATTGGTTTCATGTGAAAGCTATTTCAGATATTCAGAAGCTGCCTTTATTCTTCACTTTCAATTAACATGTTAATGTTAATCCCCGCATTAAAAATAATTTTACTTCATTATTATATAAAGCACTTACAGCTGCCCCCAGCTTTTAAAAAAATATGTTTTAATCACCCACTGGTGATCTATATATTGATAAGACAATTGGTTTTTTACTCTTCTCCTCAGTTTTTACCTCTGTGGCATATGATTCAAAATGTTTCCCAGTATTTAGGTGGCCCACTTCTGTTTTTACTTTAAACTGTAATCCTGTTTCTGTATAAATGCATATCCCACCATTTTTATATACAGTGTAGCAGTAATGAGATTCTAATTTAAATTTTCTTATATTTATAAGACTTCATTTATTTTTCTTGCACTTGTGTTCAAATAAACAAATTCTGAGACATAAAAAAAATTATCTAAATCTATTTGTAAATCTAACACTTTGTTTTGATGTACTGTATAATTTGGCCCTTTATCCTGAACATTTTGCAAATATTTTTGCTTTTGTCATTACGTGGCAATGTGGTGGTTTTTTCCTGATGTTTGTCATTTATCTGCAAGTTTTCAGGCTGATTTGTCACAATGTTTTCTTGGTTTGCAACCATAAAAAATCCTGATTCAGTGAAGTAGATGTGCCTTGCCTTTGGCACCTCCTTATGTTGTGTTGTGCTCCTACAACAGCTTTTGTTGCCAATGTACATATGATTCTTTAGATAGTAACTGTCTTTGCTTTTTTTTACTGATGCTGCTGGTACTGCTGATGTTGGATCTGCTGTTTCTGTAGATGTTGGTTTTGCCGGTTCTGTTGGTTTTGTTGCCGTTAGTGGCATCTACTATTTTTGTTGAATCTTCTGCTGCTGCCACTAATGTTCGTCTTGTTCGCGTTTATGCTTCTTTTAATGTTAGTGGTGGTTGTGGTGCTGCTGCTACTGCTGCTGCTTCAGTTGTATCAGCTGCTACTGGTGGTATTTGTGGTGTCACTGGAGCTGATACTGCTGTTGGTACTGCAGATGCTTGTTTGTGGCTCTTGATTTCTTCCAGTAATTTCTGTATCACAAGTTGCTTCCCTAGGCCTTTCAAGTGAAATCCATGTGAAGTGTGAAATTTTACTCAATGCTACTAAGAACAACAATACACATATTTCTGAACTGTTTGAATATGCCTGAAAAACACTCATTAGCAGCACTAATTTCCTCGCTACTAATTTCAACAATACAGATATTTTGAAATGTTTGAATATACCTGAAAAACACTTATTAGCAACACTAATTTCCTTGTTCACACAAGACCAATGCATTAAATCAAAGTGGTGTGGAATGTTCATGAAGAGAATGTTTGTGTGTGACAAGTGAGCCAAGTGCTTCTTTAATTCAGTAAAATCCATGGATGTTCGTTTTTGTATATATTATTTGAGCTGCCAAACAACGCTTCAAAATCGTTTTTAGACGACTTGATAATTTTTTAGTGTGAACATACTTGGTTGTCTCCGAGAATGATGCTGCATGCTTGACAAGACTAATGGATTTCATAATTGATTCTTCATTACCACTTGAGGCTATTCTACATCCATGGCTATCAGCTGGGATGTAAGATTCCCTAGGCAATCATAATTTTTTGCTGTGATATTGGTATATTTTGACAGTACTTTCAACTATTCTGGGGAACAGAAGCAGCTGTATCACATATCTGTGTGAACTTCTTTCATTTTCTGAAGCACTTTTGTCACTTATTTTGTTTAGAACTTTGTACCTTTTTTTTTTTTTTTTTTTTTTTTTTTTTTTTTTTTTTTTTTTTTTTTTTTTTAGCTGAACAGGTGTATTTAGTTCGTCTCTGCAGTTATTACGTTTCCACTTTGTTATTGTGTTTTCATCTATTTCTGTTAGTGGATTAACTTTGCTAAACTGAAAATTGAACTTAGTTCTGTATACAATGCATATGTTGCAATTTCTGCCTACTCGCTGGTACTTTTAGCACATGCTATAACAAGAAATTTTTGCTGCTAAAAGTTCTTGCATCTGGGTGCAGTTTACTGTGTGATTCATTTGTGATCATTGTGTGCTGCTGTGTGAATTTGTTACACTTGTGTTTTAAAACCCATACCTCTTCTAGTAACACTGCAATAATTTTGCTTCTATGAATGTCCTCCTCATTTCATTTTTTATCTAGATCATACTTGCTATATTTTTTGCAGAACCATATGTACGTTTTGGATCTGCATTAACACATATATAATAATATTTAGTTTTACTTATTGCGTATGTGTCCCCCCTATGAACCATAGACCTTGCCATTGGTGGAGAGGCTTGCGTGCCTCAGCGAGACAGATAGCCGTACTGTAGGTGCAACAACAACCGAGGAGTATCTGTTGAAAGGCCAGACAAATGTATGGTTCCTGAAGAGGGGCAGCAGCCTTTTCAGTAGTTGCAGGGGCAACAGTCTGGATGACTGACTGATCTGGACTTGTAACATTAACCAAAACGGCCTTGCTGTGCTGGTACTGCGTACGGCTGAAAGCAAGGGGAAACTACGGCCGTAATGTTTCCCGAGGGTATGCAGCTTTACTGTATGGATAAATGATGATGGCGTCCTCTTGGGTAAAATATTCCACAGGTAAAATAGTCCCCCATTCAGATCTCTGGGCAGGGACTACTCAGGAGGACATCGTTATCAGGAGAAAGAAAACTGGTGTTCTACGAATCGGAGCGTGGAATGTCAGATCCCTTAATCAGGTAGGTAGATTAGAAAATTTAAAAAGAGAAATGGATAGGTTAAAGTTAGATATAGTGGGAATTAGTGAAGTTTGATGGCAGGAGGAACAAGACTTCGGTCAGGTGAATACAGGGTTATAAATACAAAATCAAATAGGGGTAATGCAGGATTAGGTTTAATAATGAATTAAAAAATAGGAGTGCAGGTAAGCTCCTATGAACAACATAGTGAATGCATTATTGTAGCCAAGACAGACACGAAGCCCATGCCTACTACAGTAATACAAGTTTATATGCCAACTAGCTCCACAGAGGATGAAGAGACTGATGAAATGTATGATGAGATAAAATAAATTATTCACATAGTGAAAGGAGATGAAAATTTAATAGTCATGAGTGACTGGAATTCAATAGTAGGAAAAGGAAGAGAAAGAAAAGTAGTAGGTGAATATGGAATGGGGGTAACAGATGAAGGAGGAAGCCGCCTGGTAGAATTTTGCACAGAGCATAACTTAATCATAGCTAATACTTGCTTCAGGAATCATGAAAGAAGTTTGTATACAAGGAAGAGGCCTGGAGGTATTGGAGGCTTTCAGATAAATTATATAATGGTAAGACACCCATTTAGGAACCAGGTTTTAAATTGTAAGACGTTTCCATGGGCACATGTGGACTCTAACCACAATCTATTGGTTATGAACTGTAGATTAAAACTGAAGAAACTGCAAAAAAGGTGGGAATTTTAGGAGATGGGACCTGGATAAACTGAAAGAACTAGAGGCTGTAGAGAGTTTCAGGGAGAGTGTTAGGGAATGATTGACAAGAATGGGGGAAAGAAATACAGTAGAAAGAAAAAGTAGCTTTGAGAGATGAAATAGTGAAAGTAGCAGAGGATCAAGTAAGTAAAAAGAAAAGGGTTAGTAGAAATCATTGGATAACAGAAGAAATATTGAATTAAATTGATGAAATGAGAAAATATAAAAATGCAGTAAATGAAAAGGCGAAAAGGAATATAAACGTCTCAAAAATC
Source organism: Schistocerca gregaria (assembly GCF_023897955.1). Lineage (NCBI taxonomy): Eukaryota > Metazoa > Arthropoda > Insecta > Orthoptera > Acrididae > Schistocerca > Schistocerca gregaria. The sequence continues at coordinate 463,707,717 of NC_064920.1, read as the reverse complement.
AGATCAACAGGAAGTACAAAATGTCGAAGCAGGGATAGTTAACAGGACAAATGTAAGGATGTAGAGGCGTATATCACTAGGGGTAAGATAGATACTGCCTACAAGGAAATTAAAGAGACCTTTGGAGAAAAGAGAACCACTTGTATGAATATCAAGAGCTCAGATGGAAACCCAGTTCTAAGCAAAGAAGGGAAAGGAGAAAGTTGGAAGGAATATATATAGGGTCTATAGAAGGGTGATGTACTTGAGGACAGTATTATGGAAATGGAAGAGAACATATATGAAGATGAAATGGGAGATATGATACTGCGTGAAGAGTTTGACAGACCACTGAAAGACCTAAGGTGGAACAAGGCCCCAGGAGTTGACAACATTCCATTAGAACTACTGATACCCTTGTGAGATCCAGCCCTGACAAAACTCTACTAGATAGTAGAGATGTATGAGACAGGCGAAATACCCTGAGACTTCAAGAAAAATATAATAATTCCAATCCCAAATAAAGCAGGTGTTGACAGATGTGAAAATTACCGAACTATCAGTTTAACAAGTCTTGGCTGCAAAGTACTAACACAAATTCTTTACAGAAAACTGGAAAAACTGGTAGAAGCCGACCTCGAGGAAGATCAGTTTGGATTTGGTAGAAATGTTGGAATGTGTGAGGCAATACTGACCCTACAACCTATCTTGGAAGGTAGATTATGGAAAGGCAAACCTACATTTGTAGACTTAGAGAAAGCTTTTGACAATGTTGACTGGAATATTCTATTTCAAATTCTGAAGGTGGCAGGGACTGACACACTTTTTACAATTTCTTGCAGAAACCAGATTGCAATTATAAGAGTTGAGGGGCATGAAAGGGAAGCAGTGGTTGGGAGGGGAGTGAGACAGGGTTGTATACTATCCCTGATATTATTCAATCTGTATACTGAGTAAGTAAAGGAAACAAAAGAAAAATTTGGAATAGGAATTAAAATCCATGAAGAAGAAATAAAAACTTTGAGGTTTGCCAATGACATTGCCAGTGACAGCAAAGGACCTGGAAGAGCAGCTGAATGGAATGGCCAGTGTCTTGAAAGGATATAAGATGAACATCAACAGAAGCAAAACGAGGACCATGGAATGTAGTGAAATTAAATTGGGTGATGCTGGGGGAATTAGATTAGAAAATGAGACACTTAAAGTAGTAGATGATTTTTTTTATTTGTGGAGCAAAATAACTGATGATTGTTGAAGTAGAGACACTATAAAATGTAGACTGTCAACGGCAAGGAAAACATTTCTGAAGAAGAGAAAATTGTTAACATTGAAAATAGATTTAAGTTTCAGGAAGTCGTTTCTGAAAGTATTTGTATGGAGTGTAGTCATGTATGGAAGTAAATGTCATGTGACTAAGGCCTCCCGTCTGGTAGACCATTCACCGAGAGCAAGTCTTTCTATTTCACCACTTCAGTGACTTGCGCTTCAATGGGGATGAAATGATGATGATGAGGACAACACAACACCCAGTCCCTGAGCGGAGAAAATCTCCAACCCAGCTGGGAATCGAATCCCGGTCCTTAGGATTAACAGTCTGTCGTGCTACTGGGAGCAGACATGTATGGAAGTGAAACATGGACAATAAATAGTTTAGACAAGACGAGAATAGAAGCTTTTCAAATCTGGTGTTACAGAATAATGCTCAAGATTAGATGGGTAGATCACATAACTGATGACGAGGTACTGAATAGAATTGGGGAGAAGAGAAATTTGTGGCACAACTTGACTAGAAGAAGGGATCAGTTGGTAGAACATGTTGGTTTAATAGTGAATAAAAAAGTAGGAGTATGGGTAAGCTACTACAAACAGCATAGTGAACGCATTATTGTGGCCAAGATAGACACGAAGCCCACGCCTACAACAGTACAGGTTTATATGCCAACTAGCACTGCAGATGAGGTAGAAATTGATGAAATGTATGATGAGATAAAAGAAATTATTCAGGTAGTGCAGGGAGACGAAAGTTAATAGTCATGGGTGATTGGAATTCAAGAGTAGGTAAAGGGCGAGAAGGAAACATAGCAGGGGAATATGGATTGGGGCTAAGAAATGAAAGAGGAAGCCGCCTGGTAGAATTTTGCACAGAGCATAACTTCATCATAGCTAACACTTGGTTCAAGAATCATGAAAGAAGGTTGTATACATGGAAGAACTCTGGAGGTACTAGAAGATATCAGATAGATCATATAATGATAAGACAGGGATTTAGGAACCAGGTTTTAAACTGTAAGACATTTCCAGGGCCAGATGTGGACTCTGACCACAATCTATTGGTTATGAACTGTAGATTAAAACTGAAGAAACAGCGAAAAGGTGGGAATTTGAGGAGATGGGACCTGGATAAACTGAAGGAACCAGAGGTTGTAGAGAGTTTCAGGAAGAGCATAAAGGAACAATTGACAAGAATGGAGGAAAGAAATACAGTAGAAGAAGAATGGGTAGCTTTGAGGGATGAAGTAGTGAAGGTCGCAGAAGATCAAGTAGGTAAAAAGACAAGCGCTAGTGGAAATCCTTGGGTGACAGAAGAAATACTGAATTTAATTGATGAAATGTGAAAATATAAAAAGGCAGTAAATGAAGCAGGCAAAAAGGAATACAAACGTCTCAAAAATGAGAACAACAGGAAGTGCAAAATGGCTAAGGAGGCGTGGCTGGAGGACAAATGTAAGGATGTAGAGGCTTACCTCACTAGGGGTAAGATAGATATTGCCTACAGGAAAATTAGAGAGACCTTTGGAGAAAAGAAAACCACTTGTATGAATATCAAGGGCTCAGATTGAAACCCAGTTCTAAGCAAAGAAGGGAAAGCAAAAAGGTGGAAGGAGTATATAGAGGAACTATACAAGGGTGATGTTCTTGAGGACAATATTATGGAAATGGAAGAGGATGTAGATGAAGATGAAATGGGAGATACGATACTGCGTGAAGAATTTGATAGAGCACTGGAAGACCTAAGTCGAAACAAGGCCCCTGGAGTAGACAACATTCCATTAGAACTACTGACAGCCTTGGTAGAACCAGTCTTGACAAAACTCTACCATCTGGTGAGCAAAATGTATGAGACAGGTGAAATACCCTCAGACTTCAAGAAGAATATAATAATTCCAATCCCAAAGAAAGCAGGCGTTGACAGATGTGAAAATTACCGAACTGTCAGTTTAATAAGTCATGGCTGCAAAATACTAACACGAATTCTGTACAGACGAATGGAAAAACTGGTAGAAGCTGACCTCGGGGAAGATCAGTCTGGATTTCATAGAAATATGGGAACACGTGAGGCAATACTGACCCTACGACTTATCTTAGAAGCTAGATTAAGAAAAGGCAAACCTATGTTTCTAGCATTTGTAGACTTGGAGATAGTTTTTGATAATGTTCACTGGAATACTCTCTTTCAAATTCTGAAGGTGGCAGGGGTAAAATACAATTTGAACAGAATGCAGATGGCAGTTTAAGAGTCGAGGGACATGAAAGGGAAGCATTGGTTGGGAAGGGAGTGAGACAGGGTTGTAGCCTCTCCCTGATGTTATGCAATCTGTATATTGAGCAAGCAGTAAAGGAAACAAAAGTAAAATTCGGAGTAGGTATTAAAATCCATGGAGAAGAAATAAAAATGTTGAGGTTCGCCGATGACATCGTAATTCTAACAGTAACAGCAAAGGACCTGGAAGAGCAGATGAATGGAATGGACAGTGTCTTGAAGGGAGGATGTAACATGAACATCAACAAAAGCAAAACGAGAATAATGGAAGTAGTCGATTTACATTAGGTGATGCTGAGGGAATTAGATTAGGAAATGAGACACTTAAAGTAGTAAAAGAGTTTTGCTATTTGGGGAGCAAAATAACTGATGATGGTTGAAGTAGAGAGGATATAAAATGTAGACTGGCAACGGCAAGGAAAGCATTTCTGAAGAAGAGAAATTTGTTAACATCAAGTATAGATTTAAATGTCAGGAAGTCGTTTCTGAAAGTATTTGTATGGAGTGTAGCCATGTATGGAAGTGAAACATGGGTGATAAATAGTTTGGACAAGAAAAGAATAGAAGCCTTTGAAATGTGGTGCTACAGAAGAATGCTGAAGATTAGATGGGTAGATCACGTAACTAATGAGGAACTATTGAATAGGATTGGGGAGAAGAGGAGTTTGTGGCACAACTTGACAAGAAGAGGGGATCGGTTGGTAGGACATGTTCTGAGGCATCAAGGGATCACCAATTTAGTATTGGAGGGCAGCGTGGAGGGTAAAAATCGTAGGAGACCAAGAGATGAATACATTAAACAGATTCAGAAGGATGTAGGCTGCAGTACGTATTGTGAGATGAAGAAGCTTGCACAGGATAGAGCAGCATGGAGAGCTGCATCAAATCAGTCTCAGGACTGAAAACCACAACAACAACATGTTGCATATGTCACATCGGTAAGAGGATGTTTCTTGAAGTGACAGGGATCTGAGCCGAATATTACACTAGATTCATCATAGGACAATTCAGATGCTGCACGTGTGTAATTCTTATTGCATCATCTTGATGTTTCTCTGCTTCATTCAGTTACTTTTTTGCTAACGTATCATGACAAGCACCAATTCTCACAATATACATTGATTATATAAGTTGAACACTTTTCATAATTCTTTTTATACTTTTTTCTAGACGCAACACGTTCACGATCAGCGTTCGAGCTATTTTACCCTCAAGCAAGGAGGGCATGGAAAACAAAGTAACACAGGCAAATAGGGCATTCCTGTCCAAAACAAGTCTATTGGTATCAAATATAGGCCTTAAATTGAGGAAGAAATTTGTAAGAATGTACATTAGGAGCACAGCATTATATGATAGTGTATCATGGAGTGTGGGAAAACAGGAAAAGAAGAGAATTGAAGTATTTGAGATGTGGTGCTTTAGAAGGATGTTGATAATTAGATTTACTGATAAGATAAGGAATAAAATAAAGGCTCTCCACAGTATTTGGTAAAGTGAGGAACATATGGATAACAGTAACAAGAACAAGAGACGAGACGATACAACATGTATTAAGACATCAGGAAATAGCTTCTGTGGTACTACAGCAAGCTGCAGAGGGTAAAAATCTGTAAGGAAAGACAGAGATTGGAACACATCCAACAAATAATTCAAGACATAGGATTCAAGTGCTACTCTGCGATGAAGAGGTTGCAACAAGAGAGGAATTCTTGGCAGACTATTTCAAACCAATCCGAAGAATGGTGACTAAAAAACAAAAAAATCTAAAAATATTCTGACATTGCTTTGTCACTATAGGTACATCTACATCCACATCCATACTCTGCAAGCCATGGGACTGTGTGTGGCGGAGGGTATCTTGAGTACCTCTATCGGTTCTCCCTTCTATGCCAGTCTCGTATCGTTCATGGAAAGAAGGATTGTCGGTATACCTCTGTGTGGGCTCTAATCTCTCTGATTTTATCCTCATAGTCTCTTCGCGAGATATACGTAGGGAGCAATTTACTGCTTGACTCCTCGGTGAAGGTATGTTCTCGAAACTTCATCAAAAACCCCTTCCAAGCTACTAAGCGTCTCTCCTGCAGAGTCTTCCACTGGAGCTTATTTATCATCTCCGTAATGCTTTCGCGATTACTAAATGATCCTGTAACGAAGCGTGCTGCTCTCCGTTGGATCTTCTCTCTCTCTTCTATCAACCCTATCTGGTACGGATCCCACACTGTGGAGCAGTATTCAAGCAGTGGGCGAACAAGTGTACTGTAACTTACTTTCTTTGTTTTCGGATTGCTTTTCCTTAGGATTCTTCCAATGAATCTTAGTCCGGCATCTGCTTTACCGACGATCAACTTTATATGATCATTCCATTTTAAATCACTCCTAATGCGTACTCCCAGATAGTTTATGGAAATAACTGCTTCCAGTTGCTGACTTGCTATATTGTAGCTAAATGATAAGGAATCTTTCTTTCTATGTATTCGCAGCACATTACACTTGTCTAAATTGAGATTCAATTGCCATTCCGTGCACCATGCGTCAATTCGCTGCAGATCCTCCTGCATTTCAGTACAATTTTCCATTGTTACAACCTCTCGATATACCACAGCATCATCCGCAAAAAGCCTCAGTGAACTTCCGATGTCATCCACAAGATTATTAATGTATATTGTGAATAGCTACGGTCCTATGACACTCCCCTGCGGCACGCGTGTTATTACTCTTACTTCGGAAGACTTTTCTCCATTGAGAATGACATAATAATAAATCTATCTTTCAAACTTTGCAGTAATTCCACTGATAATAAACTTGTGGAATATGTTCATACAGTTGACTAACATGGTACAACAGACAGTTTTTCCATTTCAAACATTGAAATTCAAGAATAATGTACATTCTTTTGTTGTTGCACTGTGAATTCCTTTGTTACTTCAGTGTAAATATGGTTTGAATCAGTTATTGAGTGTTTAAAAAGAATAAACCAGAAGAAGGTGCATAAGTAACAGAATAATGACATTCTCATGTGATGATGTGGACAATGCATGTAGTGGTAATGAGGTTGTGTACAACAAGACAAACTCTGACAGCCAATCCAATGAAGATTCATGGACAAAGGACCACTTTGCTAATCCAAATCACATTGTTCATGCTCTCATTCTGATTCTGCATATGCCCATGAAGACATTTCTTCAGCTATATGTATTATATATATGGTGTTGTCATCATATGCAACAAAGTAAATTGTACACCTGTCCTTTTTTTCCCCCTAAGGGAAGTCTTTCCACTCCCGGGATTGGAATGACTCCTTACCCTCTCCCTTAAAACCCACATCCTTTTGTCTTTCCCTCTCCTTCCTGAAGAAGCAACCATCGGTTGCGAAAGCTAGTAATTCTGTGTGTGTGTGTTTGTGTGTTTTGTTCATTGTGCCTGTCTGCCGGCGCTTTCCCGCTTGGTAAGTCTTGGAATCTTTGTTTTTAATATATTTTTCCCATGTGGAAGTTTCTTTCTATTTTATTTACAAAAGTAAATATTAATATTCTCCGATCAGTGCCATGTATTTACAGACAATAAGAGGAAGAGGAATGCTGAGAGAAATCAGGAGGATTCGGAGAAGCACGCTAGGCAAAGAATGAAAGCTGCCAAAAGAAGTATGGATGAAGAGTTGACTAGTGACTCAGAAAATCTTTCCTATGACACAGGTGTTCATTAAAATGTTGTTGCAATGCCAGTCACCACTTCCTGCAAAATGGTATAAGGAATGTTTTTAAGTGAACTGTTAGAGATACGGACCTAAAAGTTTCAGAGTTTTTAAAGTACATATAGTCTTACACATTTTATCAGTCTTTTCAACATAAATCAAAGAATAAAAGATTGGTTCCAACAGAAGTTGGCAAAAAAGTTGTTTTAATTTTTGCAGCAACAAAAAATTATTTATTTCAAGAATAATTACCAGTTTATTGAAATGTTGTTGACTAAAAGTCAAACATATCCACCATCCTACTCCAAAGAAATTATTTCTATAGAATATGTGAGACATGCGAAATACCCTCAGACTCCAAGAAGAACATAATAATTCCAATCCCAAAGATAGCAGGTGTTGATAGATGTGAAAATTAGCGAACTATCAGTTTAATAAGTCATGGCTGCAAAGTACTAACGTGAATTCTTTACAGACAAATGGAAAAACTAGTAGAAACTGACTACATAACAATTTTAAGTGTGAGCTTCTATCCAGCAACAATCCTGATATGTTGACAATACAAACCATAGGTTGAGTTTAATTATGTCCACTTGTCTTGGTTATTGCTTAGAAAATTTGGTGGATGTAGCAGTCAATTATATTGCAAAAAAGTTACACTCAGACCATAACAATATTTTTTTCTCGTTTATAAAATATACAGGATGAGTTAAATTTTGGAATGATATAGAAATGTATTGAGGTAACTTACAGAATCAGTAGATGTGTCATTTTGTAGCAAACGACTTCAAGTTTCACACAAAAGAGTCAAGTGTTATTTTGGTTTGATGCGGCTACCATTTGTTATGTGGCAAACATCCCACAGGTAATCAATTTCTTCCCACACTCATTGCAGCAAATCAGGTGTAACTTGTACAATGGCAGTGTAGATTCAATTTTTCAGGTTGGCTAAATTGTTTGGTAGAGAGAGGAACACGCACAGGGTCATTAAGGTGGGATGTAATGGACAATGTAAACATTTATTTAAAAAAAAACATTACAGCCATATTAATTAAGGTAAAAATATAAAATTTTGCATGTGTAAAGCAAAATAGCTGTGTTTTAATGGAAAAATATAATAAAATATGCAGGCTTAATATTGTGCCTGAAATTTGAGTTTTATTTTTTTTATTGTCTTTTTCTATATAAAGCCATAACTCAAATTCTAATTATGCAATTAATCTGAAAATTTTATTGTAGTGTCCTGAGAAGGTTATAAGACCACTGAACTACAGTTATAATTTATTGTACAAATTGCATCACAGCAGGATTTTTAATTTTGCACATAAAAAATTAACTTTTTTTTTCTACACACAATCATCTAAAAATCAGAGTATAATTGCAGGATCTCGTATTCTTTAGTTCCAGGAAGACAGCTGCACATTGTAAACAGTTCCTGAAAATTTCATAACATTAGTACACATACTTTTTGAGAAAAGGCTTCTAATAATGTAAAATGTAAAACAGGAAAATGAGGTTGAAAGATTTTCTTGTCATACTTTGACATGTCATATGCTTACCTCAGTTTTAAAGTGCTCCATACTGATACTCCTCATCCTCCAGATCTCTCTTCTCTTCAAATCTGCCTGGCCTGTATTTGCAGGTAAGATGCTGATCTGTTAGCTTTTTTGACCGTGCTCTTTACGATGATGTAAAATGCTTTTGTTGTTAACACACCAAGATCTATACCATATTTCTTCAGCACTTCAGTTCTGCCATTATTTCCATTGTTGTAACATGAAAATGTGTCATACACACCTATTTTGGGTACTTCAAGTCCACAGAATGTCCTTTTTTGAACATCTAACCCAAATTAAATTATTGAGGCTTTCATTTCCATTTTGTGTCTTTCCGCGAAGATATTTCCTGAATGAATCAGGGTTTTCAAGAAACTTGAATGTAGATCAAATTGTATTCTGATAATGAGTGTGTATGTGAATATGTCTCATTTTTGTTGTTGAACTTAACACCAATCATCTTTCGGGCACAGATTGTGCATTGGTGTTTTGTGAGTGGATAGTTTGTGGAAAAAAATTGCCTACACAGCACACCTCATTGCCTCTAAATTATGTGTGTTTTCCTGATAGCTCTCCCATAAAATAACTGAAGAGAATAAATTTCTTTCAGAGTAAGCCTGCCTTGTGCTCCTAATGGTTTTCCATCCTCAAGTACTTCATCTTTCTTCTCCTTCATAAAGTGACAAAGCCTACCACCAAGCCTCTTTTGGATGTGGCCAACACATTTCAACTTTTCTATTGTTATATTGTATGGATTTTATCTGTTATACCTCTGAAATAAATGAGTTCCCATCACCAGGGTATTTACTATATCTAACAACATACTGGTCCTGAGATCTGGAGAACATCCTCATAACTGCAGCAGCCTCGAAGCCCCCCACTTGGGCCACTATAATTTTTAGAGCATACTGCTGTGTGCTTTTCTTGCCACAGATTCTCACTGTCTTCATTGTTCAACATTTTCCTTGTTGCACACTGGTTGCAGTATTTAAAGATCATTTCTACACCTAAAACTTTACATGCGTCAATACCAATAACAGATGCAACTCCATACAGAGATGTGTGACCCCTTTTCATCCAGGTCCCATCTACAGACACACACAGGTCACTATCATTCGTAGGAGGTCACTGTCATGAATATCTACCCCAGGATCTATTTCTTTTTGGTTTATTCTCACCAGTTCCTCCACTGCTTTCTTCATAGAAAAACTTTGGCAGTATCGCATACAGCATCAAACATTTCTTTATTTATTTTTACAAACCTTGCACAAGGTGGAGGCATGTTCAGGAAACCACGCAATAAATTACCTCCTTTCCTGCCATGCCCAAGGTATCTCGGAGCATATGATAACCTAAAATTGCTCTCATAGGCATAAGTGTCAGTTTTTTTGGAGGAGGAAAATTAAAATTCATAGCCACAAAAATTACAAATTAATTTAAAATCACAAACTATTCCCACTCTTCTTTCTTCAACAACTATGATGCATTTCATATTTTTACAGCTAACACATTAACATGAAAACTTTATAGACTGGCAGAGAAGCTCTAAATGAATAAGTCTGAATCCAGTTGAATTCATATCAACATCATTCATGCACCTGTACAATTCTCCTGTCCCAAGTTTCAATGCTTAAGCTGAGAGCTTATGTTCTTCATTTCGAGATGCTTCCTCTTTTTTGTTGGTAAACAGATTTCCATGAAACCTCCATTTCCTAAACACAGTTTTTCCACCACCTATTATGCATAAATCTTGACTTCCATGTAATGATTTGCAAATTGAACCTTCCACCTACTAATATATGTTAGTATTGTCAGAACGTGAATAAACGACATACAATAAAGTTTTCAGGAAAAGATATAGATGTCAGCCAAAGATATCAAAAGAAAATAGCCTTCACTCTGACAAAAATTTCACTGAAGCAAGCAGTTTCCCAATTGTTGGAAAAGGTGGGAGTGGCCGCCAGTGCAGAATTAATCAGTTTAACAACATAAAGGCATTTCTAAAGCTGCTATCACAATAAAGTTCACACTCAACATAGGTTAAACTGTGTAGATTAAGAAAATAATATTTTTGAAAAATCGATTTTTTGGACCAAAATCCATTAATCCCCCCTTAATGAAATCCCAGAGAAAGAAATCCAATGGTGTCAAGTCTGGAAAGCAAGGTGGCCATGTGATTGGCCCTTCACGACCAATCCACCAACATGGGAAGCGATTATCGAACAAACCTTGAACTTCCATGAGGAAACGCGGTCTTGCAGCTAGTGAATCATCCCATCTCAGTTATCTTCATCGATCTGTAAAATTAAAAAGTTTTTAAGCATATTCAGCAAGCATGTTCCACGCCATCCTAAATGTGCACCAAGCTGTGTTCCTGATGTTTAAATGGTCTACTGATGCGCTCTATAAATCAAACTTGAGATTGTTTTCTACAAAATGACATATCTACCAATTCTGTAAGTTATCTCAATAAATCTCTGTTTCATTCCAAAGTTGTTAAGTGCTTTTTGAATCACCCTCTGCTGAGAGTGCAAAAATCATTCATAAATGACATTTTATTTTGGGGGACTTACTTTATACCATGTTATACCTAAACCTGTGAATATCAGACCACAGTATATTGGGCTTCTACTATATTTTAACATAGATAATTTCGGAGGACGTATATTATGTTACTCCCAGTAAGTTCTTATAAATAAGTGCCTGTACAGATTTGTAACATGTTTGTTCGATGCATAAAACACTCTTTGATAAAATAATGTTTTTGTACTATGTTCTTAACAGTGATGCTGCACACAGAGTGCATCCTCTTGCTGGCCAAGGAGTAAATCTGGGGTTTGGAGATGTTCAAAGTTTGGCTGAAATTGTAGGCACTGCTGTTCAGTTTGGTGCTGAAATGGGTACTGTGTTTTCTTGTCTTATGAAATTATATGTTGTAACATAAGGATTTTTAAGAGATGCAGTGAACTAATTTTGCAGGAAATATGCTTTCACTTCTTGAGTATGAGACACTTCGACAGCGACACAACCTTCCAACAATGATGGTCATAGATGCACTTCAAAAACTTTATGGCAGCAACATGAAACCAGTTGTTGTGCTTCGTAGTATAGGACTACAGTTCACACATGCATTAAATCCAATTAAGGTATGTCAACTTTTCATACTACCATAAGTCATTGAGATTATTGTATATATCTTTGTGTTGCCAATTTGCTTTCTTTGAAATATACACTGAGATGACAAGACATGGGATAGTAATAAGCATGTATATTGGTAGTGGTAGTAGCAGGTATGTAAGGTATAAAAGGCAGTGAATTGGCGGAGCTGTCATTTGCACTCAGGTGATTCATGTGAAAAGGTTTCGGACATGATTACAGCTGTAGAATGGGAATTAACAGACTCTGAATGTGGAACGGTAGTTGGAGGTAGACACATTCGAGATTCGATTTCAGAAATCGTTAGGAAATTCAATATTCCGAGATACAAAGTGTGAAGAGCATGCCGAGAATACCACATTTCAGGCATTACTTCTCCATATGTACAACACTGGCCAACAACCTTCACTTAATGAACAAGAGCAGTGGCATTTGCATAGAGTTATCAGGTCTAACAGACAACCACAGAAATCATTTTGGGACATACAATGAATATATTCATTAGGACAGTGCAGCGAGAATTGGCATTCATAGGGTGTGGCAGTAGACAACTGACATGAGTGCGACTGCAGCACCTATTTTGGGCTCACAACCATATTGGTTATACCCTAGTCAACTGGGAAACTGTGGCCTAGTCAGAGGAGTCCCCATTTCAGTTGATAAGAGCTGATGGTAGGGTTCTAGTGTGGTGCAGACCCCACGAAGCAAACGCAAGTTGTCAACAAGGCACTGCCAAGTTGGTAGTGGCTTCGCAATGGTATGGTCTGTGTTTACTCTGGGTGGACAGGGTCCTTTGGTCAAGCTGATCTGATCATGGACTGAAAATGGTTATGTTCAGCTACTTGGAGACCACTCACAACCATTCATAGACTTTGTATTTCCAAACAATGATTGAATTTTTATGGATGACAATGTGCATGTCGCCAGGCCACAGTTGTTCACACTGAGTTTGTAGAACATTCTGGACAGTTTGAGTGAATAATTTGGGCACCCAGAACAGACGTGAATCCCATTGAACATTTCTGAGTATAACTGACCAGTCAGTTCATACACAACATCCCGCATCGGCAACACATTCACAATTATGGATGACTATGGGAATGAAGTGAGGTTGCAAACAGCACATGATGGGAGAGGCAACCAGGTGATGGGGGCAAGGAGGAGCTGGGGGCAGCAGAAGAGTAGGGATGGGGGATAGTGAAGTGCTGCATGTGGGAGTAAGCAGATACGAGGTGGAAAGAGGGTAGGACAGCTAGGTGGAGTCATGAAGTTAGATGGACGGTTGGGGAGAGGGGTAGGGTAGTAGAAAAGGAGAGAAGTAGACCTGGGCACAACAAGAAGACCTAGATGTAAGACCTGTCGCAAACCTGTGAAGCTATTCATGTGATCTACAAGTTAAGCTGCAACCAGGTTGCTGCATTCCGTGTGGGTATGACAATCCATAAGCTGTCTGTCAGCATGAATGGCCAGTGTCAAACTGTGCCAAGAAACACCTGGACAACCACATTGCTTAACACCTTTCCCAAAACAATGTTCTTCACTTCAGTGACTGCTTCACAGCTGTGCCATTAGGATCCTTCCCACCAATATCAGCTTTGCTGAATTGCAGAAGTGTGAACTCTCCTTGCAATATATCCTATGTTCCTGTAGGCCTCCCAGCCTCAACCTCTGTTAGTCATTGTCTTTACCCATCGAGCCCCTTCTCTGTTCCCAATTCAGCACTACGTAGCCCTCTATTCCACCAATGCACCCCGTCTTTTTATTTCTCTCCTTTTCTGCTTCTCCCTCCCTCTCATTCGGTCTCTAATCTAACTTCCTGACTGTACCTAGCTGCCCTACCATCACTCCATATCACCCCTGCAAACTCCCACTAGCAGCACTTTATTGTCCCCCACTCCTAATTTGTTATCCCTCTCCCTCCCTGCCCTGCCTCCTCATTACCCCCACCACCTGGTTGCCTCTCTCATCATGCACTGTTGCTCGCAGACTGGCTTCAGCTGTCAGAGGCAGTGGTCATGAGTGTGTGTGTGTGTGTGTGTGTGTGTGTGTGTGTGTGTGTGTGTGTGTGTGTGTGTGTGTGTGTGTGTTTTGTCTATTTTCGACAAAGGCCTTGTTGGCTGAAAGCTCACTTTCCAACAGCATATCTGCTGTATGGTGAGTAGCAACTATCCTTTTCATAATATTGCTATGCACCACCGTACTGATGCATGACGGGTAATACATGTGGGTGTAGCATGTCCATGACATACTGTTGTGCCATCACAGTTCCATCAATCACTACCATTCATAAATTGAAATCATACCTGACTCTTCTCCACACCATGATGCCAGGAGTAACACAGCTGTGCCTCTCCAAACTGTTGAAAGAATGTGTCTCTGAATGCAGTGCTATGCCATTCATCAGCAGTCTGCACTTCCAAATTACAGCACTACTCCAAACATGGCTGTTTGTATTGTTGTGTTAACAGCAGTCGACACTTGGGATAGTAAATCCCTAATCAAGCTGTTGTTAGTCTCTGACCAATGATGTAGGATAACACAAAATGTTGTTCTTAGACAGCAGGCATAGATGTGAAGGGTTTACAATGTGTGTGATGTACAGTACAGTGATAATCCCTTATGGTGGTCAGATGTTGTTGACTTGTGCCTGGACAACAAATATGCCTGCCCTCACTTTCCCATACAATCCAACATTGAGCCCCTGTCATATCCGAAAGACCCCACAAATCAGGATATTGCACAATTCAACAATCTGGGCATGTGGAGACCCACAATGAGGTCCCCTTCAAACTCTGTCAGGTGCTGATAAAGCTGCATCACACAAGTATGCAGGATATCTATCTCCATCACAGTGATCACACAATATCTAACACTGTTCACATTCCTTATCCATGCTTATACACTGATGTGACAATAGTCACGAGATAGCAATGTGCACATATACATATGGTGTAAGTTACACATACACAAGATATAAAAGGGCAGTGCAGTGACAGAACTGTCATTTCTACTCAGGTGATTCATGTGAAAAGGTTTTTGACTTGATTATGGTTGCTCGACAGGAATTAACAGCCTTTGAACACAGAAGGGTAGTAGGAGCTATATGCGTGGGACATTCCATTTTGGAAATTGTTAGGGAATTCAGTATTCCAAGATCTATAGTGCCAAGAGTGAACTGAGAATACAAATTTCAGACATTATCTCTCACCACATACAATGCAGTGTCCAACTAAGAGCAGCGGTGTTTGTGTAGTGTTGTCAGTACTAAAAGACAAGCAACACTACATGAAATTACTGCAGAGATCAATGTGGGCTGTACAATGAATGTATCTGTTAGGACAGTGTGCCAAAATTTGGTGTTAATGGACTATGGTAGCAGATGACCAACGTGAGTGCCTTTGCTAGCAGTGCCTAGCTAGCATCTCTCCTGGGCTCATGACTAGCCTAAGTGTCTGTTAAACTGTGACCTGATCAGGTGAGTCCTGATTTCATTTGGCAAGAGCTCATCGTGTGGTTTGAGTGTGGCACAAACCCCCTGAAGCTGTGGACCCCTGTTGTCAACAAGGTACTGTGCAAGCTGATGGTGGCTCCATTATGGTATGGGCTCTGTTTACATGGAATGGACTGGGTCCTCTGGTCCAACTGAACCCATCATTGAATGGAAATGGTTATTTGGCAACTTGCAGATAATTTGCAGCCATTCATGACTTCATGTTCCCAAACTATGAAATGTTTATGTATATCGAAGTGCCATGTACCAGGCCACAATTGTTTGTGACTAGTTTCAAGAATGTTCTGGACAGTTTGTAGATTGTATTTTATTGGTCCTGTTGTCTACATAGCAGCTTATGCATAAGACATTGGACAAAGTTTGAGCAAATGATTGGGCCTCCCAAATTGTCTGACATGAATCCCCTCAAACATATATAGGACATAATCGGGATGTCAGTTCATGCACAGAATCCTGTACCGGTAACACTTTCGCAATTATGGATGGCTATAGAGACAGCATGGCGCAATAATTGTGCTGGGAAATTCCAATGTCTTGTTGAGTCCATGCCATGTTAGTTGCTGCAGTACACTGGGCAAAACGAGGACTGACACAATATTAGGAGGTATCCCATGACATTTGTCATCTGTCAATACTTGCCTCAGTGTGATAACAGCACTAAATACAAACACCAATAATGCACTGTAGTGGCTATTCTACCTGTCACTGAGAATTGCAACTTAGTAATCATTTATGCAACTGCCAATGGTGTGTAAGTGTTTGAAGTTACACTGAAATGATTAGAGTGTTGTCTACAATAGACCCTAGTGGGACACCACACGATATCTTTATTATGCACTTCTGCACAACAAATAGTTTTTCCTTGAGTGATGAATTACCTCATAATGTGATGCCACAGGACATATGTGGATTGTAATAGGAAAAGTAAGTAAATGTTTTGACATTTTCATCTTCAAAATTTGATATTATCTGTAACACAAAAGTTGCACAGCTTAGATGTTTAATAAGATCTGCATCATCTTGATGGTGAGTATGCCTGGCCTCATGTTTCCATGGAAATCCAATATTGGCCCACTGTCAAATCTGAGTGCCCCATAGATTTGGATATTGCACAATTTGACCAGCCAACCAAATAGAGACCACAATGAGCTCCTGTTAAACTCCTTTAGGTGCTGATAATGCTGTGTCACCTGCGTACAAAACATCTCCATGTACTTCGCAGTGATCAGTCAACATCGGATGCAGTTGACACCACTTATTTACCCTACTAGGCTTGGAACAACACTAAGCACAAACAACACTAATGCACTCTGGTAACCACTCTATCAGACACAGAGAATTGCACTCTTAATCATTTACATTCCTGCTGATGGTGCGTACATGTACAAAGATAGATTTACATCTGACCATGTCTTCTGGGTGCTTCGCTTTCTTTACCAGGCAGTATATTTCTTCAGTCTTGTAGTTAGTTAAGTATGCCCACTTAATTAGTAAAATAGTAATAAATTCAACCAATAGGGAGCAACTTCTCATCTGGGTTTACCATTTTTAATTACATTACAGGAATGCAAAGCTCTGTATTACCCAAATGACTACCTGCTTCTAAAAAGCATATTCTGAATTCATTGCAAGAACAGTGGAGTCATTTATGGTTTAGTGCATTTGTCCTATTTTAAGGTTCTGTACCTCAGTCAGTGAAAATGGAACCCTTATATGATCACTTTGTTGTTGTTTTTGTGTGTGTGACCATAGCTGTACCCAAGATTTGTTTGTAGGTAATGCCTTCAAAGGAAATTGTGAGTGACAATATAGTTGGTCAAGTCACCATGACCAACTATAACCTCACTCACAATTACTTCCCGTTTCAAGGCATTACCTACAAACAAATCTGGGGTACGGCTATGGGCATTGCATGGCACCAACCTATGCCAAACTATTCATGAGCCCACATTCCTCAAGAACCTTAACAGCTTCTCCCCCATTTGCTTCACCTGGTCCTACTCGACCCAACAAGCCACTTCCCTAGATGTTGAGCTCCACCTCAAAGATGGCTACATCAGTACCTCTGTTCATATCAAACCTACTACCAGCAATACTTCCATTTCGACAACAGCCACTCATTCCATACCAAGAAATCTCTTCCAATAGCCTACCCACCCATGGTCGTCATATTTGCAGCAACGAGCAATCTCTCTCGATATATACTGAGGATCTCACTGAAGCCTTCACAGATCATAATTATCTTCCCAACCTTGTACAAAAACATATCTCCTGTGCCTTATCTTTCCAGACTCCCACCACCTCTCGAATTCTCAGCCACAGAGGAACATTCCCCTCGTAACTCAGTACCATCCAGTAATGCAGCAACTGAATTACATTCCCTGTCGGGGTTTGACTACCTCTTGTCATGCCCTGAAATCACAGTGGTATTCCGTCATCCACCAAACCTACACAAAATACTCATCCATCCCTAAACAACAACTCCTCCCAATCTCCTACCTCATGGCTCATACCCCTGTAATGGACCTCGATGCAAGACCTGGCCCATACATCCTCCCACTACCACCTACTCCAGTCCGCTCAAAAACATCGCCTATCCCATCAAAGGCAGGGCTACCTGTGAAACCAGTCCGGTGAAAGCTGCTACCACTGTGCTTCATTCTATGTGAGCATGACAACCAACAAACAGTCTGTCCACATGAAAGGCCACTGACAAACTGTGGACCATCCTGTTGCTGAGCATGCTGCCGAACAAGCGTCCTTCATTTCAATGACTTCTTCAAAGCCTGTGTCATATGGATTCTTCCCATCAACAAAAGCTTTTCCGAGTTGCACAGGTGGGACGTTCCCTGCGATATATCCTATGTTTCTATAACCCTCATGGCCTCAACCTTTGTTAGTCATTGTCCTCACCCATGTAGCCCCTCACATGTTCCCTTCCAGCACTACACAGCCCTCAGTCAACCATTGCATCCAGTCTTTTACTCCTCCTTTTTGCTACCCCCCCCCCCCCCCCCCTCCAACCTCCAATCTCTCACCTCTCACCTCTCCCCTGTCCTTTGTCTAACCTCATGACTTCACATAGCTGTCCTACTCTCTCTCCACATCATCCATGTGCACTCCCCAGCAACACTTCACTGTCCTCCACCCCTACCCTACTATCCCTCCCCCTCCCCGCCCCAGCCTCTTCCTTACCCCTACCAATTCGTCACTCTCATCATGCACTAGTGCTGCTACCGTGTGTGTGTGTGTGTGTGTGTGTGTGTGTGTGTGTGTGTGTGTGTGTGTGTGTCTGTCTGTCTATTTGTCTATTTTTGATTAAGGCCTTGCTGGCCGAAAGCTTATTTGTGACAGTCTTTTCCTTGTGCCTATCTGTGACTCAGTGTCTGCTATCTGGTGAGTAGCAACTTCCATTTTCATAATATTGTTAGTAATACTGATTTCAATTAGATGCTGAGTAGCATGGTGTCATTGAGAGTCACTAAGTTTCTCTCATTGAAAAGACCCTGACATTCTGTGTTATTGAAAACTGAATAGTTACAAAGAATTGTGCTTTTGGAAATTTATACAAAAGTTCCATTTCAGTACAACATCCCATACCACGCCTATGTCGTTCAGCAGCAACCGTGTACTAGAGGGTGAAGAGTAAATAGATCCTAAGGAAGTAGGGGATGGTAACATGAAAAAATTCATCAATACATTAAGGAAACATAAGTTTAATAAAACACCAGGTGTTGACAGAATGCCTGAAGAACGTTTGGCTGCAGTTAGAGGTAAAATACACGATCAAGTGTAGAAATTAATATATGAAGTTTATCTGCTAAGCTACCAACAGACTTCAAAAAATTTCCATTAGTTCCAGTATCAAAGAAGGCTTGTAAGGGAACAGAGAATCTTTTCAACAGTGTGGATTGTGAAAATCTGTTTAAGAAACTGAAGTAAATTAAGCTGAATCCAAACCATACTGGAATAATTTGGTGTTTGTATGGTTTGTATGATGAAGGGATGTGGTTCATGGTGTGGGTTCCTGTAGTCATGTCCTAGTTCATGAAACGTATGAGTGGCCAAGTAAGTGGTCCCGACAGTCGGGATACCAGTTACTTTGGAATAAGGCTGGGCATCTCGGACATATTCTGAGTTGTGGTCACCTTTGTGCTCATACGGCAAAGACTACCAAATCCACCGGTTAGTCCCTCAACCGTTAGGGGTAAAACTCAATGGGACTCGGGGCAAGTAAGGCTATCAACCTGCTTCTCTGGTACTTTAAATATGATGCTGGCAACAATCAGAGCAAAATGCCTCGGACCTTTGTAGGTGACGGAGTCCCACCTCTAACTGACAAATGAGGGACTCCTAAGATACGACTTGGCAAACAAATGGTAATGAGATGGGGAGCTATTAATATCAATGGGAGCTACCCTGGGAAGAAGGTGGAGCTGGCAGAGGCTGCAAGTAAGATGGGGCGGGACGTTTAAGCTGTTAGTGACATTCGGGTAAGGGGTGAGAAAGAATAGGAAGTGGGAGAATACAAGGTCTACCTGTCAGGAGTCAAAGCAGGAATAGCACAATGGAGTGTAGGGCTTTACATCAGGAAAGAAATGGAACCCAGCATAGTTGCAATAAGGTATGTAAACGAACAAATGATGTGGATAGATTTGACAGTGTCTAGCAAGAAAATCAGGATTGTGTCAGTATATTCGCATTGTGAAGGGACAGATCAAGATAAGATGGATAGTTTTTATGAGGCACTCAATGATGTAGTTGTTAGAGTAAAGGACAAGGACAGTGTTCTGCTCATGGGCGATTTTAATGCCAGGATTGGAAATCGAACAGAAGGGTATGAAAAGGTTATGGGTAAATACGGAGAGGATATGGAGGCCAACAGGAACGGGAAACAACTCTTGGATTTCTGTGCCAGTATGGGCTTAGTAATCACAAATTCCTTTTTTAAACATAAGAACATTCACCGGTATACTTGGGAAGGCAGGGGAACCAGATCTGTCATTAATTATATAATAACAGATCAGGAATTCAGGAAGGCTGTGAGGGACACATGTTTATTCAGGGGATTCTTTGATGACACTGATCATTATTTAATCTGCAGTGAAATTTGGATTGTGAGGCCGAAAGTGCAGGAGGGCAGGTCCATATGTAGGAGGATAAGAGTGGAGAAACTTCAGGATAAGGAAATCAGGCACAAGTACATAACACTGATCTCAGAAAGGTACCAGTTAGTTGAATGTAGTCAATTACAGTCATTGGAAAAGGAATGGACAAGGTACAGGGACACAGTACTAGAAGTGGCTAAAGAATGTCTTGGAACAGTAGTGTGTAAAAGTAGGATGAAGCAAACAGCTTGGTGTAATGACACAGTCAAGGCAGCCTGTAAAAGGAAAAAGAAGGCGTATCAAAAATGGCTACATATTAGAACTCAGGTAGACAGAGAAAGTTATGTTGAAGAAAGAAACAAAGCCAAACAGATAATTGCACCATCCAAGAAGAAATCTTGGGAAGACTTTAAAAACAGGTTGGAGACTATGGGTCAAGCTGCTGGAAAACCATTCTGGAGTGTAATTAGCAGTCTTCGAAAGGGAGGTAAGAAGGAAATAAGTATTTTGGACAGGTCAGGAAAACTGCTGGTAAATCCTGTGGATTCCTTGGGCAGATGGAGGGAATATTTTGAAGAGTTGCTCAATGTAGGCAAAAATATGATCAGTAATGTTTCAGATTTTGAGGTACAATGGGATAGGAATGACGATGGAAATAGGATCACATTTGAGGAAGTGGAGAAAATGGTCAATAGATTGCAGTGCAATAGAGCAGCTGGGGTGGATGAAATTAAGTCAGAACTCACAAAATACAGTGGTATGTCAGGTCTTAAATGGCTACACAGTATAATTGAAATGGCCTGGGAGTCGGGACATGTGCCATCAGGCTTGACAAAAGCAGTAATCACACCAATCTTTAAACATGGAAACAGAAAAGATTGTAACAACTACAGAGGTATCTTCTCAGGTATTGTTGAAAGGAAAGTGCGAGTATTAGTTGAGGACCAATTGGATGAAAATCAGTGTGGGTTTAGGCCTCTTAGAGGTTGTCAGGACCAGATCTTTAGCTTACGGCAAATAATGGAGAAGTGTTATGAGTGGAACAGGGAACTGTATCTATGCTTTATAGATCAAGAAAAGGCATATGACCGGGTTCCTAGGAGGAAGTTATTGTCTGTTCTACGAGATTATGGAATAGGAGGCAAACTTTTGCAAGCAATTAAAGGTTTTTAGATGGATAGTCAGGCAGCAGTCAGAGTTGACAGTAAATTGAGTTCATGGTTCAGAGTAGTTTCAGGGGTAAGACAAGGCTGCAATCTATCTCCACTGTTGTTCATTTTATTCATGGATCATATGTTGAAAACAATAGACTGGCTGGGTGAAATCAAGATATGTGAACACAAAATAAGCAGTTTTGCATATGCGGATGTCTTAGTTGTGATGCCAGATTTGATTGAAAGTTTGCAAAGTAATATTTCAGAGCTAGATCAGAAATGTAAGGACTATGGTATGAAGATTAGCATCTCCAAAACGAAAGTAATATCAGTGGGAAAGAAATATAAACGGATTGAGTGCCAAATAGGAGGAACAAAGTTAAAACAGGTCGACAGTTTCAAGTACTTAGGATGGATATTCTCACAGGATGGCAACATAGTGAAAGAACTGTAAGTGAGGTGTAGCAAAGCTAACGCAGTGAGCGCTCAGCTACGATCTACTCTCTTCTACAAGAAGCAAGTCAGTACCACGACTAAGTTATCTGTGCACCGTTCAATCTTTCGACCAACTTTGTTGTATGGGAGTGAAAGCTGGGTGGACTCAGGTTACATTATCAACAAGGTTGAGGTTACGGATATGACAGTAGCTAGGATGATTGCAGGTACTATTAGATAGGAACAATGGCAGGAGGGTGTCCACAATGAGGAAATCAAAGAAAAACTGGGAATGAACTCTATAGATATAGCAGTCAGGATGAACAGGCTTAGGTGGTGGGGTCATGTTACATGCATGGGAGAAGCAAGGTTACCCAAGAGACTCATGGGTTCAGCAGTAGAGGGTAGGAGGAGTTGGGGCAGACCAAGGAAAGGCACCTGGATTCGGTTAAGAATGATTTTGAAGTAATAGGTTTAACATCAGAAGAGGCACCAATGTTAGCAGTGAATAGGGGATCATGGAGGAATTTTATAAGGGGGCTATGCTCCAGACTGAATGCTGAAAGGCATAATCAGTCTTAAATGATGATGATGATGATGATGATGATGATGATAATGATGAAGAGACATTTGT
Source organism: Schistocerca gregaria (assembly GCF_023897955.1). Classification (NCBI taxonomy): domain Eukaryota; kingdom Metazoa; phylum Arthropoda; class Insecta; order Orthoptera; family Acrididae; genus Schistocerca; species Schistocerca gregaria. Next base: position 463,684,952 of record NC_064920.1, on the reverse strand, counting down.
AGTCTGGTTTTGAGAGCACAAAAATATTAAAATAAGAATAAGTGGTTTCCAGTGTTATTCAGTGCATAATTTCCAAAGGCCTTAGTTGAAATCAGAGAATGCTTCAAGAAAGCAGGGGTCAATGTCCAAGGGAGAGCATAGAGATGTTGAGATTAGCAGATGCTGTACCAATACTGGCAAAAAGTGAGAAACTGCGAAAGACATACTAGTCATACAGTGTTAAAAAAGCAGAGTACACTGTTCATATCAAATAGAATAAAACTATAAACAAAGATAAATCTATCCAAGACATTTGAATGGAACATGCCATCATATGAAAGTGAGACCTGAGCAGCAGAAGCAAAGATAACAAAAACTTAAACTTCCTGAGTATGGTGCTATGTCAAGTGATGAAGATATCTTCAGTCATAAATGCAATATTTGTAGACACTGTGAAAGATAAGAACATGGAACAGAGACAATTCACCCAGTTTTGAGGGCATCACCAAGCCACATTGAATATCATAGCCATTCTCATAGTAACACTGCGTCATATGGGGCATGGCCCTCCACATATTGAACACATAGAGAATGGTGAGTTGCCTCACTTTGCCTTTGGCTACAGTGCTGAGCAGATGTGTTGAGACTGACATCAGCCTTATATGGACTGTGTTTTCTACCCTCATGACCATTATTGTGGTTGCGCTGTTGATGAACTTTGGATGTGTCACAGTATTGTCTCTAGTCCCTAATCATACTTGTATTGGTCTCTCATGGAACTTTTCTCACAACTTCTTATTTTTTATTGCTAAATACAAGGTGGACCATAAGTCAGATGTTAAAAATGCATTTTGTACAGTGATACTAAGAAACAAATGTAAATGCAAATTTATTATCAAAACAGAAATACGTGTTATATTAAAAACAAAGATTCCAAGACTTACCAAGCGGGAAAGCGCCGGCAGACAGGCACATGAACAAAACACACAAACACACACACAGAATTACAAGCTTTCACAACTGGCAGTTGCTTCGTCAGGAAAGAGGGAAGGAGAGGGAAAAATGAAAGGATGTGGGTTTTAAGGGAGAGGGTAAGGAGTCATTCCAATCCCGGGAGCGGAAAGACTTCCCTTAGGGGAAAAAAAGGACAGGTGTACACTCGCACACACACACACATATCCATCCGCACATACACAGACACAAGCAGACATATTTAAAGGCAAAGAGTTAAGGGCAGAGATGTCATTCGAGGCGGAAGTACAGAGGCAAAGAAGTTGTTGAAAGACAGGTGAGGTATGAGCGGCGGCAACTTGAAATTAGCGGAGGTTGAGGCCTGGCGGATATCGAGAAGAGAGGATATACTGAAGGGCGAGTTCCCATCTCCGGAGTTCGGATAGGTTGGTGTTGGTGGGAAGTATCCAGATAACTCGGACGGTGTAACACTGTGCCAAGATGTGCTGGCCGTGCATCAAGGCATGTTTAGCCACAGGGTGATCCTCATTACCAACAAACACTGTCTGTCTGTGTCCATTCATGCGAATGGACAGTTTGTTGCTGGTCATTCCCACATAGAAAGCATCACAGTGCAGGCAGGTCAGTTGGTAAATCACGTGGGTGCTTTCACATGTGGCTCTCCCTTTGATCGTGTACACCTTCCGGGTTACAGGACTGGAGTAGGTGGTGGTGGGAGGGTGCATAGGACAGGTTTTACACCGGGGGCGGTTGCAAGGGTAGGAGCCAGAGGGTAGGGGAGGTGGTTTGGGGATTTCATAGGGATGAACCAAGAGGTTACGAAGGTTAGGTGGACGGCGGAAAGACACTCTTGGTGGAGTGGGGAGGATTTCATGAAGGATGGATCTCATTTCGGGGCAGGATTTTAGGAAGTCGTATCCCTGCTGGAGAGCCACATTCAAGGTCTGATCCAGTCCCGGGAAGTATTCTGTTACAAGTGGGGCACTTTTGGGGTTCTTCTGTGAGAGGTTCTGGGTTTGAGGGGATGAGGAAGTGGCTCTGGTTATCTGCTTCTGTACCAGGTTGGGAGGGTAGTTGCGGGATGCGAAAGCTGTTTTCAGGTTGTTGGTGTAATGGTCGAGGGATTCAGGACTGGAGCAGATTCGTTTGCCACGAAGGCCTAGGCTGTAGGGAAGGGACCGTTTGATATGGAATGGGTGGCAGCTGTCATAATGGAGGTACTGTTGCTTGTTGGTGGGTTTGATGTGGACGGATGTATGCAGCTGGCCATTGGACAGATGGAGGTCAACATCTAGGAAAGTGGCATGGGATTTGGAGTAGGACCAGGTGAATCTGATGGAACCAAAGGAGTTGAGGTTGGAGAGGAAATTCTGGAGTTGTTCTTCACTGTGAGTCCAGATCATGAAGATGTCATCAATAAATCTGTACCAAACTTTGGGTTGGCAGGCTTGGGTAACCAAAAAGGCTTCCTCTAAGCGACCCATAAATAGGTTGGCATACGAGGGGGCCATCCTGGTACCCATGGCTGTTCCCTTTAATTGTTGGTATGTCTGGCCTTCAAAAGTGAAGAAGTTGTGGGTCAGGATGAAGCTGGCTAAGGTGACGAGGAAAGAGGTTTTAGGTAGGGTGGCAGGTGATCGGCGTGAAAGGAAGTGCTCCATTGCAGCGAGGCCCTGGACGTGCGGGATATTTGTGTATAGGGAAGTGGCATCAATGGTTACCAGGATGGTTTCTGGGGGTAACAGACTGGGTACGGATTCCAGGCGTTCGAGAAAGTGGTTGGTGTCTTTGATGAAGGATGGGAGACTGCATGTAATGGGTTGAAGGTGTTGATCTACGTAGGCAGAGATACGTTCTGTGGGGGCTTGGTAACCAGCTACAATGGGGCGGCCAGGATGTTTGGGTTTGTGAATTTTAGGAAGTAGGTAGAAGGTAGGAGTGCGAGGTGACGGTGGGGTGAGGAGTTTGATGGAGTCAGGTGAAAGGTATTGTAGGGGGCCTAAGGTTCTGAGGATTCCTTGAAGCTCCGCCTGGACATCAGGAATGGGATTACTTCGGCAAACTTTGTATGTAGAGTTGTCTGAAAGCTGACGCAGTCCCTCAGCCACATACTCCCGACGATCAAGTACCACAGTCGTGGAACCCTTGTCAGCCGGAAGAATGATGATGGATCGGTCAGCTTTCAGATCACGGATAGCCTGGGATTCGGCTGTGGTGATGTTGGGAGTAGGATTAAGGTTTTTCAAGAAAGATTGAGAGGCAAGGCTGTAAGTGAGAAATTCCTGGAAGGTTTGGAGAGGGTGATTTTGAGGAAGAGGAGGTGGGTCCCGCTGTGATGGAGGACGGAACTGTTGCAGGCAGGGTTCAATTTGGATAGTGTCTTGGGGAGTTGGATCATTAGGAGTGGGATCAGGATTGTTTTTCTTCGTGGCAAAGTGATATTTCCAGCAGAGACTACGAGTGTAGGACAGTAAATCCTTGACAAGGGCAGTTTGGTTGAACCTGGGAGTGGGGCTGAAGGTGAGGCCTTTGGATAGGACAGAGGTTTCGGATTGGGAGAGGGGTTTGGAGGAAAGGTTAACTACTGAATTGGGGTGTTGTGGTTCCAGATTGTGTTGACTAGAATTTTGAGGTGTTGGGGGGAGTGGAGCTGGAAGTGGGAGATTGAGTAGATGGGAGAGACTGGGTCTGTGTGCAATGAGAGGAGGTTGAGGTTTGTTGGAAAGGTTGTGGAGGGTGAGTGAGTTGCCTTTCCGGAGGTGGGAAACCAGGAGATTGGATAGTTTTTTGAGGTGGAGGGTGGCATGTTGTTCTAATTTGCGGTTGGCCTGTAGGAGGATGCTATGTACAGCCGGTGTGGATGTGGGAGAGGAAAGATTGAGGACTTTGATTTGGGATAGGAGTTGACGGGTGTGTTCATTGGCCGAGTCGATGTATAGGTGAAGGATTAGGCGGGTGAGGGCTATGGATTGTGCTGTTTGGAACTGGTATAAGGACTGATGGAAAGAAGGATTGCAGCCAGAGATGGGAACTTTAAGTGTGAGGCCTTTGGGAGTAATGCCAAATGTCAGACAAGCCTGAGTAAATAAAATATGGGAGCGTAATCTGGCTAGGGTGAAGGCATGTTTGCGGAGGGAATGTAAATAAAATTTAATGGGGTCGTTGTAGGGATGTTGTGAGGTTGACATGGTATTGGTAGGTGGAAAGGGTAATATGAGGTTAAAGTGAAAGTAAAGAGAGATTTATATAGGGAGAGATAAAGGTGTGAAAAAAGTCGAAAGAGTGTTGGTTGAGATGAGCTATGTTGATCATGTGCTGAACTTAGGTTGGTGAACAACAATGGGTGCAAAGGTTGGGTAGTTATGTTGTCTCCAGATCACGTTAAAGGGTGGGGAAATTCAAGAAAATTTCGAGAAATTCAAGAAAATTTCGACAAAAAAATTTTTTCGAAAAAAGTTTCGAAAAAATAATTTGCGAAAAAATAAAATTCGAAAAAAATTTTCGAATAAAATCTCGAGATTTGCCGAAGTAATCCCATTCCTGATGTCCAGGCGGAGCTTCAAGGAATCCTCAGAACCTTAGGCCCCCTACAATACCTTTCACCTGACTCCATCAAACTCCTCACCCCACCGTCACCTCGCACTCCTACCTTCTACCTACTTCCTAAAATTCACAAACCCAAACATCCTGGCCGCCCCATTGTAGCTGGTTACCAAGCCCCCACAGAACGTATCTCTGCCTACGTAGATCAACACCTTCAACCCATTACATGCAGTCTCCCATCCTTCATCAAAGACACCAACCACTTTCTCGAACGCCTGGAATCCGTACCCAGTCTGTTACCCCCAGAAACTATCCTGGTAACCATTGATGCCACTTCCCTATACACAAATATCCCGCACGTCCAGGGCCTCGCTGCAATGGAGCACTTCCTTTCACGCCGATCACCTGCCACCCTACCTAAAACCTCTTTCCTCGTCACCTTAGCCAGCTTCATCCTGACCCACAACTTCTTCACTTTTGAAGGCCAGACATACCAACAATTAAAGGGAACAGCCATGGGTACCAGGATGGCCCCCTCGTATGCCAACCTATTTATGGGTCGCTTAGAGGAAGCCTTTTTGGTTACCCAAGCCTGCCAACCCAAAGTTTGGTACAGATTTATTGATGACATCTTCATGATCTGGACTCACAGTGAAGAACAACTCCAGAATTTCCTCTCCAACCTCAACTCCTTTGGTTCCATCAGATTCACCTGGTCCTACTCCAAATCCCATGCCACTTTCCTAGATGTTGACCTCCATCTGTCCAATGGCCAGCTGCACACATCCGTCCACATCAAACCCACCAACAAGCAACAGTACCTCCATTATGACAGCTGCCACCCATTCCATATCAAACGGTCCCTTCCCTACAGCCTAGGCCTTCGTGGCAAACGAATCTGCTCCAGTCCTGAATCCCTCGACCATTACACCAACAACCTGAAAACAGCTTTCGCATCCCGCAACTACCCTCCCAACCTGGTACAGAAGCAGATAACCAGAGCCACTTCCTCATCCCCTCAAACCCAGAACCTCTCACAGAAGAACCCCAAAAGTGCCCCACTTGTAACAGAATACTTCCCGGGACTGGATCAGACCTTGAATGTGGCTCTCCAGCAGGGATACGACTTCCTAAAATCCTGCCCCGAAATGAGATCCATCCTTCATGAAATCCTCCCCACTCCACCAAGAGTGTCTTTCCGCCGTCCACCTAACCTTCGTAACCTCTTGGTTCATCCCTATGAAATCCCCAAACCACCTCCCCTACCCTCTGGCTCCTACCCTTGCAACCGCCCCCGGTGTAAAACCTGTCCTATGCACCCTCCCACCACCACCTACTCCAGTCCTGTAACCCGGAAGGTGTACACGATCAAAGGGAGAGCCACATGTGAAAGCACCCACGTGATTTACCAACTGACCTGCCTGCACTGTGATGCTTTCTATGTGGGAATGACCAGCAACAAACTGTCCATTCGCATGAATGGACACAGACAGACAGTGTTTGTTGGTAATGAGGATCACCCTGTGGCTAAACATGCCTTGATGCACGGCCAGCACATCTTGGCACAGTGTTACACCGTCCGAGTTATCTGGATACTTCCCACCAACACCAACCTATCCGAACTCCGGAGATGGGAACTCGCCCTTCAGTATATCCTCTCTTCTTGATATCCGCCAGGCCTCAACCTCCGCTAATTTCAAGTTGCCGCCGCTCATACCTCACCTGTCTTTCAACAACTTCTTTGCCTCTGTACTTCCGCCTCGAATGACATCTCTGCCCTTAACTCTTTGCCTTTAAATATGTCTGCTTGTGTCTGTGTATGTGCGGATGGATATGTGTGTGTGTGTGCGAGTGTACACCTGTCCTTTTTTTCCCCTAAGGGAAGTCTTTCCGCTCCCGGGATTGGAATGACTCCTTACCCTCTCCCTTAAAACCCACATCCTTTCATTTTTCCCTCTCCTTCCCTCTTTCCTGACGAAGCAACTGCCAGTTGCGAAAGCTTGTAATTCTGTGTGTGTGTTTGTGTGTTTTGTTCATGTGCCTGTCTGCCGGCGCTTTCCCGCTTGGTAAGTCTTGGAATCTTTGTTTTTAATATATTTTTCCCATGTGGAAGTTTCTTTCTGTTTTATTTACAGAAATACGTGTTGAGTGAAATGAACCTACAAAAGATGCTTTAAGTTGTTTCCATGCTCTTCTGGGCAAACATTGCATCTTTTCAATGCTGATTTACAAATATTACAGCTAGTCTCCTGGGACTGTAGGTTGTCAAATTCTGATTCAATTTATTCCTTCAAAACTCAGTATGACTACTCTTGATGGAATTAACTTTATTTTTTAGAAGACTACAGTCTAAAACAAATCCATATGCATGATATTAGGGATTGAGGTGGTCATTCAGTAGTGTTGTGTGTGCCAATCTATTCATCAGAGCTTTAATTTAGAAAATCTCTCACAATAAATTCATAATGTAGTTGGGCTATATCGTATTGCTATATCAACTTTTGCTTAACTAGCTGCAGATGTTCCAAAGGTGTACTTCTTGAAGCATGGTTCACGAAACAGGTCAGGTCAGAAAACAAAAAACAAAAAAAAGAATGGCAAATTTAAAAGAATGTAAAATGTCAGCAAGATTGGCAATGTTTTACAGAAGCTCAATATTTTATATAGTCTTCAATACTATATGCTTTTAATAGTTTTCACAATGAAAGTCTGTCTTGAAATCTTACAGAAAACCCAAAGAGATTCTGGTCATATGTAAAGTATACTAGTGGCAAGATGCAATCATTACCTTCACTGCCCACTAGCAATGGTAATGTTATTGATGACAATGCCACTAAAGCAGAGTTACTAATATGATTTTCTGAAATTTCTTCACCAAAGAAGACAAATTAAATATTCCCAAATTTGAACCAAGAACAACTGCCAAAATGAGTATCTCAGATGTAGATATCCTCATTGTAGAAAAGCAGCTTAAATCACTTACTAAAGGCAAGGCCTCTGGTCCTGATTGTATACCAGCTACGGTCTTTTCAGAGTGTGCTGTTACAATTACCTCACACCTGCCAGTCATATACAATCACTGACTTGTTGATGGATCTACCCCTAAAGACTGGAAAGTTGCACAGACCAATATTCAATAAATGAAATAGGAGTAAGTGACTGAAGTACAGACCCATACTACAAATGTTGATTTCCAGCAGGACTTTGGAACATATACTGTGTTCATACAGTATGGACTACCTTGAAACAAATGATTTATTGAATGATAGCCAACATCGATTCAGAACATATCATTCTTGTGAGACACAACTCTCTCTTTATTCTCATGAAGTTATGAGTGCTATCGATAGGGGATGTAAAATTGATTTCATATTTTTAGATTTTCATAAGGCTTTTAACACTGTTACTTACAAGTGACTTCTAATCAAATTAGTTGCCTACAGAGTATCCTCTCAGTTTTGTGACTGGACTCATGATGTCCTGTCAGAAAAGTCACAGTTCAAAGTAACTGACAGAAAATCATTGAATAAAATGTGAGTAGTATATGGTATTCCCAAAGGAAATGTTACAAGCACTCTGCCATACCTGATCTCTATAAATGATTTTGGACACAATCTGAGCAACCCTCTTACATTGTTTGCAGATGAATCTTGTTTAAGTCATCAGATTATCAAAACCAACAGCAAAATGATTCAGAAAAGATATCTGTGTGGTGTGAAAAGTGGTAACTGACTCTAAGTAATGAAAAGTGTGAAGTCATCCATGTGAGTACTAAAAGGAATCTGCTAAAGTCCTGTTACATGATAAATCACACAAATGTAAAAGCTGTAACATGGCAGCTAGGGTAAAAGTTAAGCAAGTGTCCTTCCAGAAAAACATAAATTTTACCGTAAAAAAGAAATTGTGTGAAAATTGTAAAGACAAAATTATGAAACTGAATGTATGCATAACGACCTTACAGTTCATAATCGGTAGTTTGAAAACAGATATTTCAAAAATACAATAAGAAAATAGTGAGCCGAACATGATAAACCTTGCAAGAGATTAGTTCATCCGTTATGGAAAAGTGGACAGATGTGAAGTCCAATAACAGCAATACCAAAGTTAAAAATCAGAAAGCATATGAAAGTAACACACATGTTTAGTAAAATAATACAAAGTAGTTGACACAATGTGAACTCCAATAACAGCAAACTGTTTGTGCTTTCAGACAGCCATGGTCGTGGACTCACGAGTAAGCAAAAAGAAACAACTAAAATATATTCTTGTGGTATAGTGAAACCAGAGCCCTAATTGGCAAAATTAAAAAAAAATTACTGCATCCTCAGAGGTAAAAAATTTGCACAATAAAGACTTTGTTGTACTTCTAGGAGGTGTAAACTACATCTACAAAAATGAAATAGCAAGTGCTATGAACGATCTTAAACAGTGTCAGAGAAATCTCACTCACACAAATGTAGTAATGGTTAATATTCCTCATCGCTGTGATCTTGTAAGAGGGTCATGTGTTAATACAGAAATAAAAAGGCCCAACAATTAGTTTGCAAAAATTTACAGACATTTTAAAAATGTGAAATGTGTTGATATAAGCAATGTTGGATGTAGATTCCACACACAACATGGACTATCTGGCAAACCTAATAACCAAGGAAATAAAAAACCACCAAAATAACTCAGAAATGCATGTAAAAATAGATGAAGTGTTAACAGGAAAAACAGTGGACAGCGATTTGAACAACAAGAGAAATACAGTTCCTCATCATCCAAATATTATTTTAGATTAAAACAAGAAAAACGAGAAGACTTCAAGTTCACAAGAAAGCACAGCAGTAGTGGCAGAACAAACATTGGAAGTGTCAGAAACAGCATCACCATCAACAACAACAACAACAACAGAAATGGCAGTATTAAGTACATTAGTAGCAGCAGCAACAAGCAACTCAGTGCAGCCCAATGTACAGGTATATTCCGAGAGGTGCAGGAAAACTGTTCTTCACAAGGACTTTAGTACCTCACCAGGGCATGGGAATGAATATGACAGCTCAAAACGTAAATAAAAATGTTACCAGTTCTCACCCTAGTCAACTGAAGATGTTGTTGTTGTTGTTGTTGTTGTTGTTGTTGTTGTTGTCTTCAGTCCTGAGACTGGTTTGATGCAGCTCTCCATGCCACTCTATCCTGTGCAAGCCTCTTCATCTCTCAGTACCTACTGCAAGCTACATCCTTCTGAATCTGCTTAGTGTATTCATCTCTTGGTCTCCCTCTACGATTTTTACCGTCCACGCTGCCCTCCAATGTTAAATTTGTGATCCCTTGATGCCTCAGAACATAACCTACCAACTGATCCCTCCTTCTAGTCAAGTTGTGCCACAAACTTCTTTTCTCCCCAATCCTATTCAACACCTCCTCATTAGTTATGTGATCTACCCATCTAATCTTCAGCATTCTTCTGTAGCACCACATTTCGAAAGCTTCTATTCTCTTCTTGTCCAAACTAGTTATCGTCCATGTTTCACTTCCATACATGGCTACACTCCATACAAATACTTTCAGAAACGACTTCCTGATACATAAATCTATATTCGATGTTAACAAATTTCTCTTCTTCATAAACGCTTTTCTTGCCATTGCCAGTCTACATTTTATATCCTCTCTACTTCGACCATCATCAGTTATTTTACTTCCCAAATAGCAAAACTCCTTTACTACTTTAAGTGTCTCATTTCCTAATCTAATTCCCTCAACATCACCCGATTTAATTTGACTACATTCCATTATCCTCATTTTGCTTTTGTTGATGTTCATCTTATATCCTCCTTTCAAGGCACTGTCCATTCCGTTCAACTGCTGTTCCAAGTTCTTAGCTGTCATCTCCTTTCACTATGTGAATAATTTCTTTTATCTCATCATACATTTCATCAATTTCTTCATCATCTGCAGAGCTAGTTGGCATATAAACTTGTACTACTGTAGTAGGCATGGGCTTTGTGTCTATCTTGGCCACAATAATGCATTCACTGGCCACAATAATGCTTTCACTATGCTGTTTGTAGTAGCTTACCCGCACTCCTATTTTTTTATTCATTATTAAACCTACTCCTGCATTACCCCTATTTGATTTTGTATTTATAACCCTGTATTCACCTGACCAAAAGTCTTGTTACTCCTGCCACCGAACTTCACTAATTCCCACTATATCTAACTTTAACCTATCCATTTCCCTTTTTAAATTTTCTAACCTACCTGCCCGATTAAGGGATCTGACATTCCACGCTCCGATCCGTAAAACGCCAGTTTCCTTTCTCCTGATAACTGAAGCTTTTAAGCCTAAATGTTCAGTGCCTTAGAAATAAAACACGAGAACTAGAGGTAGCAATGAATGGTGCAAACATTGACTGCATGTGCATGATGGAGCACTGGTGCAGAAGTTTTGAACTGATTATCATCCATATAAGTTAGCGAGTAGGTTTTGTAGAAAAAATGTCAAAAACAGAGGTGTATGTATCTTCACTAAATCAAGTATCAGGCACAAAAGAAGGTGCAAAGCTGAATCATTGGGTGTGGAAAATCATTTTGAAGCAGCAGCTATACAGTTGTATGAAATACAGGGAAAAGTCCTAGTCATAGCAATATACAGACCACCTACTGGAGATACAGACATATTCATTAATCAATTTGAAACACTGCTAAAAACATTATTTTTACTGAAAGAGCCACTGAAGTTGTCTGTGCAGATTACAACATAAATCAAATGAATGAAAGTAGGCTAAAAAATCGATTCTTAAATCTATTATGTAGTTTCAGTCTGTTTGCACACATACACATACCCACAAGTGTAACATATAATGTAAACACTCTTATAGATAATATATTTTCAAACGTATGATCCACAGAAGTAGAAGTAATAAATACTGATTTGGGTTTATCAGACCATAATGCTCTTATCCTCAAAATTCCTTCAATGCCAGTGCAAGGAAAAAAGTGTACTTCATGTATAAAATAAAACTTTCCACTGAAAACTGTGTAGAATTTACATATATCCTAAGTAGCGAGTCCTGGGCGGAAGTGCTGTCCCTTGCATATAACACCTTTTTTTTTCAATTTGGATGGGATATTTCAAAATGTGCTTTCCAAAGAAGCTGTCAAGAATCACATCACATCACAATTCAAAGACAAGTTCTTGGATCACAGCTGGCGTCAAAACTTCTCATGGAACTCTAAAGAGACTAAATTCAAACTTTAAGACATCTACAGATCCGCAGTTCGTAGAATATGTTAATAATTACAAGATGGTATATCAAAAAGTAATTGCCAAGACAAAATTTGTGAGTAATGACAATTTAATAAGACAGTCTGATAACAAATCAAAAGCCATATGGGGTATTGTGAAGACTGAATCAGGAAAGAGATGCGAAGACCAGGATATCATTCTCAAAAACACAGAAAATGTCAATATTAAATAACAAGATTTACTAAATTGCATCAACAATTATTTCATAAATGCAACAACTTCATTAAGCTCAAAATTTACAGATTTCCAAAAGCTGCTTGTAGCATGAGGATAGATCCAACAGATGAACATGAAGTGTTCAGAGTAATAAAAAGCTTGAAATTTACAATGTCAGCAAGAGTAGATGAGGTGCCTGTTTATATCATAACAGTGGCAGCTGCACAACTCTTAAGACCCTTGGTGTACATAGCCAACTTATCATTATTCAAAAGCGACAACAAGCATAAAGCAGAAAACTATCAGCCAATATCCCTCCTTCCAGCATTTTCCAGAATAATAGAAAAATTAATGAAGCACTGAATCAACAAATGTCTAATTGACCACAAGTTAGTAAATAGAAATCAGCATGGGTTCCCGGCAGCTAAAAATTACTGAACAAATAATCAAAAATCTAGAAAAAGACAACATTGTAGTGGGAATAAATTTATATATCTCTAAAGCATTTGACACTGTCAATCATGACATTCTTTTAGAAAAACTGGAAGCATTAGGTATTCATGGGACAAGGAAAAAGTGTTTAGAGTCATACGTACAAAACAGAACATAAATTGTAGGACTGATGTCAGATTACTCTAATGACAAAATAAATTTAGTATCAGATGCAAAAAAGTGGAAATAGGAGTGCCACAAGGCAGTATTCTAGTTCCCTTATTGTTGCTTGTCTACATAAATGACTTGCACACTTCAGATGGAGCAGCAAAGGCCGTACTATTCGCAGATGACACTAGTGCGATAATAGGAGCACCAAAGCAAATGCTGCAAACAACTACTGATCAAGTAATAAAGAATGTCTACACTTGGTTCAATGCAAACCAGTTGACATTAAATGAAAATAAAACAAATTATATGCAGTGTGGGAAAATGGCAAAATGTAAATATTGATCTGTTGTTGGGTGATAAGGCCATAGACAGAGTGGTATCAACAGAATTGCTGGGGATTCATGTAGATGAAAATCTTAATTTTAATGACCATGTAATGAAACTTGTGCAGAAACTTAACTCAGCCTGTTTTGCTCTTAGAATTATTGCAAATGTCTGTACTGCAGAGGTTGCCAGGATGGGATATTTTGGCTATTTTCAGTCTTTTGCAACATATGGAATAATATTTTGGGGTTCCACCACTTGCCGTCCAAAACAAATCTTTCTGTTATAGAAGAGGGCTATCTGAATAATAACACACAGTCATCCACAGACACAATGCAAACCCTTATTCAACAAGGTTAAAGTTCTAACAATACCGTTGTTATATATATACAAATGTGTTTTATATGTTAGGGCCCACTTTCCAGATTTTCAGACAAATGCCGACTTGCATAACTAAGATACCCAAAATATCACAGCACTCCGTACTCAGCTAACGAAAAGAACACACACACAAAGGCATGTGAACCTTACTGGTTCAAAATTCTACAACATACTGCCAGCCAATGTCAGAAAGTTAGATGATGAAAACTGATTTAAAGTAGAATTTAAAGAATTTCTACTTGAACAGTGTTTTTACTCAGTAAATGACTATTTAGGTCAATAGATAATTATGATAATGATTATATTTAGGTAAAACTCAAAACACTGTCTTTCAGCTCCTAAAGTTCCCATTAATTTTTTTATATCTGATGGACAGATGCTGAGTGTGCTAAAATCTTTACTGAATTTTTGTAGTGAATATAAGGGCTTCCTGTTTAGGGAAGACAAATTGTTTCCCATAAATTTACACATACTTTTGGACAATATCCACACAATATTTATTGTCTGTGGATGGATAAATAAATAAAAAGTAAAATAAAACAAAATAGCTAGGGATTACAATTAATGATCACATAGTAGATGTTGCGGGGAAAGTGAACCAAAGACTGTGATTTATTGGCAAAACACTTAGAAAATGCAACAGGTCTGCTAAAGAGACTGCCTACGCTACACATGTACGTCATCTGCTGAAGTACTGCTGTATGGTATGATATTTTCATCACATAGGATTAACAGAGGACACTAAAAAATTGAAAGAAGGGCAGATTGTTCTGTATTATTACAAAATAGGGCAGAGAGTGCCATGGATGTTGTTGTTGTTGTGGTCTTCAGTCCTGAGACTGGTTTGATGCAGCTCTCCATGCTACTCTATCCTGTGCAAGCTTCTTCATCTCCCAGTATCTACCGCAACATATGTCCTTCTGAATATGTTTAGTGTATTCATCTCTTGGTCTCCCTCTACGATTTTTACCCTCCACACTGCCCTCCAATACTAAATTGGTGATCCCTTGATGCCTCAGAACATATCCTACCAACTGATCCCTTCTTCCAGTCAAGTTGTGCCAAAAACTTCTCTTCTCCCCAATCCTATTTAATACCTCCTCATTAGTTATATGATTTACCCATCTAATCTTCAGCATTCTTCTGTAGCACCACATTTCGAAAGCTTCTATTCTCTTCTTGTCCAAACTATTTATCATCCATGTTTTACTTCCATACATTGCTACACTCCATACAAATACTTTCAGAAACGTCTTCCTGACACTTAAATCTATACTTGATGTTAACAAATTTCTCTTCTTCATAAACTCTTTTCTTGCCATTGCCAGTCTACATTTGATATCCTCTCTACTTCGACCATCATCAGTTATTTTACTTCCTAAATAGCAAAACTCCTTTACTACTTTAAGTGTCTCATTTCCTAATCTAATTCCCTCAGCATCACCCGACTTAATTCAACTACATTCCATTATCCTCGTTGTGCTTTTGTTTATGTTCATATTATACCTTCCTTTCATGACACTATCCATTCCGTTCAACTGCTCTTCCAAGTCCTTTGCTGTCTCTTATAGAATTACAATGTCATCGGCGAACCTCAAAGTTTTTATTTCTTCTCCATGGATTTTAATAACTACTCCTAATTTTTCTTTTGTTTCCTTCAAGGCTTGCTCAATATACAGATTGAATAACATCGGGGATAGGCTAAAACCCTGTCTCACTTCCTTCCCAACCACTGCTTCCCTTTCATGTCCCTCGATTCTTATAACTGCCATCTGGTTTCTGCACAAATTGTAAGTAGCCTTTCGCTCCCTGTATTTTACCCCTGCCACCTTCAGAATTTGAAAGAGAGTATTCTAGTCAACATTGTCAAAAGCTTTCTCTAAGTCTACAAATGCTAGAAATGTAGGTTTGCCTTTCCTTAATATAGCTTCTAAGATAAGTCGTAGGGTCAGTATTGCCTCCTGTGTTCCAATATTTGTACGGAATCCAAACTGATCTTCCCCGAGGTCAGCTTCTACCAGTTTTTCCATTCGTCTGTAAAGAATTCGCATTAGTATTTTGTATCTGTGACTTATTAAACTGATTGTTTGGTAATTTTCACATCTGTCAATACCTGCTTTCTTTGGGATTGGATTTATTATATTCTTCTTGATGTCTGAGGGTATTTCACCTGTCTCATACATCTTGCTCAGCAGATGGTAGAGTTTTGTCAGGACTGGCTCTTCCAAAGCCGTCAGTAGTTCTAAGGGAATGTTGTCTACTCCCGGGGCCTTCTTTCGACTCAGGTCTTTCAGTGCCCTATCAAACTCTTCACGCAGTATCGTATCTCCCATTTCATCTTCATCTAAATCCTCTTCCATTTCAATAATATTGTCCTCGAGTACATTGCCCTTGTATAGACCCTCTATATACTCCTTCCACCTTTCTGCTTTCCCTTCTTGCCTTAGAACTGGGTTTCCATCTGAGCTCTTGATATTCACACAAGTGGATAGGATACAAAAAAGTGGATATGATACAAAAATTGGGGTGGCTATAATAGAAACAAAGGCATTTTTTGTTGTGGCAGAATATTCTCATGAAATTTCAATCACCAACTTTTCTCCTCCAAATGTGATAATGTTTTGTTTGCACTCACCTACAAGAGTGAAATGATGATCATAATAAAATAAAGACCAATCAGAGCTCACATGGAAAGATTTAAGTGCTCATTTTTTTTAGATTAGATTAGATTAATTTTTCATTCCATAGATCCTTGTTGAGGAGGTCCTCGTGGATCTGGAACATGACACTTTTCTTTAAGCTGAAATAAC
Organism: Schistocerca gregaria; assembly: GCF_023897955.1. Taxonomy (NCBI): domain Eukaryota; kingdom Metazoa; phylum Arthropoda; class Insecta; order Orthoptera; family Acrididae; genus Schistocerca; species Schistocerca gregaria. The sequence continues at coordinate 463,668,893 of NC_064920.1, read as the reverse complement.
AATATTAATAGTATGAATATATACAACACATCATTTGTTTCTATTAAAAAATTCATCAATGGAGTAGAAGGAGTTGGCCACTAGTAAGTCTTTCGGGCTCCTTTTAAACTGATCTTTATTTGTAACAGTATTTTATATGTTTGCTGGCAAATTATTGAAGATGAGTGTTCCTGAATAGTGGACCCCTTTTTGAACTAAAGTAAATGCTTTTAAGTCCTTGTGCAGATCATTTTTGTTCCTGGTATTGTATGTATGAACTGAGCTGTTTGTTGGAAAAAGAGATGTATTATTTAGGACAAATTTCATTAAGGAGTAAATATACTGAGAGGCAGTAGTTAGTATACCCAGTTCTTTGAAGAGGTTTCTACAAGATGTCCATGAGTTTACTCCACAAATAATACGTATTACACACTTTTGGACTCTGAATACTTTTGTTTTACTTGAAGAGTTACCCCAAAATATTATACCATATGACATTATGGAATGAAAGTAGGCAAAGTATGCAAGCTTTTTCACTTTTATGTCGCCTATGTCTGCTGACACTCAAATTGCAAATACAGATTTGTTAAGGCATTTCTGCAGTTCTGTGGTGTGCTCCTCCCAACTGAATTTATTATCAAATTGTAATCCCAGGAATTTAAGACTGTCAACCTCTTCTATCTGCTCTTCTTCGTACTTTATGCATATGCTGGGTGGAAACCTCTTACAGGTTCTGAATTGCATATAGTGAATCTTGTCAAAGTTTAATGTCAGTGAGTTGGCTTTAAACCATTTATTAATATCCATGAAAATATCATTAGCAGATCTTTCTAGAGCTACACTCAACATACTATTTATTGCAATACTTGTCATTTGCAAGCAAAACGAACTCCGCTTCTGGCAGTGTAACTGATGAGAGATCAGGAATGTACACAAGAAAAAGCAATGGCCCTAAGATGGATCCTTGTGGGACACCACATGTAATTTTTTCCCATTCTGATGGTGACTGATTAATTCACTAGTCCCTTGTACTGACTGTTAGTGAGGTATAACTTTAACCATTTTGCAGCACTGCCCGTGACACCATAGAATTCTAATTTATTTAAAAGGATGTGGTTTACACAATCGAATGCCTTTGACAAATCACAGAAAATTCCTGCTGCTTGTAACTTGTTATTTAATGAATTAAGTACTTTTCATGCTGTTAAAGAGTGAAATGACAGGGAAATAGCATGAAGGTGGTTCAATGAACCTTCTGACCGGCACTTAATTGTGAAATGGAGTAATCATGTAGATGTAGATGTAGTTGAAGCATACCTAGATAGTTTACAGAATTGTCAGTAGCATTTAAAAAAGAATGCCTGCTTAGTCCACCACTGAAAATCCCTGCCCACTGCCAGGAGAATATAACTCTATTGTCAAGCGGGCAATTTATAATATCTCAATAGATACAGTTGTGGGTGTTCACTCTGCCATTTACCTTAAGTCACTTTGTCACTCCAAAGAATGCATTTGTAAAACTTGGGATTGGCTTCATGTCAGACTACATACAATTCTCAGGATTCCATATGCCTGTCCAGATCATTTTCATTTAATCCTTGAAGTAAAGTAGGTGTGGAAGATCTTAATTTCAGTTGCTTCATTCTCCCGGCTCATGTCCGGCTGTTTATAGTGTCACCCGTTGACAGCAATGCATCACTTCATCGTTTTTAGTCAATTGTAAGACCACTTCAGTGTTTTGTGAATTGCAAGAACACTTTAGTAATTAATAGCACAAAACAGAGAATATATAATACTGACCAGCCTGATTTTTAGGACCAATTACTTCATGTACCAGATGATTTGTATCCTTGCATTTTACAGGAACTTAAGGCACTACTTTTTGATATCATAATATTACTGTGCCTGTATGCTGAACAAAACTTCTCTGGCATTGAAGAGAGCCATCATTTATAATTTATTTAACAAAAACTTAAACTTTGAATATTTCCTTTAAAAATCAAAATATGGGAAATCTGAGAAAATCACAGTGTTCAGAAAATTTCAGGCTTCATTATTATCAGAACAGAATTTTGAATTCTTACAAGTTATAAAAATGGATTGTGTGTTGAAATAATATCTTAATGGTTTAATAACTTTTGAATTATGGAAATTTAAGCTATACCAGTCACTTTCTCCCAATTGGAAACAATTAGTCTGCAAAGCTGACTAGATTGTTGGTTCATAAGTTTTAATTTTGACACATGTATTTTTGCATGGTAATGAAATTAAGGTATCTTCAAATCTCAATATCTCCTGGATTAATTAACATTAAGTGAAAACAATTACTTCCTGATGTTGATGGTTGGAGACAGTATATTTGTAACAACAAGAATGTGAAGTCCTTTACCAAATGTAAAATTTGATAAATTTGTGCACATTTATGGTGCAGACACAATTCTGTATTAATTATAATAGTGAGATAATGAAGGGTGGCTGAACTGAGAAGCCAATTATGTGATCCACAACCAATATGCTTCATTATATCTGCGCATGACTACCAATAAGCTGTCTGTCCGCATGAATGGCCACCGACAAACTGTGACCCAGAAACAGCTGGACCACCCAGCTGCTAGGCATGTGCTTGACACAACATTCTTTGTTTTAATGGCTGCTTCACAGCTAGTGCCACTGAGATCCTTCTGCGAAACACTAACTTTTCTGAATTGCGTGGGTAGGAACTCTCTCTGCAATGTATCCTACATACCTGTACTCCCCACCCCCCTGGCCTTAATCTTCATTAGTCACTGTCCTTCACCCACCTAATCCCTTCCGTGTTCCCACTCGATAGACTGCTATTCCACAACTACCACCCATAGTCTTTTGGTTCCCTCCTTTTCTGCCCCCCACCATTTAACCTTCCGACTGCACCAAATTACCCTTACCCTCTCTCCACACAGAGCAAGGTGGTGCAGTGGCTAGCACACTGGACTCGCATTCAAGAGGACGACGGTTCAATACCGTGTCTGGCCATCCTGATTTAGGTTTTCCATGATTTCCGTAAATCACTCTAGGCAAATGCCGGGACCGATCCTTTGAAAGGGCACGGCAGAGTTCCTTGCCCATCCTTCCCTAATGCGATGAGACCGATGACCTCGCTGTCTGGTCTCCTCCCCCAAACAACCCAACCCCCTCTCTCCACACCATCCCTGTATGCTCCTACAAATAGCACTTCATTGTCCCCCCACCCATACCCTGTTCCTCCCTCCCCCACACCCCTCCCCAGTCCCAGCTACCACCACCAACCAGATTGCTTCTTCCATCATGTGCAGTTGCTTACAGTCTGGCCCCGGCAGACAGAAACAATGGTCTGTTTGTGAGAGCTGCATTTGCACGAATGTGTGTGTGTGTGTGTGTGTGTGTGTGTGTGTGTGTGTGTGTGTGCATTGGTCAACACATGTGGCAAATACTTTTTGGTGTGTGTGTGTGTGTGTGTGTGTGTGTGTGTGTGTGTGTGTGTGTGTGTTACTTTGCACAATATGGTCATTTGCAAATCAAATAAGTGCCGCATATACTATACAATATTTGAAAAATGCAATCCTGCAACTTCGCAAAAAAATTTCGCGGAATTTTCGATGTAAGTACTGTAACCACTTAACCTCACATATTTGTTTACTCTGTATTTCATCATTTGGAGATTAGTATGTTCACATAGGACGCTTGTAACACTGTTTTCTACCGTAGGGCACGAACACACCAAGAATATTACGCTACAGTGGAAGCATAAATATCAAAAACTGATAATTAAGTAAAGTGCGTCTTATAAATATTGTGAACAGCCGTCTGAAGATGAACTTTTCAGTTCGAAACTGGTTACGGCGCTATTTACTTAAATAAATAGCAGTATTAATAGTGGCTGGTTGCTGTTTTCTTCTTTGTAAGAATCAACCTACATTAATTGTATACAGCCACGGTCTCACCATGTCAGTTTTAGACAAAATAGCTTTAAGTCTTTTTCTTGTGCCTGTCTGTCACTCAACATCTCCGTTATATGGTAAGTAGCAATCTATCCTTTTCATAATACTGTCATTATTGTATCTTGAATTTTCCATTGTTTGAAAACTATTACTATCCAGAGATGTGTTATCATGCTTCACCACACATGCTTCAGTTCGCTTTCATGATACACTTGCTGTTTCCTGCAAATTATATATATAAAGAAACTTCCACATGGGAAAAAATATTAAAAACAAAGATTCCAAGACTTACCAAGCATGAAAGCGCCGGTAGACAGGCACAATAAAATAACACACACACAAAAATAACGAGCTTTCGCAACCAGCAGTTGCTTCGTCAGGAAAGAGGGAAGGAGAAGGAAAGATGAAAGGATGTGGGTTTTAAGGGAGAGGGTAAGGAGCCATTCCAATCCCGGGAGTGGAAAGACTTACCTTAGGGGGAAAAAAGGATAGGTATATACTCGCATGCGCACGCGCGCGCACACACACACACACACACACACACACACACACACACACACACACACACACACACACACACACACACACACATCCATACATACATACATACATACATACATATACAGACACAAGCAGACATATTTGAAGGCAAAGAGTTTGGGCAAAGATGTCAGTCGAGGCGGAAGTGCAGAGGCAAAGATGATGTTGAATAACAGGTGAGGTATGAGTGGCGGCAACTTGAAATTAGCGGAGATTGAGGCCTGGTGGATAACGAGAAGAGAGGATATACTGAAGGGCGAGTTCCCATCTCCAGAGTTCGGATAGGTTGGTGTTGGTGGGAAGTATCCAGATAACCCAGACGGTGTAACACTGTGCCAAGATGTGCTGGCCGTGCACCAAGGCATGTTTAGCCACAGGGTGATCCTCATTACCAACAAACACTGTCTGCCTGTGTCCATTCATGCGAATGGACAGTTTGTTGCTGGTCATTCCCACATAGAAAGCGTCACAGTGTTGGTAGGTCAGTTGGTAAATCACGTGGGTGCTTTCACACGTGGCTCTGCCTTTGATCGTGTACACCTTCCGGGTTACAGGACTGGAGTAGGTGGTGGTGGGAAGGTGCATAGGACAGGTTTTACAGTGGGGGCGGTTACAAGGTTAGGAGCCAGAGGGTAGGGAAGGTGGTTTGGGGATTTCATAGGGATGAACCAACAGGTTACGAAGGTTAGGTGGATGGCGGAAAGACACTCTTGGTGGAGTGGGGAGGATTTCATGAAGGATGGATCTCATTTCAGGGCAGGATTTTAGGAAGTCGTATCCCTGCTGGAGAGCCACATTCAGAGTCTTATCCAGTCCCGGGAAGTATCCTATCCTTTTTTCCCCCTAAGCTAAGTCTTTCTGCTCCCGGGATTGGAATGGCTCCTTACCCTCCCCCTTAAAACCCACATTCTTTCATCTTTCTTCCTCCTTCCCTCTTTCCTGATGAAGCAACCACCAGTTGCGAAAGCTCGTTATTTTTGTGTGTGTGTTTGTGTGTTATTTTATTGTGCCTGTCTACCGGCACTTTCCCGCTTGGTTGCGAAAGCTAGAAATTCTGTGTGTGTTTGTGTGTTTTATTTATTGTGCCTATCTACCGGTGCTTTCCCGCTTGGTAAGTCTTGGAATCTTTGTTTTTAATATATTTTTCCCATATATACAGGGTGTTTCAAAAATGACCGGTATATTTGAAACGGCAATAAAAACTAAACGAGCAGCGATAGAAATACACCGTTTGCTGCAATATGCTTCGGACAACAGTACATTTTCAGGCGGACAAACTTTCGAAATTACAGTAGTTACAATTGTCAACAACAGATGGCGCTGCAAGTGATGTGAAAGATATAGAAGACAACGCAGTCTGTGGGTGCGCCATTCTGTACGTCATCTTTCTGCTGTAAGCGTGTGCTGTTCATAACGTGCAAGTGTGCTGTTGACAACATGGTCTATTCCTTAGAACAGAGGATTTTTCCGGTGTTGGAATTCCACCGCCTAGAACACAGTGTTGTTGCAACAAGACGAAGTTTTCAACGGAGGTTTAATGTAACCAAAGGACCGAAAAGCGATACAATAAAGGATCTGTCTGAAAAATTTCAACGGACTGGGAAGGTGACAGATGAACGTGCTGGAACGGTAGGGCGACTGCGTACGTCAACCACAGAGGGCAACGCGCAGCTAGTGCAGCAGGTGATCCAACAGCGGCCTCGGGTTTCCGTTCGCCGTGTTGCAGCTGCGGTCCAAATGACGCCAATGTCCATGTATCGTCTCATGCACCAGAGTTTACACCTCTATCCATACAAAATTCAAACGCGGCAACCCCTCAGCACCGCTACCATTGCTGCACAAGAGACATTCGCTAACGATATAGTGCACAGGATTGATGACGGCGATATGCATGTGGGCAGCATTTGGTTTACTGACGAAGCTTATTTTTATCTGGACGGCTTCGTCAATAAACAGAACTGGCGCATATGGGGAACCGAAAAGCCCGATGTTGCAGTCCCATCGTCCCTGCATCCTCAAAAAATACTGGTCTGGGCAGCCATTTCTTCCAAAGGAATCATTGGCCCATTTTTCAGATCCGAAACGATTACTGCATCATGCTATTTGGACATTCTTTGTGAATTTGTGGCAGTACAAACTGCCTTAGACGACACTGCGAACACCTCGTGGTTTATGCAAGATGGTGCCCGGCCACATCGCACGGCCGACGTATTTAATTTCCTGAATGAATATTTCGATGATCGTGTGATTGCTTTGGGCTATCCGAAACATACTGGAGGCGGCGTGAATTGGCCTCCCTATTCGCCAGACATGAACCCCTGTGACTTCTTTCTGTGGGGACACTTGAAAGACCAGGTGTACTGCCAGAATCCAGAAACAATTGAACAGCTGAAGCAGTACATCTCATCTCCATGTGAAGCCATTCCACCAGACACGTTGTCAATGGTTTCGGGTAATTTCATTCAGAGACTACGCCATATTATTGCTACGCATGGTGGATATGTGGAAAATATCATACTATAGAGTTTCCCAGACCGCAGCGCCATCTGTTGTTGACAAATGTAACTACTGTGATTGCGAAAGTTTGTCTGCCTGAAAATGTACTGTTGTCCCAAGCATATTGCAACAAATGGTGTATTTCTATCGCTGCTCGTTTAGTTTGTATTGCCATTTCAAATATACCAGTCATTTTTGAAACACCCTGTATATACAGGGTGTTACAAAAACATATGGCCAAACTTTCAGGAAACATTCCTCACACACAAATAAAGAAAAGATGTTATGTGGACATGTGTCCAGAAACACTTAATTTCCATGTTAGAGCTCATTTAAGTTTCGTCAGTATGTACTGTACTTCCTTGATTCACCACCATGAATTCATACGGGATACTCTACCTGTGCTGCTAGAACATGTGCCTTTACAAGTGCGACACAACATGTGGTTCATGCACGATGGAGCTTCTGCATATTTCAGTCGAAGTGTTCGTACACTTCTCAACAACAGATTCGGTGACCGTTGGATTCGTAGAGGCGGACCAATTGTGTGTGTGTCAAATCTTATGGGACTTAATTGCTAAGGTCACAAGTCCCTAAGCTTACCCACTACTTAACCTAAATTATCCTAAGGACACCCATGCCCGAGGGAGGACTCGAACCTCGGCCGGGACCAGCCGCAGCGGGCCAATTCCATGGCCTCCACGCTCTCCTGACCTCAACCCTCTTGACTTTCATTTATGAGGGCATTTGAAAGCTCTTGTCGACACAACCCCGGTACCAAATCTAGAGACTCTTCGTGCTCGTATTGTAGATGGCTGTGATACAATACGCCATTCTCCAGGGCTGCATCAGCACATCAGGGATTCCATGCGACGGAGGGTGGATGCATGTATCCTCGCTAACGGAGGACATTTTGAACATTTCCTGTAACAAAGTGTTTGAAGTCACGCTGGTACGTTCTGTTGCTGTGTGTTTCCATTGCATGATTAATGTGATTTTGAAGAGAAGTAATAAAATGAGCTCTAACATGAGAAGTAAGCGTTTCCGGACACATGTCCACATAACATCTTTTCTTTATTTGTGTGTGAGGAATGTTTCCTGAAAGTTTGGCCGTACCTTTTTGTAACACCCTATATAGAAAGAAACTTCCACATGGGAAAAATATATTAAAAACAAAGATTCCAAGACTTACCAAGCGGGAAAGCGCCGGCAGACAGGCACAATAAACAAAACACACACACAGAATTACTAGCTTTCGCAACCGATGGTTGCTTCTTCAGGAAGGAGAGGGAAAGACGAAAGGATGTGGGTTTTAAGGGAGAGGGTAAGGAGTCATTCCAATCCCGGGAGCGGAAAGACTTCCCTTAGGGGGAAAAAAAGGACAGGTGTACACACACACACACACACACACACACACACACACACACACACACACACACACACACACACACACACACACACACACACATATCCATCCGCACATACACAGACACAATCAGACATATTTAAAGGCAAAGAGTTAGGGCAGAGATGTCAGTCCAGGCGGAAGTACAGAGGCAAAGAAGTTGTTGAAAGACAGGTATGAGCGGCGGCAACTTGAAATTAGCGGAGGTTGAGGCCTGGCGGATATCGAGAAGAGAGGATATACTGAAGGGCGAGTTCCCATCTCCAGAGTTCGGATAGGTTGGTGTTGGTGGGAAGTATCCAGATAACTCGGACGGTGTAACACTGTGTCAAGATGTGCTGGCCCTGCACCAAGGCATGTTTAGCCACAGGGTGATCCTCATTACCAACAAACACTGTCTGCCTGTGTCCATTCATGCGAATGGACAGTTTGTTGCTGGTCATTGCCACATAGAAAGCATCACAGTGCAGGCAGGTCAGTTGGTAAATCACGTGGGTACTTTCACACGTGGCTCTGCCTTTGATCGTGTCCACCTTCCGGGTTACAGGACTGGAGTAGGTGGTGGTGGGAGGGTGCATAGGACAGGTTTTACACCGGGGGTGGTTGCAAGGGTAGGAGCCAGAGGCTAGGGAAGGTGGTTTGGGGATTTGGGGTGACATTGCACAGCCGGGCTGGGTTCAAGCTGAGGCTTGCTGGCAGTCAGCACATTGTGAGGTGATGGAGGCATTTGGGTACGAATCCCTGACCTGCGTCCTTTGTCAACGTGAGGCAGTGGAATGATCTCACAGCAGACGCCAACAAATTGGCAGTTGACAACTCAATGGTTTGTTGATCTGTCTGATGACCCAATACTGCAATAACATGCCTGGTCAGATGGCCAGTATGTATCTGTGCCAGAGCAGGTCTGTTGTGATGTTGGGGTTGCTGAAGCCACATACACTGCATGCTGAAGAGCCTCCTTGTCTTGATAATTGTCAGGGCGGATGGATGGTGATGCCTGGTGAATGTCATGGCAGTATGTTATGTCTGAATACACCTGTCTCCATAGTTGAGAGGTCAGTGTGGCTGAGTGTTGTGTGGGGGGCCTGGGATCGATTCCTGGCTGGGTCAACGATTTTATCTGGTTGGGGACAAGGTGTTGTAGTGCCCTCATTATTATTTCATCATCATTGATGCACAAGTCACTGAAACAGTGGCAAATAAAAAGTTTTGCATTAAGAAGCTGAACAACCCTAAATGGGGTCCCCCCCCCCCCCATCCAAATTACTATACGATCATTTATTAGCGTATTGCTGCATGTAGCATGTATCCCTTTTATGACAATGAATTCATGTGCCTAACCTTGTGTCTTTTTGAAAAAGTACCAGTCCAATAACAGCAGATCAACACTATTTAGTAAAATGGTTAATAGGGCCTTGTGTGCTACTAATGCCCCGAGACATGAATTACTCCATTGGACCATTGGAAAAACCTCAGGAGCTGATGAACATTGTTGTTATGGAAAGATATTCTGGAGCTACTTGTTATTCCAAGATTTAAAAATGTAAATATAGGGAACACATAAAGGATATGGAAATCCCCAAGCTTTTAGAGCCAGTGGTCCCTTCTTCTGGAGAAGGTTGAAAGGAAAGGAAGAGATATGAAGGAAAAAGACTTGTGAGGGGAGATATGAAAAAGTCATCAGTGGAGATTTGCCAGATAGGATGAGATGCAAAGACTGACTGTCGATGTCTGCACCAGACAAGTTTTGGAGACCTAAGAACTTAAAGGTAGAACATAAGGTAATAAGGAATACAGAGATTATTGGGAAGAAAAAAGTGATAAAAAGAATGTCAGTAACTATTGGGGCATATCATTATTATCTGTTCCATATAATACTCTCTCCAAAGTGATACAGAACAGAATAGAAGGTCATCTTGACCAACTGATCGGGGAATATTAAGCTGGTCTTCGAAAGGGCCATTCTTGCCTGGAACAGATCTTTAAGCTGAAGATCATCATCATGTACAAAAAAGTGGAGGAAATAACTACGTGGTTGCATCTTTGTTTTAGAGACAAAAATGGAAAGGCCGGCTTGACCAACCAAGAAAACTGCATGATCATGTCTCGTGATTTTGAATACTTACTTAATTGTGATGAACCGAAAGAAATATTCCCTGTATGTGCCCTGATCCACAAACTATCCAACTCATCTCCACCTAGTAAAGAGGAGCTCAAAGACATCAACAACTTTAAGAATAATAAGGCAGCTGGAGAGGATTCAATAATGGGGGAACTACTGAAGCTGCCAAATAATGAAACTCTGGACTTACAAGTTCAACTTTTTGAGGATATCTGGAGAAGTGGGATTATACTGACTGAATGTTTCATATAAGATTCTCTCAAAAGCGATACAGAACAGAATAGAAGGTCATCTTGACCAACTGAATGGTGAATATCAAGCTGGTTTCCAAAAGGGCTGTTCTTGCTCAGAACAGATCTTTAAGCTGAAGAGCATCATCAGGTGCAGAAAAACTGGAGGAAATAACTACGTGGTCATGTTTGTCGATTATCAGAAGGCATATTACTCCATCGACTGACAGGCATTAATAAATATTTTGGTAGATACTCACAAACTCACATGGGTGCCAGGAGGTGTCGTATTAATACTCATCCAAGCTTTTCAAGTGATTTATTTTTTCCACTATAGAGCTTCGTTGACCTCCGTCCATGTCACAGGCCCCGCATTGCTGAGGTAACACCCCAGCAGCCTGTGCAACACACTGTGTTGAGCCGGCTTCGTACGCCAGCTGCAGAGTTCCAGTGATGTCAGGATGGCTGTGCTAGCAGCCAACTCGGCAGCCACCGTCCCCATTGGCTCCACACTGCTCCGCTGGGAGCGTAGGCCAGCCTCGCTGCTGCTTATTCCTCAGCTGGCGTAGCTGGGAATGAGGCAGCAATGACTGCTCCTGTTCTGGCGTCCGAACCTGAGGCCCTCCCCTTGTAAGCCTCCGGCACGTGTTGGGAGCCGAGATGACAGGTCCCAGGCTTGTGCACCACCTTGTAGACGAATTCACTAAGGCTCACAACCCATCGAGCGAGTCTAGTAGACGGATCCTTCAACCCCCAACAACCACTTCAACACAGCATGATCGTCACTACCCGAAATCTTCTACCATATAAATAACATTTAAAATAAGTGATTCCATAGATTACACTAAGCATCTCCCTCTCTGTTGTTGAGTAATTCTTCTCTGCTGCATTCAACTGCCTAGACTCATAGGCTACAGGATGTTCTTTCCCATCAATTTCCTGATGTATGTACACACGCTAATGCTTGATTCAATGCATCGCATGCTAGTATAAACTCCTTTCAAAATTTGGAAACACAAGAACGGACTTGATGTTAACACTTCTTTCAGTTTGTCGAATGCTTTCTGACACTCTTTTGTCCACTCAAATTTCACACCCTTCCATAACAATCTCCTCAACGGCTGTGCTAAATCTGCAAAACCCTTCACGAACTTCCAATAGAAATTGCAAATTCTGATGAATGACTGCACTTCCTTAACTGTTTCCACTTCCTGGAAATCACTTACAGCCTGTATCAACCTCAGATCTGTTCATACTCCTTCCTTACTGATAATATGACCCAAATATTTTACTTCTTCTAACGCGAAATGACGCTTCTTCTGGCTCAACGTCAAATGAGCTGCTCTTAACCTCATAAAGACTTCCCTTAACCACTGTCTAAGTTCCCCCATACTACTTGAAAACACTATAATGTCATTCAAATAGACAAGACACTGCCTTGGTTTCAAACCCCTCAAGACATTATCTAGCAACCTCTGAAATGTTGCTGGATCCTTTTTCAAACCGAATGGCATTCTAATGTACTGGTAATGTTCTCCAGGTGTAGAGAAAGCAGTTTTTGGACAATCTTCTGGAGCCACCTCTAACTGATGATAACCACTTGTCAAATCCATCGTAGAAAAGTACTTGCACTGTCCCAAGTGTTCCAAAGTCTCCGATATGTTTGGAATGGGGTATGCGTCCGTTACTGTTTTATTATTGAGGTAACGGTACTCACAACAGAACCTGTATTTCTTAGTTCCATTGGCAGATTTTTTAGGCACAACGACAATGCCCGCTCCCAAGCAACTACTACTATGCTCTATAATACCGCCCGCAAGCTGCTGATCAATGAAATCCTCCACAATCGGCTGCAAATACCTCAGTATTCTGTATGGATTGCAGTAAACTGGTGCTTCATTCCCTGTTGGTATCCTATATTGAACTAATGGAGTTGCTGGTAACAGCCCTTGTGGAAAAACAAATCCTTAAATTCCTACAGTAATTCTTCCATCTGCTCGCTTTCTTCTTCTTTCAAATGCTTAATTTTGTCGCGCAATGCAGTTCTATCAGCAGTTTGTTTATACCTGCAAAGAAATAAAGCTAGGAAACCAAGTACTGAAATGCTGAAACATTTATTTGTTTGTGGTATACATGTTTCATAGCTCCATATGTGTGGACAGGTCACTTGAATGTGGAATATAAATATCAGTACATACAAATATAGTAATGAGTACTACAACAGTAGCAATGCAGTTGTAGTTACAAACTTTGCAAGGAGTATCACCTTAGAGTAAAATACAGAAGGTTACCAGCACAGGTAATACATTAATAGCTGAAATAATGTATAAAACAAGGAAGTGATTAACAGGAATTTCCATTTTTAACATTATGATATTAATATACTTACCGCTTTAATACTGTATGAATGTAAGAACGTCATGCCAAATGTTTTACTTGTTACTGCAAAAGAACTGTTCTGCAGAGTAAAATGGAGCTCAAGCATGTACATTTTAAAATTATTTTTAAAGAAAGAAATATTGCTACTTGGGTATTGGTATTGGTAGACAGTGAAATGAATGTTTTAGTACTGGCACACTATTTCCCGTTTTTGAACAAGTACCAATGCTTCAGCTCAGAGTGTAGTGTGTCTTTCCTTCAGGTGTTATGATCATGATATTGGCAATTTGTGACACAGTAAACAAAGTTATTTATGACCAAACGCATTAGGGGGTGTTTATATGAAAGGTGGTCATTAAGTTTTAATAGTCATATTGAAGAAATATAGTTATGTAATTAATTTTTTGTTTAGTGAAAAGCTCTCAGGTCTCCAGCTGGGCGGCAGTCTTAAAATTCTGTTCTACTCATTACCTGCTGGCAAAGTGTCAAGATATACATATGCTGTAACATGTATACTAGTGGAGCTCTACCCTCCATCAGGCAACAGGTGACCGTGTACTGTCTGGTTGGCAGATGGGAAGAGGTGTGAGGCTGCAATGGTGGGGGAAATGTGTGCACCATTGATATCTCTTTGTGGGCATCCAATTGCATCTTGTGAGTTGGAGGATGCTGGCTTGTCTCATCGTATTATCACTACTGCATGATTCTGTGCCGCACTTAGTTGGTAACCTTCATCTCTTTTGACCAGATTCTCGTGAATTCATATTTCAGTAGATTCCTTTATGACACTGTCCCAGTAGCCACTTGCTCAGCTAAGCACCTTGGTGTTCTGAAAGTAAAAGGTGTGGTCATCCCTGATGGTATGATCTGCTGCTGCTGATTTCTGTGCCTGCCCAGACATACATGCCTGATATGCTTTTAAAAATTTTACAAAATATCAAATGTGTTGGCCACAACCGCAAGTGATGCTATACATTCCAGGTACGTTCATTTTTAGTGGGTATTTTGCAGAGCCAAGGCACTCTGTCACCTTTGGTGATGGTCAGAAAACAGTTTTTATGTTGGATTTTTCAAGCAGCCTCACAATTTTGACTGAGAGTGGTCCCAGGAAGAGAAGGAAAGCAAGTCTGTTGTCTTCTTTCTCTTCCTTCCAGTATATTGTCTTTCCTTGAACACACTAGTAATCTGTGCTTCACTCTACCCATTTTTGTGGAATACTTCCTTCAGATGTTGTAGTTTATCTGAGAAGCTTTCTCTATTGCAGATGACATGTGCCATATGCACCAAAGTGGTCAACACTATCTGCGGTTGCAATGGACAGTGGCGGCTCATTGCATGTAGGTACAATTCTGTGTGCATGTGTCTTCTTCCTATATACTGAATTGCCTAGTGTATCATGTTGCCTTCTTCCTTATTAGTATGTCAAGGAAAGAGAGACAACCAGTCTCCTCTATTTCTGTAGTGAAAGCAGTGTTTTGATAAATGCTGTTAAGGTGGTTCAGAAACTCATTCAATGCCTATCTGCTATGTTCCCATACTGCAAAAGTGTCATTACATAGTGGAAGAAGTGCTTTGGTTTGTGGTGAGAGGTTTGACATGCCACCTCCTTAAAGTGTTCCATGTAGAGGTTTACAATCTCTGAAGGCAGTGGGAATTCCATGGTCACTCCATCTATCTGTTCATAAAACCCTCTGTTGCACTGATAGATAGTCATCAGTGCATGTTCTAAGAGTTCAGTTATTTGCACCCCTAAACGTTAAGACAGCAGTGTCAAGAAATCGTATAGAGGTACTTTCATGAATAGTGGTGTAATGTTGAAACTCATGAGTAGGTCATCTCTAGCAGATCATCTCTTTGTAATCACATGCCCTTAAGTATTTTCATGAAATTAGCTGCGTTCCTAATGTAATGATACAGTACCCACAAGGAGTTTTAGAAGTGTTGCCAGATATTTGGCCAGGCTGTAATTGTGTGGACTGATGATGTGGAGTATTGGCCACAAGGGCACACTGTGATATTTTAATACAGCCACCCACCTGGAAACCTGAGAGCATTTCACCAACAGTAGGCCAATACACCAGTGGAGCCTGCACTAACAGTTTTTGTTTGCTCGTAGGCACACATCTGCAGTCCTGGTACACACTGAAATTCTGTTACCACAATAGTGTAGTGTGGCACTTGTAGAACCAAAATTTTGTCTAAGAGATGTGTCATTTTGTTTTGGCTCCTTTAGAGGTATTCTGTGGTATGCCGGTGTGTCTGCGAAAGTTAAAAATGAACATAATTTATTTTTTTGAGGTGTTAATTAAAGCTTTACGACTACCTTCCATAGTGAGATGATATTATACCAAGTCTTTTGATAACATTATGGCTTAAGACTGAGGAGGGTTACTCCACACATTATTGTAACTGCTCTTTTCTATGCTTTGAAGACTGTTTTTGTGCTTCTACATTGGCACACAATGTTATATCATAGCACAGTGACACATGGTAAAGGAGACAATGAATGTGTTGAGGTCCTCAGTGCAAGCCTCTCTCAAGGACTCCATTGTTCTTTGCTGGCTCCGCGTCGGCCATACTGGGCTGTCTCACAGCCACCTCGAACGTCGTGAGGACCCATCTCAGTGTCACTGTGATTCATGCTTGACAGTGGTCCACATCTTGTTGGACTTTACAAATTTAGCCACTCTGTGGCCTAACCTCCCTGACATGCTCCCTCTGCTATTTGGTGACAGTGCCTCAGTGGCTAACATAATTTAAAGTTTTATCCATGAAGGAGGTTTTTATCGTTCTATTTAAGGGTGGGCACCTTACCCTCATCCCTCAGGCCCTCAGCCTACCTGCATTTCATCTCTCATTTTATCTCTGGTGCTGTCTGTTTGATTTGGTGTTCGTTGTTTCACCATTTGTTTATTTTGCCTTGTGGTTTTAGGCTGCGGATTTTTAGTGTTGCACAGAGGGGCTGGCTCATCCTTTTTTATTCTTGTGATCAGACAGCCATGGCCATTTACTATGTTGTTTTAATACCATTTGCCACATTCTTCCTTTTTGTTCATGTTTTCAGTTTTGGCTTGATACTTCCATTTTCTATTTCAGTGTGGTTACACACACAGTTTTACACATTTTGTTCCTTTCCTGGATTTCAAGCAATGTGGTTCCTTTGGGGTATGGTTTTAATCAGACACCTGTGTGAGTAAGGAAAAAGGGACTGATAACCGAGCAGTTTAGTCCCTTTAATCTCCAAATCATGAGTGGGAGGACCATCAAGATCGGTGTACAAATCTGGTGCAGCTTACAGCATATGTAGCAGCAATATGAGCAGTGACATCTTGGATATTCAGGAATCCAGCCGGATGTTTGCGTCATTCTCACACTATATTTCAACAGCGTGCCTCACTGTCTTCTTCTGGTGCTACCTGAGACTGGTCCTTGGGTCGACCGAGTCCAGTATTTACGCCTGGAAGGAGCTAGGCGTTCCCTAATTGATCCTCGCCAAGTTGAGTGTTCTGTCTGTGGTCCACACCCGCCAGACTCGGCTTCAATGGACCCCTCCATTCACGGATCTTCTGGCTGCTGTCCGCACCTGTTTTGGCTGTCCTCAACGGTTTTGGTCATCATCTGAGGTGTGTCAGACCCGATCTGAGATGTTGTGTCCTCTGTCTCATGACTGTTACTATGATTTCCAATTCTGTTCCATGCTGGGCACTCCATAACCAGTCCGCGCCTCGTCGTGTGTTCTGTCTGCAGTCCGTGCCTGCCAGACACGGATACATTGGCCCTCACTGGCCATCTTCTGAAGTCGAGTTCATGATCTGGGGTGTGTCAAATCTGGTCTCTAATGTCCAACACCTTGTCTCATGGCTGTTCTCTCGGTCTCCACTTCTATTTCTTTTAGAATCCCACAGTGCCCTGCATTGAGTTTTCACAATCTCAAGTGCTGGATTCCAGGCGGGGCTGATTTGGTATCCTAAGTCATGGTCGATTAGATTATCCGTGATCTTAATGTCAATGGCTTCTTTAATGACACTGTCCCAAAACCTTGAGATCTGTGTCACAATCTTGGTGTCATTGTAATCCATTGAATGACCAAGTTCCAGACAATGCTCTGTTATGGCTGATTTAGTTGCCTGTCTGAGTCTGGTATGTGTCTGATGTTCTTTACACCTGATGTCCACAGCTCTGGTGGTCTGGCCAATGTATGACATCTCACACTGGCATGGTAAATACCTGGCTTGTGTAGCCCCAGATCATCTTTTACATTCCCCAGTATAGCCCCAATTTTGGTGGGTGCCCTTGATGTCATATTTCTGGAGAATCCTGCTGATTTTGGCAGAGATATGTCCAGCGTATGGCAGGTATGCCATCTTCTTTGCCTCTTCTGGTTCTTCTTGTGGATCCTTTAGCTGATTGGCAGGTTGAAGTGCTTTCTGGATATATCTAGAGGAGTACCCATTCCTGCCGAACACTGGTCATAAGTGTTCTATTTCTGTGAACAAACTGTCAGGATCTGACAGAGTTTGTGCTCTGTGGACCAGTGTTTTGAGCACTCCATTCTTTTGTGCCGGACGGTGGCTTGTAGGTATAAGTCAGTGTGCGTAGGTTTGCGATACACACTTTGTCCAAATTTGCCATCTGCTCTTCTCTTCACTAGAACATCCAAGAACGGAAGTAGTCCATCCTTCTCCATTTCCATTGTGAACTGAATATTCGGTTGTGGTTCATGGTGTGGGTTCCTGTAGTCATGTCCTAGTACATGAACCATTGGGCAACGTATGAGTGGCCAAGTGAGTGGTTCCGACAGTTGGGATACCAGTTACTTTGGAATAAGGCTGGGCATCTCGGACATATTCTGAGTCGTGGTCACCTTTGTGCTCATACGGCAAAGACTACCAAATCCACCGGTTAGTCCCTCAACCGTTAGGGGTAAAACTCAATGGGACTCGGGGCAAGTAAGGCTATCAACCTGCTTCTCTGGTACTTTAAATATGATGCTGGCAACAATCAGAGCAAAATGCCTCGGACCTTTGTAGGTGACGGAGTCCCACCTCTAACTGACAAATGAGGGACTCCTAAGATACGACTTGGCAAACAAATGGTAATGAGATGGGGAGCTATTAATATCAATGGGGGCTACCCTGGGAAGAAGGTAGAGCTGGCAGAGGCTGCAAGTAAGATGGGGCGGGACGTTTTAGCTGTTAGTGACATTCGGGTAAGGGGTGAGAAAGAAGAGGAAGTGGGAGAATACAAGGTCTACCTGTCAGGAGTCAAAGCAGGAATAGCACAATGGAGTGTAGGGCTTTACATCAGGAAAGAAATGGAACCCAGCATAGTTGCAATAAGGTATGTAAACGAACAAATGATGTGGATAGATTTGACAGTGTCTAGCAAGAAAATCAGGATTGTGTCAGTATATTCGCATTGTGAAGGGACGGATCAAGATAAGATGGATAGTTTTTATGAGGCACTCAATGATGTAATTGTTAGAGTAAAGGACAAGGACAGTGTTCTGCTCATGGGCGATTTTAATGCCAGGATTGGAAATCGAACAGAAGGGTATGAAAAGGTTATGGGTAAATATGGAGAGGATATGGAGGCCAACAGGAACGGGAAACAACTCTTGGATTTCTGTGCCAGTATGGGCTTAGTAATCACAAATTCCTTTTTTAAACATAAGAACATTCACTGGTATACTTGGGAAGGCAGAGGAACCAGATCTGTCATTGACTATATAATAACAGATCAGGAATTCAGGAAGGCTGTGAGGGACACATGTTTATTCAGGGGATTCTTTGATGACACTGATCATTATTTAATCTGCAGTGAAATTTGGATTGTGAGGCCGAAAGTGCAGGAGGGCAGGTCCATATGTAGGAGGATAAGAGTGGAGAAACTTCAGGATAAGGAAATCAGGCACACGTACATAACACTGATCTCAGAAAGGTACCAGTTAGTTGAATGTAGTCGTCATTGGAAAAGGAATGGACAAGGTACAGGGACACAGTACTAGAAGTGGCTAAAGAATGTCTTGGAACAGTAGTGTGTAAAAGTAGGATGAAGCAAACAGCTTGGTGTAATGACACAGTCAAGGCAGCCTGTAAAAGGAAAAAGAAGGCGTATCAAAAATGGCTACATATTAGAACTCAGGTAGACAGAGAAAGTTATGTTGAAGAAAGAAACAAAGCCAAACAGATAATTGCACCATCCAAGAAGAAATCTTGGGAAGACTTTAAAAACAGGTTGGAGACTATGGGTCAAGCTGCTGGAAAACCATTCTGGAGTGTAATTAGCAGTCTTCGAAAGGGAGGTAAGAAGGAAATAAGTATTTTGGACAGGTCAGGAAAACTGCTGGTAAATCCTGTGGATTCCTTGGGCAGATGGAGGGAATATTTTGAAGAGTTGCTCAATGTAGGCAAAAATATGATCAGTAATGTTTCAGATTTTGAGGTACAATGGGATAGGAATGACGATGGAAATAGGATCACATTTGAGGAAGTGGAGAAAATGGTCAATAGATTGCAGTGCAGTAGAGCAGCTGGGGTGGATGAAATTAAGTCAGAACTCACCAAATACAGTGGTATGTCAGTTCTTAAATGGCTACACAGTATAATTGAAATGGCCTGGGCGTCGGGACATGTGCCATCAGGCTTGACAAAAGCAGTAATCACACCAATCTTTAAACATGGAAACAGAAAAGATTGTAACAACTACAGAGGTATCTTCTCAGGTATTGTTGAAAGTAAAGTGCCAGTATTAGTTGAGGACCAATTGGATGAAAATCAGTGTGGGTTTAGGCCTCTTAGAGGTTGTCAGGACCAGATCTTTAGCTTACGGCAAATAATGGAGAAGTGTTATGAGTGGAACAGGGAACTGTATCTATGCTTTATAGATCAAGAAAAGGCATATGACCGGGTTCCTAGGAGGAAGTTATTGTCTGTTCTACGAGATTATGGAATAGGAGGCAAACTTTTGCAAGCAATTAAAGGTTTTTACATGGATAGTCAGGCAGCAGTCAGAGTTGACGGTAAATTGAGTTCATGGTTCAGAGTAGTTTCAGGGGTAAGACAAGGCTGCAATCTATCTCCACTGTTGTTCATTTTATTCATGGATCATATGTTGAAAACAATAGACTGGCTGGGTGAAATCAAGATATGTGAACACAAAATAAGCAGTTTTGCATATGCAGATGACTTAGTTGTGATGTCAGATTCGATTGAAAGTTTGCAAAGTAATATTTCAGAGCTAGATCAGAAATGTAAGGACTATGGTATGAAGATTAGCATCTCCAAAAACGAAAGTAATGTCAGTGAGAAAGAAATATAAACGGATTGAGAAACAAAGTTAGAACAGGTGGACAGTTTCAAGTACGTAGGATGTGTATTCTCACAGGAAGGCAACATAGTGAAAGAACGGGAAGCGAGGTGTAGCAAAGCTAATGCAATGAGCGCTCAGCTACAATCTACTCTCTTCTGCAAGAAGGAAGTCAGTACCAAGACCAAGTTATCTGTGCACCATTCAATCTTTCGACCAACTTTGTTGCATGGGAGTGAAAGCTGGGTGGATTCATGTTACCTTATCAACAAGGTTGAGGTTATGGATATGAAAGTAGCTAGGATGATTGCAGGAACTAGTAGATGGGAACAATGGCAGGAGGGTGTCCACAATGAGGCAATCAAAGAAAATTTGGGAATGAACTCTATAGATATAGCAGTCAGGATGAACAGGCTTAGATGGTGGGGTCATGTTACATGCATGGGAGAAGCAAGGTTACCCAAGAGACTCATGGGTTCAGCAGTAGAGGGTAGGAGGAGTCAGGGCAGACCAAGGAGAAGGTACCTGGATTCGGTTAAGAATGATTTTGAAGTAATAGGTTTAACATCAGAAGAGGCACCAGTGTTAGCATTGAATAGTTGATCATGGAGGAATTTTATAAGGGGGCTATGCTCCAGACTGAATGCTGAAAGGCATAATCAGTCTTAAATGATGATGATGATGATGATGATGACTGAATATTCGGATGGCAAGAGTTCAGATGTAGCAGGAATTCATCTAACTTCGGCCTACCATGGGGCCAGATCAAAAAGGTATCATCCACATACCTAAAAAAGCATTTGGTTTGATATGTGGCTGAAGAGAGTGCCTACTCTTCAAACCTTTCCATAAATAGGTTGGCCACCACTGGTGACAGAGGGCTGCCCATTGCCACCCCTTCTCTTTGTTCATAAAATTGACCCCCCATATAGGAAGTACGTCGGGTTCAGTACATGTCTGAATAGGTCAAGGAGAGTCCCATCGAACTTCTCTCCAATAAGCTCAAGTGACTCTTTCAGTGGTACCCGTGTGAAGAAAGACACCACATCGAAACTAACCATGAAGTCTGTGTCTGTGATGTGTTGCTGGCTCAGCCATTGCAGGATCCTCTGAATTCCAGATGTGATGTGCACATTTACCCACATGTGGTGTCAACATCTTCTTCAAGTATTTCACAGTAGGGAATGTTGCTGCACCAATATTGCTGACAATAGGTCGCAGAGGATCCCCATGCTTGTGAACCTTGGGGAGTCCATACAGTCTGGGTGGTGCTGGCACTTTGGGATGCAGCTTCTTGACAACTTGTTCAGGCAGGCCCATCTCCTTCAACAGAGCCCTGGTCTTTGTGTCCACTTTCTCTGTAGGGTCGCTTCCTATTGACCTGTATGCAGGATCCTACAGAAGTTGTTGCACCCTTCTGTCATATTCTGTTTTCTTTAGGACTGTGGAGTTCCCCTTGTCTGCGGGCATCACCACAATGCTGTCATCCTCGCGGAGTTGCCTCAGTGCCACCCATTCATCACCTGAAATGTATTTGGGTGCCTTGGTCTTTGTGAGCGCCCTGCAGGTCTATCTTCGGATCTCTGTGGCCACACTAGAAGGTAGCTTGTTGGCCACTTGCCCAACTGTACTGACGAAGGCTGCAACAGGCACGTTTCTAGGGGTCACTGCAAAATTGAGGCCCTTGCTAAGTACTTTTAAGGTGGTCTCATCGAGCTGCTTGTCACTTAGATTGACCACCATGCATGTGTCCCCAGTCTGTTGCACCTTGTTGTTGCGGCACTCAAACTTGGCTAGTTGGCATGCCATTGACTTCTTACTGGTGCATTCTGCTAGAGACCAGGAGGCAACGTCAACCTGGTCCCAGTCTTGAGTGGTCAAGGAAGCTGCTATAGTTAGGTGAAGATACAGCAAATCCCTGGATGTCACATCCAGTCGGTGGCACAAGTCGCACACTCTCTCTCTAACCAGAGCAAGACTAGCTCAGTGTTTGATCCTGTTTGCCGCTATGGAGTTAAATTGATGCTTGATCCTGCTGAAAACTGGAGCTACCTCCTCCTCTAAGTATCTCAGCAGGAAACTGAGTGAACTCAGCATCCTCCCTTTCCTTTGTCTAAGCTTGTCCAGCTTCTTGATGTTGCAGTACATCTCCTCCCCGTAGAGTCTTCTAATGTTATTCTTCATGCTTTCCCGGCGATCTGTTGACATCTTGGATATTCAGGAATCCGGCTGGCTGTTCACATCATTCTTGCATGATATTTCAACAGCGGGCCTCATTGTCTTCTTCAGGTGCTACCTGAGACTGGTCCTTTGGTCGACCTCGACGTACTTCCTATATGGGGGTTAATTTTACGAACAAAGAGAAGGGGTGGCAATGGGCAGCCCTCTGTCACCAGTGGTGGCCAACCTATTTATGGACAGGTTTGAAGAGTAGGCACTCTCTTCAGCCACATATCAACCCAAATGCTTGTTTTAGGTATGTGGATGATACCTTTTTGATCTGGCCCCATGGTAGGCAGAAGTTAGATGAATTCCTGCTACATCTGAACTCTTGCCATCCGAATATTTAGTTCACAATGGAAATGGAGAAGGATGGACTACTTCCGTTCTTGGATGTTCTAGTGAAGAGAAAAGCAGGTGGCAAATTTGGACACAGTGTGTATCGCAAACCTACACACACTGACTTATACCTACAAGCAACCATCCAGCACAGAAGAATGGAGTGCCCAAAACACTGGTGCACAGAACACAAACTCTATCAGATCCTGAAAGTTGGTCACAGAAATGGAACACTTACAATCAGTGTTCAGCAGAAATGGGTACTCCTCTAGAAATATCCAGAAGGCGCTTCAACCTGCCAATCAGCCAAAGGATCCACAAGAAGAACCAGAAGAGGCAAAGAAGATGGCATACCTGCCATACGCTGGACATATCTCTGCCAAAATCAGCAGGATTCTCCAGAAATATGACATCAAGGGCATATTTTGTCCACCCACCAAAATTTGGACTACGCTGTGGAATGTAAAAGATGATCTGGGGCTAAGCAAGCCAGGTATTTACAACATACCGTGCCAGTGTGGGATTTCATACATTGGCCAGACCACCAGAACTGTTGGCATCAGTTGTAAAGAACACCAGAGACATACCAGACTCAGACAGGCAAGTAAATCAGCCATAACAGAGCATTGTCTGGAACTTGGTCATTCAATGGATTACAATGACACCAAGATTGTGACACAGACCTCAAGCTTTTGGGACAGTATCATTAAAGAAGCCATTGAAATTAAGGTCACAGATAATCTAATCAACAGTGACTCGGGATACCAAATCAGCACAGCGTGGAGAGCTTGTGAAAACTCAACACAGGACACGCCAGGATTCTAAAAGAAATAGAAGTGGAGACCAAGAGAACAGCCGTGAGATGAGGTTTTGGACATTAGAGACCAGATTTGACACACCTCAGATCATGAACTCGACTTCAAAAGATGGCCAGGCCGGCGCGGAGAGCAGTCGGAACACGGGCAACCAGAGGGCCAATGTAGTTGTGTCTGGTGGGCGCAGACCGCAGACGAAACACACAACGTGGCGCGGACTGATTAGGGAATGCCCAGCTCCTTCCAGGCATAAATACTGGACTCGATCGACCCAAGGACCAGTCTCATGTAGCACCTGAAGAAGACAGCGAGGCACGCTGTTGAAATATAGTGCGAGAACGACGCGAACATCCGGCTGGATTCCTGAATATCCAAGATGTCAACAGATCATCGGGAAAGCATGAAAAATTACAGTATGAGCAGTAATTGGCATGAGCCACATACCAAGTAGTGTGCCATACATTGACCACAAAATACCACATTCATGCTTCAGCAAGACCTTATTGGAGGGCAGGGTGGAGGCCTTTTGTGTTTTTTTGACAAAAGCTGTTTCTGCCTCTGTGACTGTAATTGCCATGTGATGGTCAGAAGGAGACCAATTGAAGGTTTGTACCCAACCTGTCTGCATGCTAGGCACACTAGACCTACACCTGGAGTTATGGTCTGGGGTGCAATTTTGTATGACAGCAGGAGCACTCTTGTGGCTATCTTGCACACCTGACTGCAAATTTGTAGGTCAGTCTGGTGATATGACATTTTGTGATACCATTTGTGCACAGTATTTATGGGGATGTTTACCAGCAGGAAAACGCTCACCCACATACTGCTTTTGTAACCCAATGTGCTCTATAGAGTGTTGACATGTCCCTTGGCCTGTCTGATCACCAGATCTGTTTCCAATTGAGCACATGTGGAACGTCGTTGGATGATAACTGCAGTGCCATCCCCAAACAGCATTAACCGTCCATATACTGGCCAACCAAGTGCAACAGGCTGGCAGCTCTATCCCACAAGCTAACATCTGGTACATGTACAACATAGTGCATGCACATCGGCATGCTTGCATTCAACAGTCTGCTGGTGACATTGGTTATTAATGTACCAGAATTTCGCATTTGCAATGGCTTATCCCATGCCTACATTAACCTGTGATCTTGCAATGTTACTCACTTAAATAAGTTACCTAGACAAATGTATTCTCATAGTTTCATTACTCTACATTAATTATTTTTTGGTGTTGGGATTTTTGTCTGTAAGTATATTGTGGGTGAACATTTTTTATCACATCCTGGATCTTTTGCTGGTATGTGTTGTGTCTATTTAAAACTGGTAAACTTGTGCAATTAATAGAATAATGATAAACAACTGTCATAAGAAAAATACTGCACATTCAAAATACTTAACCTTTTTTTTTTTTTTAGAAATTCATCATGGGCCATGCAGCAGTCTAAAACCTGCAACTTCGGATGTGTGGAAAATACCCAGAAAATGGCATTCTAAAGCAGGACGACTTGTGTTTGTTACTGCAGTTCACATCACAGAGCTGTACACAACTATATGATATTGAACACCGATTCCATGTGACACAAATACTTAATAAATAAACTAACTGCATTGCAATATCTCACTTTTTGTACAGGATGGTAAAACTATTCTCTTTTTTTATCATCCATGTGCATGAACCACATAAATCATTAGTTCATATTGATTAAGTACTTCATTAGGTGACAGCTTTTGAACTTCACAGTGACACTATCTATAATTGATGCAGCAAGAAACAGTTCAGTGCTGGGTTGATATTGTGGCTAAATGAAAAATTCTTGGGCTGGCAAGAATATGGCAGTTGGGGGAGGGAGCTTAGGTGGATATGTATGGGTTATGTGTTCTGTTCTGTATGACAACTCCAGTGTTTACTCGTTGCCTGCCAAACCCCAATAGATTGACTGTGTTCAGTGGATCAGTTGACAGTGGAGCAAAGCAACTTAATATTTTTAGGTCAGAGCTGCACTCCATGGCACCTCTCCCAGCAGAGGGGTGATTTATAAGGTAGTTTAAATGACAGATGTACTAAAATTTATGCACCATCTTATATGCTAAACAATGTTGCTCACACATCAAACATCATATACCCTTCTGTAGTTGATGTAATCACCACTAAAAATTAAATTAAGAAATCTTTTACTTCCTAAAAATATTATATTATTTTACTTGCTTCCAGTAATTTGATAATGGTTGATAATGGTGTTAATGATTGATTGTGACACATGCAAGTAGCTCTACAGTTTGGATTCTCTGTGTGTTTTCATTTATGTCTAGACTACAGTCACTATATTGATTTACACAAATAAACACAACAACAATTGTGACCAAGTGAAATTATTAATTATTATATGTGCACTAAAATATGCCATTTGTAACATGTAAATAATAATTCTTGAAATAGTAATAAATTTTAACTCACTTATGTCACAGCAATAGAGCTCTTGCAGTAAAGTACACAAGTTAGCTATTACTTTGATTACAAGCTGATAGTAATGTAGTGTGATCTTCATGTAAACTGTTGTTGGTAAATTGTAAGTGGCCAAGGTGCTACAAACTCAGTCAGTTAACATAAAAGTTTTCAGAATGTAGAGCTACTTCATGTTATATGATACCTGCCACTGAATGAATAAAACCAATATTTCACCCACAGTTGCACTTACATTTCTGTGGTTCTACAGTACAGTAACATTATTGAGACATTAGCCAAAGCAATTTTATTTGCGAGTGGCAATTATTTTATTACATAACATGGTATTTTTTTGCTAATTGTTGGTAATTTATTTGTCAATGTTATAGTCAGTACCATGTTAATTGGTGTTTTTAGAGTTTGAGAGTCTAAGCTTTTATGAGTCAGTACATCATTTCAGTTCATTGATTTATTCTTTAGCATCGGTGTAAGCTGTTAATTACATTAATACCCTGTCACCAAATGCTTAAATGTAATATAATTCTCAGTTTATGCACTGTCACTATGTACTAAATGTTTGTGTGAGATTCCTGTCATATTGTGTATTATTTCCTAGAGTTCTAAAAATAAACTGATAGTGTAGTATATGCAAGGCTGAGTCCCTGCATATTTCACTGCCCTCTTGCAGATATGCTTTCCAGGCCATGCGCAGCCCAAGCAAGTTGTTTGTCAGCAGAAGAATCACTGAGATATTTACTGCCAAGCCTCCTGCAGCCTCCACAGTATTTGTGGTGCAAGCCTTGCCGATACTTGGTGCGCAGGTTGCGATAAACAGTGCTGCAATCACAGGCACTTATTCACGTCCATGTGGTCATATGCCTTTATCCCTACACTTCCCTACACTGACAGTTAGTTAGATCACCACTCGGCCCTTCAACAGCCGGCTTGGCTCTGGGCACCAGACTGAATGTCAACCGCCTCCTTGTCTCTGCTACATACTCAATGCAGTCATGGCTATTACCTGTCAGACTGTGCCATCTTGCCTTCACCATGAACTGCTTCCAAGGATCTTGCTTCACTAGACCAGCATCTGAACTACCCACAAGCCATTACCTTGTGGGTCTGTATCACTAAGGCACATCCCAACTTCAACATTCATGAACTTTGTCATAGTGAGCATCTTCTAGATAATGAGAAGGATTGATATTTCATTTGTAATCAAGTTGTGTGGATGTTTGTCCTCAGAAGCTGTACTGAGATTAGTCCATGGCTGATAAACAGTTATTATTCCATTGTGTGTACATCAATCACAACCTTGGTACACAACTTAGTTGAGGATATAGCAGATGGAACACCAGTAGAAATGTTTGCTTATTCCCTGCACCAAACAACTGCTAGTACTAACAAGTGAGATCATTGGTAAACTCCCTGAACGTTCTGTAATAATGTGTTAAGTTTTTCTTGATTATTGAATTACGACACTTTGCATCAAGTATCACCATGAAAGTGCCATTTGTCATCTGCTCTTTCTGACACCTCGGTTTAGCACCTGCAACTTCCCTTTTTGATCTTACACAGTTAGTTGGTTGGGAGCACTATGCTTTGCACTATGTGATTTGTAGTTTATTTTCACAGTTTTTGATGACATCTAACTCCTTATAGAATACTCCTGACATATTTTGTAATATGCCTATGTGTAATATGCCTGTGATATCTTCCATCATATCATCTGCCATGTCCATCAACTTGCTTAGTTTCTGTTGTATTCACCTCTCTGATATATGTTAGCCACATTTTTTGAACTACAACTCTGACAGTTGTTAGTGAGAAGACTGGTTTGTGCAAGTTTTGAATTGCTTTTTCTACAGAACTTGTTTCTTTACTCACTTATTCTTTTTTCACCAGCTCAGCATTTGGTTGTCACAACATCTCCTTAATCTTCCTGGGTGGCTGGAAGACTGGTCTGATTCCCTGCAGGCTCAGGCCTCTGCCAATCTTGCTGGTCGTTACACCGCAGGATTGTAGCCGCGCAATGTGTTGGTCCTCTTCATCTGTTCGAACAGTGTTCTTCCTAGGTTTCTTCGCCAGAGTAGATCTGATATCACGATCAGAATATCCATTTTTTCTGAATATCGTCGTCAGATGGATAATCTCGGAGCCGAAATGATCCTTGTCCGAAATAGTCCTTGCTCTGTGTACCAAGGGATTCAGCATAGTTCTCTTCTGAGCTGGGTGGTGAAAACTACGCACGTTTAGATATAAATCTGTATGCGTCGGTTTTCTTTACACAGAATGTCCAGGACCTCCATCTGATTTTCGCTCCACCAGCACATCTAAGAAGGGTAACTTCCCATCCTTCTCCACCTCCACTGTAAATCATATGTTCTGATGTATACCAATCAAATGATCAACAAACTGCTGCAGTGCCTCATTGCCATGTGGCCAGATGATACATTTTTAATCTGGCCACAGTATTCCTTGCAAGTGTGGCAAAAATTATGTGGGCCAGTCTATAAAAACTGTTACTGATCGCTGTGTGGAACATCAGCGTCACCTGAAAAACAGGTATCTAGAAAAATCAGCAGTGGATGAGCACAGTTTGTTAAATAATCATAAGATTTTATTCGATGAAACAAGACTACTTGCTCATGCTTCAAACTATTGCGTTTCTGTCATCAGGGAAGCAGTTGAAATTAGACTCTGTGAAAATAATTTCAACAGAGACTCTGGTTATGCACTCAGCAGTGCATGGAAGCACACAATTGATAAAGAAAGAACATAGAGGGAGATTTCTTACATTCCTCGCAGTTCTCCACCTGTTGCGATGGATGGCGCTGCAAGCAGCACTGGATAAAGCGCGCAAGAAAATCTATGGATATAGAGGCAGCCACCTTGATACGCGCCATTTTCACCATGACGTCATCCAGCCAATGAGAAGCCGTCCACTGCTTATAAAAGCAGAAGCCTCACCGGTCCATGACAGTCAGTTTTTTCCCTGACAAAGATGACGGAGGTAGTTATCGAAAGTGTGGGATGATATCCAAATTTTACACAGCAAGTAAACCGAGAACGTTTTATGGAAGGTTTCCATCGCTAAAGACTTCGTAGTCAGAAATGATGTACATTGATTATCTACATGCACTTATTTTATATTCATTTACCTGGGTGCTCTTATGTAAGTTTGATTGTAACATATTATCAACAACACCTGTGAAAAAAGGGTTGACTACTTCTAAGGGGTTTGTTATTTTTTTGTGACAGTGTTATATTTTTGCAAGACTGTC
This sequence comes from Schistocerca gregaria, assembly GCF_023897955.1. Classification (NCBI taxonomy): domain Eukaryota; kingdom Metazoa; phylum Arthropoda; class Insecta; order Orthoptera; family Acrididae; genus Schistocerca; species Schistocerca gregaria. The sequence continues at coordinate 463,639,371 of NC_064920.1, read as the reverse complement.
TGTATTCTCCAGATTCGTTTCTCTCTCTCTCTCTCTCTCTCTCTCTCTCTCTCTCTCTCTCTGTCTCTCTCTCTTTTAAAAGAAACAGTCCACATAGCCTTTGATTTATTAGCTGAAATACAAGTGTATTAATCACTATGATTATTTTTGCTATTATTTTCTTAATATTTTGGAGTATTTTTTATACTATGGGCATACTTCGGGTGAGGATTTTTTTGAGTCATGTATTTCACGAAGTAGTCTTTTTCTTCTAGCATGAAATCCTTATTCCCCTTTGTTCTAGAGTTCCCCTGTATGGTTACAGTTTTCAGTGAGAAGGCAATTTGAAAGACATGGATTAATGTATCAGTGAAGGCATGGAATTTTTCATTTATATCATTCATTTTGTACACTTCTGCCCATTTCTCTTTCTGTAATAAGCTGTCGAAGTTGTTTACATTATTCTGATTATAATTTCTACATGAGGTTTTTAAAGACACATTGTTTCTAATGCTGCCTTTTACTTTTATGCTTAATATTTGAGCAAGATGGTCATTAAAACTTGCTTTGAAAATTTTTAGTGAAGTGTTGTGTAAGCTCTTCTTGACTAGAATTTGATCTAGAGCTGTTTGGCAATTTTCTTTTACTCTAGTAGCAGCTTTTACTTCATCCTTGCTGCACGGGGTAGCTGTGCGGTCTCAGGCACCTTGCCAAGGTTCGCGCGGCTCCTCCCGTCAGAGGTTCGAGTCTGCCCTTGGGCATGGGTGTGTGTGTTGTCCTTAATGTAAGTTAGTTTAAGTAGTGTGTAAGCTTGGGGCCCAATGACCTCAGCAGTTTGATGCCATAGAACTTACCACAAATTTCCAAACTTCATCCTTCAAATTAATGGATGTTACAAGTTTCCACAATTTCTGAGGAAATCAATATCGAAGTCACCACAGATTATCAACTCACTGTCCATTTTATTTACTTCATTTAGCAATGATTCCTTTTTGTTTAAGAAAAGTTAAAAATTTACAAATGCTGATTAGTAAACTGCAGAAATAACTCAAGTTCAACTGAATAATTTTTATAGCTGCAATTTCATAATCCTTTTCGACATTTGTTTTATTTAAGTCATGGAGGGTAATAAAATCTAGATTTTCCTTTGTGTAAATTGGCACCCCACACTGCTTGCTATTTTTCCTGCAAGAGGCCAAAATGAATATGTTTATTTTCATATTATGGATTAATTCTGGTTTAAGACAGAGCTCAGAAGTGCATAACACTGATATATCTTTAAGTTCATCTGTTAACAGTGCATTAATTTCTTCAATCTTGTTATGCAAGGATTGCACATTATGGTGATAAATTTTTAGGTCGGGCGTATTCACGATTTGGTAATTGGGAGTAATATTTGAAGCATCACATACATTTAATTTAAATTAGGATTGTCAGTAGTATTGACTTTTCATTCTTCTTTCTTATTCATTTTGTTTTCCTCACTGTTGTTGGAAAGATGTACAGGAAGTTGATAGATTGTTCTATTCATTAAAAAGTCTTGCTTTAATTATTTCACTAACATGATCACAAACAAAACTTCTCCCTTCAGAGTTCAAATGCATCCCATGCTTTGTATTGTAATCTTGCCCTCTCACACATCACCATTAAATTTGTCTTAGTCACTTCAATATTTTCAAAAGTTTCAAGAGGTGTAAGATATACAAAAGAAAAATTTTGTACTTATCTTCATTTCCTCTTCATGTTGTTGGCTCCAAGTCTTGCGTCTAGGGGTTCATTCTTGCGGCTTAAATTTTGAATTGATTTTCACTACATCGTGCAATTAATAATATAAATTTTAAGTATGCCAGCATTTCGTAATTTCAAATATTTCTAAAGGAAGAATAATTTTAACTGTATGTAAGGAGTACTAAAAAATTAATTTCTGTTTATACATGTTAGTCTGAAATTAAATACATTGTATGCAAACTCACATGCTATATTTTTAGTTAAACATCATACATACATTAATCCTTGTTCCATAGATCATGAATATAAAATTTTGTAATGATGTGGAATGTGTCACTTTAAAATAAATTTTCCTTACACAAAATATTTTTTTCACTTTAACATAAGTTTGCTTTACACAAAATAATTAATTAATTAATTTTTTACAGTTACTACTTAATATCCAACAATTAATCTATTGAGTAGAAGGTGTTGTCATTCAGAAATTCTCTTAATTTGCTTTTAAATGTTGGTTGGCTATCTGTCACACTTCTAATAGTATTTGGCAAATGACTAGAGATTTTGTGGTAGCATAATTCACCCCTTTCTGTGCCAAAGTGAGATTTAATCCAGAATAGTGAAGATCATCCTTTCTTCTTGTGGTGTAGCTTGCACTTCGCTGTTATTTTTGAATTGGGATGGGTTATCAATGACAAATTTCATAAGGGATATATGTATTGCAAAGATACTATGAGTATCCCGAGTTCCTTAAATAAATGTCTGCAAGGTGACCTTGGGTGGGCTCCAGCTATTATTCTGATTATACGCTTTTGTGTAATGAATACTTTCTCTCTTAATGACGAATTGCCCCAAAACATGATGCTGTATGAAAGCATTGAATGAGAATAGGCATTGTAGTCTAATTTACTGATATGTTTATCACCAAAATTTGCAATAATCCTAACAACATAAGTAGCCAAACCTAACCACTTCAGCAGATCATTGATGTGTTCCTTCCAATTCAATTTCACATCAATGCACAGGTCAAGAAATTTTGAGTATTCTGCCTTAGCAACAGACTTCTGTTCGAAGTCTATATGTTTTGCCATTTACTGTACAGAATTGTATAAACTGTGTTTTCTCAATATTTAATGATGGTCCATTTGCAGAGAGCACTTAATAATTTTCCTGAAAGACATTATTTGCAATTTCCTCAGCTGATTCTTGCTTGTTGGGTGTGATTACTGTACTTGTATCATCTGCAAAAAGAGCAAACTTTGCATCATATGAACACAGAGTGGCAAGTTGTTAATATATATTAAGAGCAATAATGGACCCAAGACTGCACCCTGTGGGACACCATTCTTAATACCTCCCCTGTTAGAGGACTCTGCTGGTTCTTGCAGACTATCTGTACTGATAATTGCAACCTTTTGCATTCTTCCAGTTAAGTATGAATTAAACCATTTGTGCACTGTCCCACTCATACCACAATACTTAAGCTCATGTAGAAGAATTTCATGACTGACGCAATCAAAAGCCTTTGAGAGATCACAAAATATCCCAATGAGTGATATTCGATTATTCAATGCATTTAATATTTGATCGGTGAAAGCATATACAGGGTTTTCTGTTGAAAAGCCTTTCTGAAAACCAAATTAACATTTTGTTAGTACTTCATTTTTACAAATATGTGATGCTACTCTTGAATTCATTGCTTTTTCAAGAATTCTGGATAAAGCTGTCAGAAGTGAGGTTGGATAGTAGTTGTTAGCATCAGATCTATCCCCTTTTTTATGCAATGGTTTAACAATAGCGTATTTTAGTCTATCTGGAAAAATGTTCTGTTTCAGTGAGCTTCTATATATGTGGCTCAAAATCCTACTTATTTGTTGGGAACAAGCTTTTAGTTCTCTGTTTGAAATACCATCAATTCCATGTGATCTTTTACTTTTGAGTGAATTTATTATTTTCCTAATTTCAGTAGGAGATGTGGGTTGAGTTTCAGTTTCATCAAAATTACGTAGGTACTGCCTCTTCCATATATTGCCTTGCATTTTCTAATGAATAGCTGGATCTTATTTTATCTACAACGCTTAAAAAATGATTATTAGAAATGTTTTCTACTTCTGACTTCTTGTTAACAAATTTTTCATTGTAATTGATAGAAATTCAGTCTTCCTGTGCCCTCAGCTGCCCTGTTCCCCTTTTAACAACATTCCAAATTGTTTTAAGTTTATTATTGGACATGCTGATCTCAGACATAATACACGTACTTCTGGACTTTTTAATAACTTTTCTTAATACAATCCAGTATTTTTTATAGTGTTTCACTATTTCAGGATCATTGCTCCCCACAGGTATAAGATACATTTCCCTTTTCTGTTTACAAGATATTTTTATCTCTTTGGTAAGCCATGACTTTTTACATGGCTTCATACAATTATATTTCACTGTTTTATTGGGGAAAACATTTTCAAATATACTCTCAAAGGTATCATGAAATAGGTTAAATTTTAAATTAACATCATGTTCCCTCTACACCTCATCTCAGTCTGACTGTTGCAAGCTTTCCCTAAAAGTTTGAATTGTTAAATAGTTAAATGAACACTCTATTTTGAAGGATTGTGTTGCATTATTGTATGAAGCTATATCATATACTGTAACTAGCTGTACATCATGACCAGATAGACCATCCTTAACAGGAAAAGTTTTTATTTTATTAAATTTATTTTGGTTTATGGAAACATTATCTATCAGTGTGCTGCTTTCCTGTGCCACCCAAGTAAGAAAATCAATAACTGATGTCAAATTGAAAGAACCAAGTAATACTTCAAGGTCAAGCTTTCTATTAGACTCTTTCAGAAAATCTTCATTGAAATCCCCACAAACAAGAATTTGATTTCTTCCTCCTGGCAGATAGCACAACAAAGAATCCAAGTTTTTAAAAAATAGTTGAAAATTTCCCAGTGAGGACCTATACATGGTTACAATTATAAAAGTGCCATTATTTAGTTTAAGCTATCATACACGTACTTCTATATGTTGCTCTACATAAATTATTTCACACTATAACAGATTTTAACGTATATGGCAACTCCTCCTCTCTTCATAGTGTCTCTACTTACACGTTCTGAAAGCTTATATCCATCTACATTTCCATATCTGTGACTATATGATGTTTAGACAGGCATAGTACAGCTATTCCATCTTCTAACCAAACAAGAAGCTTATCTACTTTCTTTTTTAATCCCCTGATATTATAATGCAACATATTAACATTATTTTTCACTGTGCTTTTATGTGAATCTTGTGATGTACTAACATTATTTTTCACTGTGCTGTTATGAGAATCTTGTGATATTTTAACATCTCTAGTACTTGCCTGTCTGAACTTCTCACTAAGCTTAATTTCAATCAATGTAGGATGATTGGACACTGATCTTAGCCTAAAAAGGTGCTCCCATGAGTAGGGTGACCAAACGTCCGGATTAATCCGGACATGTCCTCCTTTTTAGTTCTTTGTCCGGAGTCCGGGCAGATTTTTACAGTGTCTGGCTTTTTCACAAAGTTGAGTGTAATACAGTTAATGATTTTTGAAGTTAATTACAATCAAGTCCTGTTTCACATGAAGACTAACTGGCTGTCTCTTTTTCCAGCCATTGAAAGGATACTGGAAATGTATACTGCTCTTAAAGCTTACTTTCTCTCTGAAAGCAAACCACCAAAGGTTTTGTTTCAATTTTTGGAGAGCAGGTAGAGTGAAACTTACTTATGGTGTTTGCATTCATTGATGCCTTTGTTCAGTGCATGTATTCTGGAATTAGAAAAGGAGGACAACTCTGCAGTTGATGTCATTGAAATTTTAGAGTCAGTATGTAAGGTGCTTGAAGACTGATTAAGTGAAAAATTCATTTGCTTTACGGTCAAGCAGATCCTGAAAATTGCAACAGAGGAAGGCTTTGAGAAAGAAGTCAGACTTTTTATGGAGGAAGCTATTTTACTTTATCAGTCATGCCATGAATATTTGAAACGGTGTCTCTGTATGTTTGAGGGCTTCTCATGTTTTAGATGGATGTCACTTACAAATGATTTTTGCCTGAGTGCTGTTGAGAAAAGCCTTGTATATTTGCAGGAGAAATGTAAAGCCTTTGAAATTGAAGATGCAAAATGTTTTGATCAGTTTTTCAATTTCAGGCAATTTCTAAAAAGGAATAATGATGATCCAGAATTTAGGACTGCATCTTATAGAAAAAAATTGATAAAGTTTTTTTGTGGCAGTAAGTCAGTTGACTGTCACTCAGAGTTGCTGAAACTTGCTGAATACTTTTTCAGTATTTCAGGGCATAATGCTAATTCTGAAAGAATAATTTCTCTAATTACCACACAGTGGACTGATGAGAGGAATAGATTAAACCTTGAATCAATGAAAGGTCTGTTGATAGTACAATATAATTTAAAAAGAATTTTCATGTGTGTCATTTTACAATTATCTGTTAAGTAAGCCTAACTTCTGCAAAAAATTGGTTCTTCCAAGAAGTATCAATAATTGTTAAGGAATGTATGTATGTTATGTCTATAAATAATAAACTCATTTATTACAATTTAATGTATGTGTGATGGGGAATGCTGCAGATGAGGATACCATCTGTCAGCTTTGGACAAGTCACATGAAATTAACCTATCAGGAGTGGTGTTTAGGCAGCTGTCTTTGCTAAATCTTAAAACTACGTGTAAATATAACAACAGTTGATGCCACACTGTCACCACAATCAATGTTTTTCATTTAAAAAAAAATGTTGGCCTGGGAATCACCACCTGACCACCAGTAACAAATAACTAGTAGTTTTACCAGTAATTCCCGGCAGTCGCGTGACTTGTCCAAAGCTGGCAGATGGTATCCTCATCTGCAGTTGACCCATTTGATGTGTCCTCTTTTTTCTTCCTTTGTCCTCCTTTTCGAAGCTGTTTGTCCTCCTTTTTAAACAACTACATCTGGTTACCCTACCCATGAGTTTCAGTGCCCCCCCCCCCCCCCCTCCCTCCCTCACCCCCTTAAGATTTTGCTATCATCCCAGCCAGTTTACCCTTCCCTTTCCTATTGAGATGTCAGGCCATGTCTTGTGAAGTCTCACCTACCTATACCATCAACAGTAACCAAACCTAAACCTGACAAAATAGCTGAGATAATATTCACCTATACAATAATTGATAGTATAAATTGTATCGATTACTTCTATAAAAAAAAGGTAATGTTACAAAAGCTATAATTGTGTGAATCTTTTTGTTGTGCCTATTGCAACTCAGCATCTCCACTATAAGGTCAGTAATAACTTTCCTTCTCTGGTATTGTTACATTCCATCCGGGATTTTCCATTATTTGATTAATGTTAGAAAAGGTTGTCCCATTGCAATATCCCCCTCACAACATTTTGCGACAGACAACAAGGTTTGCCAAACGGTGTACATAATGATGCAGAGGATAGCAGATAGGTGCATAGAAGTATCTAATAAGTAACATATTACAGATAACATAAGAAAAATATCTACTGTGCAAATCATAATCTGTACATATATCAGGATATGGTATTCAGGTTTTCAGATCTGTGAAAGATACTGTCACAAGACATAATACAAGGTCAAAACTACAACATTACACTACTAAACTGTAGAAATAAATACAAATACAATGTAAATTACTAGAATTATAAATTGTACATTAACATCCATACAATCAAATCTTCAAAATCATCAAAAGAGAAGAGAAAAAAAATTCAGAGCTGAAGTGTAAAACAAGTGAGCCAACTCGAAAAACTTACAATGATGAGTACAGACCAGAAGAATATACTCAATCATGAGTAGGAATCAATCAGTCACATAAATGAGAGTATTCAAGGATGTGTTGACTCATGAAAGAACAAAATAATGGAAAAATATTAGGGCCTAAGTTTACAATGTGGGAATCACCCATGAATCCGAACCAAGCTGGGTACAACAAAATGAATAAAGTTCATAATCACAAAAATAAGTCCAATTACATGCAAAGAATAACTGTAAGCATCTAGCATCAATCAATGAGTGTATTCTCTCCTTGAACACACACACACAGTTTGTCCGTAACTCAAGTTCCAATCACATACAATATTGCAATACTCAGTATAAAGTCAGGTAAACATAGTTGTAAATAGCTTTAAATAATTAATGGAAAATCTCATATAAAGATGTGAAACAAATACTAACAAAGAGATAGAGGGGCTGGCCAGTACTTACCTCAGCTCAGTACAGTCGATAGAAACACAAAAAACAACCAACAATTTAAGTTCCTTTCTTTTGGAATAAATGTTCCTTCATCAGGGAGGAGAGAGGGGAAAGAAAGGGAAGAAGGGAAAGTGGATTTAGTTACTCACAACCCAGGTTATGAAGCAACAGGGAAACTGAGGAGATGGGAACTTGCACTCCAGCACATCCTTTCATCCTGCCATCCCCCTGGACTGAACCTACGTTAAACAACCTCACTCCCATTTACTCTTCAGTCTTCTCCTCTTTCCCTTTCCTCTTTAGCCATTCATGCATCTTTCATCCTACATCTTTATACTATATACCTCTTTGCTTCGGTATGCAACCTCTTTGGTTTGAAGCTGGCACAGTACCTACAGTAGAATATCTTTGGCTTCCCTCTGACAACCATGCCTCCATCCTTGCTACCCTCCCTGTTTCGTTTCCCTGTTGCTTCATAACCTGGGTTGTGAGTAACTAAATCCACTTTCCCTTCTTCCCTTTCTTTCCCCTCTCTCTTCCCTGATGAAGGAACATTTATTCCGAAAGATAGGAACTTAAATTGTTGGTTGTTTTTTGTGTTTCTATCGGCTGTACTGAGCTGAGGTAAGTACTTGTAAATAGCTTTGAAGGATGACTTAATCCAGTAGCTTGAGAACCAAAAGCAGACATGTATACATCTTTTTATATTGCCTATAGTAGTAAATGCTTTCCACACTATTTGCTAATTTGTGCATACAAACTAACCGATGTACACAGAGACCTAGAAGGTTCATTTATAATTGATCCCTCTACTTGAAAAAACATCCATTTATGCTGAATGACGCTGTCTTTAGCAGTTTTGGCCAACAATTCACAAATATCAGTCACAACACTGATTTAGTTGACATGCTCGAGTATGTTACCGAGCACCCAAGATATCTTTTAAGTTCACTGGTCCAGCATGGTACAACCATTCAGCAATGTGGGGAGTGGATCTGCCCACATCTTTCAGCTCCCTCTCTGGATTTCTCATCACATACTCCAATGGACAGGTAACTTACTGTCTAGCATTCACATCAAATCCTGAAACATTTTTTTGTGTTCTAAATATGGTGCTCAATACCTCCTTCACATCACATGAGACATGTTCTCCTTGGTAAGTTCTCAAAGTCAGTTATATGGGATTTATGTCAGGTGTGATTAAAAAGTGTTTATATTAGAAACATTAATAAACACAGTTAAATGCAGTAAAAAATGGACCAATAAGGTAATACACACAGTTATGCTCAGATAATATTCCTAATTTTTACAGTACAAATTATGATTATTGTCCCATTTCAAAATTGTAATAAGATCTATTCATGTAGGCTCATGGCATATATGTATCAAATTCTGAAGCACAAATATATTACAGAACACAACTATTTAGTGTATCATAGATTTTAATTCAGTCAATAGATAACACAAAAGTCTAGAAATCACATCTTACATATTAAATTCCAGAAAACAAGACATGGTTGTATAGTCTTATGAATCGACAGATAAAGTTAAACTCAGTCAATGGATAAGATTAAAAAAAGAAAAGAAAAAGCAAACATGATCCTACATACTGCATTCATGGCAAACAAAACACGATTATATAATCTTACAAATCTACTAATGAAGTCTATCTTTTCTTCTAGACTAGGTATCATTAAGCATTCATGTTTGAAGGTCTTGTCCTCTATACTAAACGTTATCAGTACTTGACATTTTACATGCTTGCTTTGCTTCCCAGTGGTTCCTCTTATCTTTCCAAGTGCAATGGACATTTTCACAAAATTCTTACCATACTGGATCTCATCTCTAATTGCTCAGATATGTAACAAATTGGGCTACCTGTACCAATCAAACAGTTCCCTTCCTGCTGATCAGTCTTAATCTTAATGTAAGGACATCCAAAATCTGAATCATCATCTCTCTTATTAGATACTTTGTGTTAGAGATCACTTTCAATTTCATCAAATGCTACATTTACACTGTTTTTGCAGGGTTTTATCAACTTTACTGGTATCATAGCATTACTTTGGTTACTCTTGTTGTCAGGTAAAGATTGAATACACTGAATGTGTTTCATAACACAACTAACATCACTTATTGCAGAAGGGACACAAAATATATTACTGTCAAAATTACATTTCCTACTTAGATCTTCTTTCACTTCATTCCACCAATTTGGATACAAATTTTGACTAACCACAGCTAATGTATTCCAAATGCACATATATCTATGCTGTCCAAACAAATTTAAAAAAGTTTTCATCTTTATTCTCTAGGCCTACAGGTGACTCACCTTTACCGTTTGGATCATTACTCTGCATGACATTAATGAAAAACTGCTTTGACGACTGGTATTCCATGACTCACTCACATCGTCATGAACATCACTTGCCTTACCTGTCTTGACAATTAACTCTGGAACTTTATTATTCTTAAGCACCACAAAAACCTGATACTCATCATTACCATCATCATACCCTTCCAAAATAACTTCATCAATAACATCATTAACAACATAATTCTTATGACTACATTCATTTGCAAGAAGTTACCAGTCTCAGACTTACCAACCTCAGTCATTTCACAGCTCTCATTCACATATTCAGGAAAAAAAATCACCTAATTCAGATCCAATACAGTCAACACCTGATTTTTACACATCAATAACAGTGTTTTCTGACCCAGAGAAGAAATCATTAGTACACATTACATCAAAATTCTCATTACTCTCACATTCTGGTTTGTGATTAGTATCTACATTACTATAATTAAACATAGTATTCCAAAACTTTTGATCAAAACATAAGTGAGACATCTGATGTTCCTTCTGTTTAACTCCAGATACCTGTGCTACATTATTAATAATGTTATTGTTGTCTAATTGTAATTGTAAATTGGGGTCCTGAACTTGTTTCCTCGCCCCAAATCTGTGGACCTCCATTGAGGCAGACTGCCGTTTCCCGAATGGCCATCTCTATGATTATTTCTTCTACTAAATTGACAATGGTTATCCCCATTACCCCTATTCTGCTAATGTTCAAAGTTTATATCTCTATTACCATTTTGCTCCTGACAGAAATTACCATTATCTCTGTTTCTGTAGTTATTACCATTGTGGTCTCTATCATTACTATTGTTATGGTACATGCTTCTTTCTTCTGCCCTATTCAGCCTGTCAACATATTGTAAAAATTGTTCAAGGCAATTGTCAGGTCTGTGTACTAAATCCTACTGCAATCTCTCTAGTAATCTCCTCTTTAGTGCATCAAAGTCATTTCATCAAATGGTTCGTCAAGGTGTGGTGTTTCTTATGTTGATTCTCACAGAGCTCTTTCAGAGTACCGCCCCTATTCCAATACTTTGGGCCATTCAGAAATTCACTTTTAATTCTCTATTGTTCAGCTTCTGAAATTTATTTAAAAAACTTTTTCAAAACTTTGATATGTTTCCCACTGACTTAATTTTAGATTTACCTATAACAGAGCTTTGCCTTCAAGACATCTTATAACATATTTAATGTTTTGGTCACCACTCATGCACAACACAAAACTATCCCTACAGTGGTGTAGAAAATCAACTGGATATAAATTGTCTGATGAAAACTTTCGATAGGCATGTTGGACCACACAATATCATTATTTGATGCAGATTGTTGTGACTGCAATATTCCTGAACTACTGAAATTTTTTGATCTAAAACATTTACATTAGTTAGCATACTGTTTCCAACATTTAAAATTTTTTATCTGAATTACTGAAGTTCTGTTACATTTTTTCCTCTATGGACTTCTGTTGAACTCTTATATCATTAACATTCTTATCCTTATTTGCGGATTGTGCAACTAATTCATTTTCCAAAACTATAAATTTATTTTCTAATACATCAACTTTTTCATTCATCCTTTTTCATCCATCTGACAACCCATTTTCTGGCTCCGAAACCTTATTACTAAGTTGGTCCATTTGGTACTGTACCCTGTCCATGTTATGATTGTTTTAAGTTCATATTACCATTAACTGATCAGTAAATGTACTCAGTTTTGCCAAAAATAAACATTTCTTTGCTAACTAAACATTCACTTGGTTCTACAGTTCTCATTTCATCATCACTAACCTCATCTCTATTCATTAACCTAGCAATCACACGATTCCACCAAAAATATTAATTTCACAAATGATTTGTACTTATCTTTTTTCTTATTGATAACCCTCATCGTAGTTGTAAAGTCCTCTTTCAGTTAATCCAGTCCATCACTGTTGATATTATCTCATCACTGTTGGCCCAACTTTGTTGGGCAGTTCTCGGATCTTCTTTCATTGAGTGATTGAAGTTCACTTACATGAAAAATTCAAATACACAAATACAAAATCCATTCTTCCTCTGCAACAGGCAAAACTTTATCATCAGTCAACAGATCACAGCTGAAGCCCACATTTTTAATCTTACCCTCCCACATATCTTGATTACATTTCTCTTAGTCTCCTCATAAATTTTCAAAAGCTTTGAGAGGCGTAAGATATACAAAAGAAAAACTTTTTGCTTATCTTCATTTCCTCTTCATGTTGGCTCCAAGTCTTGCATCTGGGGTACATTCTTGTGGCTGAAATTTTGATTTAACATTATGGGTTCCTGATGACTAAATAACTGATGAAGATTTACCTGTATATTTCTTGGATTTAATTCTTTGTCACATTATTAAATATCACACCATTGTTACAATTTCCATTTAATATTCCAAATTACATTGTTAGTGTCAATTATATAAATACGCCTGTCTCCATCAGAGGTGTGGCGCCAATGAGATCGACACCAGTATCGATCTGAGTATCGTCTTTGAACTAAGCTAAACATTATCTTTGTGTAGTTCCGCCATCCAGTTCTGTGTAAGCGTTGCTTGTGGAAGGAGGTCAATAAAGAACTACTGTAAAATGGGAGTGTTGTTTGGTGTAAGTGACCCAAACTTCCCCCTCACTGGTGACTGCCATCGGTGCTGTCCTTAGCCAGACAGACGATGGCCATACTTCGCCTCTGCAGTTCTTCTCGTGCAAGCTCACCAATGCACAATGGAAATATTCCACAGTTTACAGGGAGTTGCTCGTGGTTTACGAAGCGATCAAGCATTTTAAGACTGACTTTGAGGGACGCCCTTTATATATTTTAACAGACCACAAACCCTTGGCTGCAGCCATTACAAACCCGCCAGCTGAACCGCCTCCTCACCATTTCAGATACATGGACTTTATATCTCAGTTCACCACCAATGTCAGACTCATAATGGGTGCTGACAATATAGTTGCTGATTTCCTTTCACGAGTTGACGCCGTTCATTCACTGTTAGACATGTCTGAACTGCCTAACCTCCAACCCACTGACAAGGACATGTAAAACCTGATTTCAGACTCTACCTCTTCACTACACTTCATCTGCACCACCTTCCCTGGCATTTCTGATGCGATCTGGTGCGACAACAGTTCGGGCATGCTATGCCCCCTCATACCAACCACACTCTGTCGAGCTGTCTTCAATGCACTGCATAATTTAGCCCACCCCGGTGTTTGTAGGTCCACCCGCCTTGTAGTGGAGCGCTTTATATGGAGAAATGTCAACAAGGACTGCCAGCAATGGGCATGCTGCTGCATCGCGTGCCAATGCTGCAAAATACACAAGAACACTTCACCCCCCATCGGCGCCTTTTCGATCCCTCCTGGGCGTTTCCAGCATATTCATATTGACATTGTCGGCCCTCTGCCCCCCTCTAACGGCTTTCGTTACATTCTCTCGTCTATCGACCGGACAACTCACTGGATCAAGGCTGTCCCCCTCCCCAATATCATGGCAGAAACTGTTGCTCAAGCTTACGTTGAGTCGTGGGTATCACGTTTCAGATGTCCAGCTATCATCACGACTGACCAAGGCAGAAAATTTGAGTTGGCCCTCTTCAACAAGATTTGTAACATTTGTGGCATCCAGCGCATCCATACCACAACATATCACCCACAAAGTAACGGGCTAGTTGAGCACTGGCACAGCACATTCAAGGCGGCTCTTCGGTGCCACAACTCTCTAAGGATGGAGGCCGTTTCCCTTGTGCTACTCAGCATTCGTGCTATCCATAAGGAAAACCTCAAAGGCACAATAGCTGAATTCGTATACGGCCAGAACACTATTCTCCCTGGCGAACTTGTGAGGCTTTCCATTTCTCTCCATCAGTCTGACTTACCTTCCTTCGTGGACCGCATCAGACGCCACTTCATTAACTTCTACATCCCTCCACCCGCCAGCCATTCCCGCCCTAAGGTTCACATCCCGAAATCTCTGGATAATTGCGAGTACATCATGCTCCGAGATGTCACTGCCCGTGCTCCCCTCCAACCTCCATATCCTGGTCCATACCGAGTTCTCCGATGCTCAGCAAGCACCTACGACATCCAGATAAAAAATTTAGCTGTTACAGTCTCTATCAAGAGACTTAAGCCTGCTCATGTCAAGCCCGCTTCTACCTACCTTCAGGCCACGACCACGCCACTCACTGTCGTGGCTCACGACGCTCCGACCACTCCCTCCACGTCGGACTTATACACTCAGTTGAGTGACTTCCAGCTCCATTTGTCGAGCGCTCCTCCAACCTCGTTCCCTACTCTGGTCTCATGCAAACACCCCCCCCCCCCCCTCCCCCTGTCATGAACGTGCCCTCGCTCAAGGTGTTTGTGCCTGTTCCCCCGACATAATCCATGACATCTCTATTATACTACGCAACGATACACTGTTCGTCAATTGTTTCCCTTCATCCGGTGCTCATGACACCACCTCTGCTATTCCCTGCCACCTGGTGAAATGTGCTCCCCTCTCACCCGACGTCGACCTGGACATGCTTCGTGTGTTCGCAACACCCACTGGAGACAATCTTGTCATCGCTCCATTCCTCCCGCAAACCGCCAGCCTACCTGTTGCCGCATTACCAGCACACCCAGTACGATGCCCGGCGTTCTTCAACGACTTCCAGGTTCGGTGGCCGGACCTTCCGTGGTCCAGCTCCCGCAGACCACTCCTGCCGACGTCATAGTCACCCCCCCCCCTCCCCCCGGCCTCTCAAGAGCACTCAGTAATGCGAGGGGGGGGGGGGGGGGTCTATGTGGCGTGGATGGGATCAACACCAGTATCGATCTAAGTATCGTCTTTGAACTAAGCTAAACATTATCTTTGTGTAGTTCTGCCATCCAGTTCTGTGTAAACCTTGCTTGTGTAAGGAGGTGAATAAAGAACTACTGTAAAAGGGGAGTGTTGTGTGACGTAACCGACCCGAACTTCCCCCTCAGAGGCATGCCCACATTCTGCAGTACTCACAATATTCCAAACACTTTACATACTTTCATGACAAAAGAAGAATCTTCAAGTTATATCATTATTTTATAAATGAGGCCAGGGACAAAATTTAATGATTCATGCTACATTATGCAGTTAATAATATGAATTTTAAATATGCCTGAATTTTGTAATTTCAAACATTTCTAAAAGAAAAATAATTTTAACTGTACATACAGAGTACTAAAAAATTAATTTCTTTTTATACATTTTAGTCTGAAATTTAATACATTTTATACAAAATCAAATGATGTTGTTTTAGTTAAACAACTGAGATAATGTTCACCTATACAAAAATCGATAGTATAAATGGTATCGGTTATTTTTATCAAAAAAGGTAATGTTAGAAAAGGATGTCCCATTACAGTGTTCGGAGTTTGATGCAGCTTGCTTGTATCCAGTACAACACACTTAGGTATTATGAACTCAATTTCCTTATTTTGATGTTTGTTTTTTGAGTTTCTTGGTTTACACATTAATTATAAATTAGATCGTGCCTAACAGGCAGTGTGCCAACTACTGTGTTTCTGCATTTGGTAGTTAGTAAGAAATTCTGCACTGTTTGCACACAAACCTCTGCACAATTTTTGGCCACATTGTTTGATCCCACTATAAAGATGATAGTCATTTTCTTGTTTTAATTTCATCTTAGAGTTACTATCTACAACATTTTTACATCCCGTCTCTGGTTTCACTACACTAGTCACTGCTATATCGCGATTTACCTCATGGAACATGTTCGATATCTTTCTACCGTGACTGTCTGTTAGTAATAATACATTACTGTTTTTCCCCGATCATCTGTGTTTGTTGTTGACATTTTTTGCAAAAACGCTATTGATTTTCTGATTTTTACAAGTTCACAATCATTTGGAGAGTCATCATCACAGTTGCTCATTTGCTAAACATCATTTTTGTTTTTAATGGAAAATGTTACAATTTTAGCTGTTGTACATTTTTCAGTTGGAAAACTATCTTTATATGACACTTCTACCCACTCAGACGATTTATTACTTTTGACTTGCATCACTTCACTTGGTGTTGGCTTCGGTCGTAGATCCCGATTTTCTTTCTTAAGTGAATCAATATGCCTTCTTAAATCACATTGTAAGCTTGCAATTCATTCCTTTAGTGTTGTTATTTCAGTGTTACAATTCTTATAAACTCCCTTTTTAACCACATAAGTATAACTATTTCTCAAGCTTGAATCTCTCACTTCTACATTCGTGCCCATCTGGTTCAGGAATACAGTGTAAGTGTAAGAGCACTTGCTCTTCTGTACTCAATAAATTTTCGACACACTTGCTTCCTTGTTGTATTCATTTCCTCTTTCATGATTCCTGCTGGAAAATTGATGGTAACTTTTTCTCTTCACACATTTGAGAATGTACTACAAAACTGTTCCATCAATGTGATGGGCATACAACATCTGAAGCTTTAAATTGTTGAAATTTGATATATATTATAAAATATTTGATGATATTGAATAGGAAACGCTTCCTAATGTTCTGCAAAATTATATTTATTTGGTCGTGAACTAGCTTTTGGCGTCTTCAGCCATCTTTAGTTTACACCCGAAGATGCCGAAATCTGATTTGTGAGCAAATAAATACAAATTAGTGGGACATTAGGAAGTGTTTCCTACTTAATATTATATCATGTTCTGCTAAACACTGACAAAAATGCTGGTAATAAATATTTCAAATGTATTGTCATATTAAAGCTCACATATAACAAAATGAGGAAAGGCAACCGCTCACCTGTAGATGGTTGATGTGGGGCACTTAGACACATGTAATACAAGGGTTGTCCACAAAGTAAGTTCCATTTCTATTTCTATCCGCGGCAGCACTGTGATCACAGTTCCAAGCATATGCGGCAGTACTCCGACTCAAGGAGAAGACACGTACACCATTTTCAAATCACTGCTGCTGATGTTTGCTTTGTAGTGCTTCTTTAAAATGTCAACTGTAATTGAAAATGCTGCCGCATGTGAAATCAGATCTGTGATTCATTTTCTAAACATAAATAAAGTTAAACCAAAAAAAATTCATTGCCAAATCTGCGAGGTTTACGGACACAATGCTATGAGAGATTCAACTGTTAGAAGATGGATCAGACTTCACTGGAAAAATACAGCAACCAGCCACTTTTTAATGCATTTTATTTATGCCAATATGCATTTCGGGTTTGCACCCATCTTCAGCTGGCAAATAACATGGATCTTCAGTTACTACAGTAGCACAATCTCTGAAGATAAATGTAATTTGCCAGCTGAAGATGGGTGCAAACTCGAAATGCATATTGACATAAATAAAATGCATTAATAAGTGGCTGGTTGCTGTATTTTTACAGTGAAATATCATTATCCATGGCCACGGAGCTCAGCAGTCCAAATAAAATGGACAAATTGTTATGGATCAGACTGTTCAATGAAGGACGTGATCAAGTGCACAATAAAGAACGAAGTGGATGCCCATCTGTTGTTACTGATGAACTGGTTCAGACAATTGAAGAGAAGATTAAACACAACCATAAGTTTACGCTTAGTGCCCTTGGTACGGAAGCTCCGCAAACCTCATGATCACTAATTCCTGACATTGTTACTGAAAAACTGAAATTTCGAAAAGTTTGCTCATGTTGGGTACTCAAAATTCTTTCTGAACAACACAAAAAACAATGGATGGGCAGCTCACTTCACTTTTTGACATGCTACAATGAAGAAGGTGGTTGTTTTCTTTCTCAGATAGTCACAGGGGATGAAACTTGGGTATCGCACGACACCCCTGAAACAAAACGGCAATCAATGCAATGGAGTCACACTTCATCTCCAACAAAGGTTAAGCCTAAGCAAATCTTGACACCTCGAAAAGTCATGCGCACTGTTTTTTGGAACAAAAAAGGCATTTTGCCGATTGATTTCTTACCCCGAGGCCAAACAGTCAATGCACATGGTTACTGTGAGACCATTAAGAAACTGCACCGCGCAATACAGAACATTCACCGAGGATTACTGTCAAAAGGTGTTGTTGTTTTCCACAATAATACCTGACCTCACACTGTGAATGTGACCAAACAACTCTTACAGGAATTTCACTGGGGTGGGTTTGACCATCCTCCGTACAGCCTGGATCTCGCTTCTAGTGACTTCCATCTCTTCTTACACCTAAAATCTGTCCTTTGTGGGCAACATTTCAACGCTGATGACGAGCTGAAAGAACATATTACCACATGGTTGAATACAAAAAGCGACAAACTTCTATGAAGAAGGCATACAAAAACTTGTGCCATGCTATGACAAGGGCCTACAAAATTTCGGAAGCTATGTAGAAAAGTAGTTTGACAGTTTTAGATTTTTGTACAATAAATATTTTTTCTCTATCTGTACATGTTTGATTTATATAACCAAACGGAATTTACTTTGTGGACATACCTCATAGTACAGAAACTTTTTCCCAGTTAATAAATACATACTTTCTCTCTCACTCAAATGCTATCACCAAAGGCCATCATGAAACTGCTCATAAACAGTCAGTGTCATCATGACCT